>NC_048596.1:185919735-186258351 GCF_003668045.3 Cricetulus griseus | reverse complement strand
TTGGGAGGCGTAATGTGAAAGACACAAAGAATAATAAAAAGTATATAAAAATAAAAAAGAAAGGAAATTCTAAGGCATTTTAAGGTTCAGCTTTCATTCTGGAATAAAAACACTGACTGCATAAAGAACCCAGTTCAATCACAGTCACTTAAGGGGCATGATGTCATTTCACCTTGGGGTGTTTTGTACTTGTCTTCTTAATTTCATTATATGTATCTGGGTATGTGCACTTGAGTCCCATGCCACAAAAGCCCCAAGAGGGGCAGATCCCCTGGGGCTATATGTGTGTGCTGCAGACCAAAGTCAGGTCCTCTGTGACAGCAACACATACATGCCCACTTCTCCAGCCCTCAGTTTGGGTTCTTAAAAGTGAGTTTTGTGTTAATAGATGGTTCAGTTCTTCAAACTGGTCCTAATTTTTCTCAGATTTGACTTCAAGCTATTCTCCCTCCACTAACCACCAAAGGATTTTATTTGCATCTCTGTCTTCTGGCACTTACTCACTCATTCACTCACCCACTCTCAGATCTCTCAAGGATATGTACCTATGTGGATTGCTTTGCTACTCTGTGAATACTGTTTGTAACTTCCTTTTTTCAATTAACTAAAAGGAATATACACCACTTCAGTTTGTAAAAAAAAAAAAAAAAAAATTGCATATCCAACACCTTTCCTGACCATTAAGGCACCACAGACACATATATACACACACACACAAACACAAATAAATCTTTAAAAATGTAAATAAAGCATAACCTGGCAATGCTATAAAAAAATAGTTGCAGTAAGTCTGAAAAAAATATACATTTAAAGGAAAGATACTTTTACTAATATTTTGCTTTTTTTTTTTTCTGTTTTCTTTTCAAGACAGGGTTTCTCTGTGTAGCCCTGGTTGTCCTGGATCTCACTCTGTAGAGCAGGGTGGCCTCGAACTCAGAGATCCCCCTACCCCTGCCTCCCAAGTGCTGGGATTAAAAACATGTGCCACCACTGCCAAAACATTTTGCTACTTTTTAAAAATCTTCTTTACTCCCTGACTTCTTGTTGTACTTGTTTCTAGCTACATTTAACTGATTTATAAATAAATAAAATCTTTTAAAAAAAAAACTTTTCATATCAAATACTTCTAGCAAACAGAGGGTAAAGATACAAATAATCAATTTAAAGTAGTTAACGTGTTCACAAAGTTACTGATAAATCCTTACCACCATAAAATCGAATCATGCAGCTGAGGTCAGGGTTTGTAGCCTCCTCCTGTATGCGCACGGGATCTTCAAATCCCAGCCTGGATAAATAATCGTAAACAATCTGGAGAGGCCGTTCTGTGGGTTCCAGTCTCCTGCTTACACAATTGAAAACACAATACATGGTAAGTAATAAAAACTGTTCATTTTCCTCAGATCTTGATTTCTTGATTTTTACTACTAGATCAAGCAAGACTAAGTATGTATATGCGTGTACATGAGTATGCGTGTACATGAGTATGCGTGTCCATGAGTATGTGTGTCCAGGAGTATGTGTGTCCAGGAGTATGCGTGTCCAGGAGTATGCGTGTCCAGGAGTATGCGTGTCCAGGAGTATGCGTGTCCAGGAGTATGCGTGTCCAGGAGTATGCGTGTCCAGGACGAGTATGCGTGTCCAGGAGTATGCATGTCCAAGAAGGAGTATGCGTGTCCAGGAGTGTGCGTGTCCAGGAGTGTGCGTGTCCAGGAGTGTGCGTGTCCAGGAGTATGCGTGTCCAGGAGTATGCGTGTCCAGGAGTATGCGTGTCCAGGACGAGTATGCGTGTCCAGGAGTATGCATGTCCAAGAAGGAGTATGCGTGTCCAGGAGTGTGCGTGTCCAGGAGTGTGCGTGTCCAGGAGTGTGCGTGTCCAGGAGTGTGCGTGTCCAGGAGTGTGCGTGTCCAGGAGTGTGCGTGTCCAGGAGTATGCGTGTCCAGGAGTATGCGTGTACAGGAGTATGCGTGTACAGGAGTATGCACGTACACAGACCCAGTGGAGGATGTCAAGTATCTTCTTCTAGTCATCTCCACCTGTTCCCTTGAGACAACCTCTGACAGCCTCTGTGCTAGGCTGGCTGGTCAGCAAGCTCTTTGGACCCACCTGCTTCTATCTTCCAATGCTGAGGCTACAGCAAGTAGCTACATACCCAGCTTTTCATGTGGGTAGGGGGAATTCAAGCTCAGATCTTCAAGACTGTAGACAAAGCACTCTTGCCTACTAGGCCATCTAGCCCAAGATCTGTTTTAATATTATACAACTAATCTAAACAAGTGTTTTTCAACTTAATAACTCCTTTTTACAGTGTGAAAACCAAAAGGAAGGAAGGAAGGAAGGAAGGAAGGAAGGAAGGAAGGAAGGAAGGTAGGAAGGAAGGAAGGAAGGAGGAAAGAAAGAAAGCTGCTGTATTTACTGACCACATATACATATCACTGTTATTACTGAATATGGAATTAAAATTAAGAATTTCCAAAGATTTATCATAAAACAATTGTTATACCCATTATACAATTAACATACATTACTTAAAATATGTTTTCAAAAATAAGTTTAGTAAAAAGAGTGCCAATCATTGCTTTTCATTTTTGTGTATTTTTCTTTTCAGAGTTTTTGAGAAAGGGTTTCATTTAGGCCAGGTTGGCCTAGAACCTATAGTGTAGCTGAGGATGACTTTGAACTCCTGATTCTCCTGCCTTTGCCTCCCAAGTGCTGGGATTATAGACATGTTGAGAGAGTATGTCATGGAGGTTCTGGAAAGCGCCACTGCATCCTTACAAGGGACAGCAAATGAAAAGGAAAGTAAATACTACCTTATAGAGTGGTTTCAACCTCACAAACCTCTTCAGAGAATCTCAGAAGCAAGTCTGCTGGTACATATCTCAAAATCCCAGCACTATGGTGAGATAGGATTAAGAGTTTGAGGTCAATTGAACTATGAGACCCTGACTCAAAAAAAACTGGGGTGGGGGAGACTCTCAGAGTGTTCCTGGGGTCTTCTGAACACTTCTGAACTAAACTTAAAGACAGAAACAACAACAAAAATGAGTAATATAAAGATTTGTACTTGGCCATAACTAATTTCAAATAAGCTACACACACACAAACACAGATGTAGACTGTGTTGCCTACTCTGTTCTAGGTACCATATGTCTCCATTGGCTTTACAGAAGGTATTTTCAAAACAACTAGGAATGAATGGTGTAATAACTCTCCAAACCATTCTACGACAAGGCTCAGATTAAAAGCTAAGGCTCCTAGTGATTTTACATTTTAAATCAGATTTAAGATACTGTGAAAATATAGGGGGGAAAAATGACTACAGTCTATGTGGACTGAAGAGATTTCAGCAGTCTCAATAGCAGACAGATCTTCTAATAATTCTTTTTATCAAAAAGCAAATAGTAATAGATATAATAGCTAAAGATACAGGCTCAAAAAGTCAGAATGTCTGGGCTGCAGACTCAGTTCTGCTTGCCCCTGCTTATTTAATCTTCCTGTACTAAATTCCTTACTGGCATAATGAGAATGAAAATCGAATTCATAGGTTTGCTGCTAAGACTACCTTTCTTACAATAAGAACTACATAACATGTAAAGTTTTTAGCAAAATATTTTGCACACAATGTGTCCCCTAACATACTGACAACTGTAGTTCAAAAACAATTTAGGACTGAGTTTAGTAAGATGGTTCAATAGGTAAAGACAAGGTCCCTACGACCAAGCCTGATCACCCGAGTGTAATCCCCAGAACCCACAGGGTAGAAGGAGAAAATCAACTCCTTCAAGTTGTCCTCTGACCTCCACATGCCCACAATGGCATACATGTGTCCACAACACACACTCACACATACATACAGGCATGTACATAAATAAATAAATATAAAAAATTATGATTGGCCTTACATTTTAATTAGATTAAAAATACAACACCTCTTCTACTTGAAACAATCAATAAACAAACACCACATCAAAGTCTATGTACCTTCAAAAGGTCTTAAAGGGTATTTAGGAATTACACTAATTAGAAAAAAATAAGAAAGCCAGAATGGTGGTTTGAATGAAAATGGCCCCATAGGTTCACATGGAATGGCACTCTTAGGAGGTGTGGCCTTGTTAGAGTAGATGTAGCCTTGTTGGAGGAAGTGTATTACTGGGGGTATGCTTTGAGGTGTGAGAAGCTCAAGTCAGGCCCATTTCTCTCTCTTCCTGCTACCTATGGATTCAGAAGTAGAACTCTCAGCTACCTTTCCAGAACCATGTCTGCCTACATGCCACCATCCTCCCCACCATGAGGACAATGGAGTAACCTCTCAACTGTAAGTCAACTCCAATTAAATGTTTTTCTTCATAAGAGTTAATGTGGTCATGGTATCTCTTCACAGCAATAGAAACCTCAACTGAGATGGCCAGGTATAGTGGTGCACACTTTTAGTCCCAGCTCTCTGGAGGTAGAGGCAGGCAGAGTAAGTTCAGGCTAGCCTGGTCTACATAATGAGTTCCAAGACAGTAGGGGCTACAAAGTGAGACCTTGAATAAATAATAATAATAACAAATAAAGAAGAAATATAATATACTTCTCTGTAGGGACAAAAGATATGAAGGTCAGTCTTTTATATTTGAATAACTATAAAATGCTGAGGCAACAAGATTTAAGTAAAGACTAGATGAAAACAGTAATCACTACGAAAGCTGCATACAAACACCTGCATCAAAATAAGAACCAAAGAGACGAAATCTAAACTGCTGTACAAAGCACACCAAAAATAAACCAACACCTGTCTTTGCTGCTCAGCTTAGTTTTTTGTTGTGTTTGCTGTTATACACATGCTAGCCTAGAACTCCTGACAGTTCTGCCTCAGCCTTCAAAGTGCTGGAATGTGCTGCCATGTCCAGCTCAATATGATCCTCTGGTCTTCAGAATTCTGATAAACTCAGAATGAACTACTACTACTACTACTACTACTACTACTACTACTACTACTACTACTACTACTAAAAGGGGGCGGGGATACAGTCCATAAAGACACAGAGGTATTGAGCTCTAACATTATTTATTATTTATTTAGATAGTGTAGTTTTCTGAGACAAGAACTTGCCATGTAGAACTGGCTGGCCTGGTACTCACAATGTAACCCAGATTCACCTCAAGTTTACAGCAACCCTGCTGTCTACATCTCCCAACTGCTGGGATTTTAAGTGTAGGCCATCATGCCTGACTGAATTTAACAAAAAAGCAGCTTTTCAGAGTAAAAGTATCAATTAACTCTTAGCCAAAGAAAATCAAAACTCACCAAGGTCCATGACAATAGTAGGTATTTTCCCAACCTAACGCAGAATTTTTATTTAAAAGAAGGATTTTAGCTAGGGATGGTTACATATGCCTTTAATCCCAGCACTCCAGAGGTGGAGGCATGCAGATCTCTGCTTTCCAGGCTATACAGAGAAACCCTGTCTCAAAAACTAAAAAAAAAAAAAAAAAGTTTGTGTGTATGTGCAGAAGACAGACAGAGGTCAACATTGGGTGGGTGCTGTTTTCCTCCCTACACATTCTCCCCCTTATTTTTTTTGGGGGGGGGCTTCCAGACAGTTTCTCTGTGGCTTTGGAGGCTGTCCTGGAACTAGCTCTTGTAGACCAGGCTGGTCTCGAACTCACAGAGATCCGCCTGCCTCTGCCTCCCAAGTACTGGGGTTAAAGGCGTGTGTCACCACCGCCCGGCTCCCCTTTATTTTCAATGTACTGTGTTTTTGTTTTGTTTCCCTTCTTTCTTTCTTTTCTTTCTTTTCTTTTCTTTTTTTTTTTTTTTTTTGAGACCACCTCTCACTGAACTTAGAGCTCACTGATTTGGTTAGATTGGCTAGACAACTAATTCCAAAGATTAGCAAGATAAAGACAAGTTTTAAGAACTTATAGGGTTAGCAACTTGGCTCAACAACTAAAGGTACTTGCCAGGACACAAAGATGGAAAGAGAGAATTAACTCCTGAAGTTGCCCTCTGATCTACACATGTGTACTATGGTAAGAAAATTTTAGCACACACAGTACACAGAATGAATAAATGTATTTTAAAGTGTTTAAGGAGAACTTATAGCATCCTGTCAAATGGATCAGACTTGCTCTATACTGCCCCTCTGAATGAGACCAGTGAGAATTCACATTGGTAAATGTGGTCCAAATCCGATGAAGAATCTTAATACATCAAGATGCTCAATAATGAGAACATCACTTGTCACAGGCATAGAAGCACCTGTAGAAATCAACTTGGGCCATATGATCAGCATCATTCTCTTACAACTTAAATTGAAATAGCTAAGATATTTTCCAAATACAATGTAAATTCTCCCTTGACACTACTCCCTCCAGGACTTAGAGCTCATTGTATTTCAATATCAAAATTCCACAGGATGATCTCATATTCATAATTAACCCATTTTATTTTTTTTTGGAGGGGGTATATATATAAAGGATGGTTTCAAGAGTCTGGTTCTCTCTTTCTACCACTGTATCCAGGAACCTAGTGCAGGCTGTCAGGCTTGTGGGGCAAGCGCCTTTACCACTGAGCCATCTTGCTGACTCCTATAACTATACTTTAAAGCTAACGCTCTTACTTGCTCAATTTTCCTATTTTCTCTAGAAAAAAGAGTGAAATGGAAATATCCTAATTCTGATGTACTTTGCATGATCAAATTACCAGCCCAAATAAAAGCTTTGCAGATTGGGAAACTCTCTTTATGTATCATTCCCACTGAACAAAAGCATTTTCCCAGGTTGGCATGAAAGAATTAAGAGAACCTCCACATCTGCTGTCATTAACATAACATAAATTAGTGAGCAAGCAATATCTCAGGAGCGCAAAAATGAGCAAAGTGAAAGACTAATTCCATTTACTCATTAGATTCATTTGCTTTAAAGAGTAGAGAATATGGGGGAAGGAAAGGAGGTAATATGCCTAACAGGTCCATTTTTTTTGTTCCAAAGTTTCAAAAGTTTAACAGGCTGGTAACTAGCTATTTGTCAAATCTTTCACAAATCAAAGAGAAATTATATGCCATAAAACAGACGTAGTGAGTGGTCACAAGAAGTTATAATCAGCATTTGAACCACTTCTATTACTCCTCTGAAGTGACAGAGAAACAACTGATCCCTATAAACTTGAACATGCATGAATTTTAAGTTCTCACCACACAGCTAGCAAGGCAGGCATTGAAGCCAATAGTGTTCCTGTGATTTAGTCATTCTAAACAGTCCTCCAGTGAGACTTATGTAAGAAAAGAGTACCTTTCAGTAAGTGTATTTCCTAAGAGTCCTAGTTAGGGGTTAAAAAATGTGGCTTAGTGGCAGGAGTCGGACCCTGGGTTCAATCCCCAGCACTGCTCCCCTCCCTACCCCAATCCAAAGTGAGTTCTACCCAGACAGGTTGTTACTAACTAGGCAAGAGGATCCTGGGTTCCAAGCAAGCCTGGAACACAGAGGAAGAACCTGTTTCTAAAACAGCAAACAAATACACAGTTCTGGTTAACTGAGGGAAGCAGAAGCACACACCATGAAAATCCTGTGTAAGAAGTAACACATCCACTAAAGACCTCGACAAAGCACAGTACTGTTCTCTACACTGAATTCATATTACAACTAAATCCCCAATCATTTCTGATGATAAAAATCTGCAAATACCAACTGACAATACAGAGAATAATTCCAATCACAATAGAAAGGATAATTCCTACCTCATGCTAAAGGTATCTCTGGTATCACACAAAGTATCATTACAAAGCATCATTACAAAGCCATGCCTATTTCAGAAGTGTCACAAGTTCAAAGTGTCACAACTAGAACACAATGACAGCCCATTTGAACTTGTGTCTATTTCATTAAAAAACAATCTTTTTTTTTTTTTTAGGAAAACTGTATTGTTTTACTAATTATTTGCTAATGATTTACTAAAATAATTTATGTAGAAAATAACTGAAAGCACTTTATAAGTCAATTCACTCCATGGGCCTTAAAAGGTTGTTTTAAATGCCCACATTTCATTACATCTTCTGTGCCACCCTTTGAAAGATACATTTGTTACATATCACAGTTGTGTAACAAAGAACAAGACTGGCCTGGTCCCTGGTTCCTAGGAAGCAGATTCCAAGGAGGGTCTTTGTTATGGACAGGCCCCTTAGATAAGTGACTCAGGATGAGAACCTGTCACCAGAAAGAACAACCAACCATGTGATTAAAGAGTTGGGATTCTAGGCCAACCTGACCCAGATGATGAACCAAAGGGGCCAGAGACTGGGTCAGTCATGTGGACACTGATTTAGTCAACCAATCCTTTTGTAAAAAAGCCAAACAAGGTTCTGTAGAAGCTTGGAAAAGCTTCCTACTTGGTCAAACACTTACTTCAATGTGCTTGGAGGGGAACAGGCTTGATAGTCCAAAGACACAAGGCACAGAAGCCTGGGATGGGGATCCCCCAGACCTTGCCCTGCTTCTCTTTAGTTGCAGTTCTGATTTGCATCCTTTATATCCAACCCACCCAAAGGACTTTTCCCACTTCCACTGAGTCTTCAGAGAACCACTGAACTTGGGCAGCTCATGGGAACTTCCAATTTATAACTAGTGATTCAGAAATGCAGGTGGATTGGGGACCCCAGAAGAGCTGCTCCATTCTGAAATATCATTCCGTGTGTGTGTGTGTGTGTGTGTGTGTGTGTGTGTGTGTGTGTGTGTGTGTGTGTGTGTGTGTGTGTGTGTGTGTGTGTGTGTGTGTGTGTGTGTGTGTGTGTGTGTGTGTGTGTGTGTGTGTGTGTGTGTGTGTGTGTGTGTGTGTGTGTGTGTGTGTCTTTCATTTATTCTTTTACAATTGCATACATGTACAGAATGTATCTTGATCCAATCCCAAATAAGGGCATTCTTGCTTGACTCACCATGCCCTTTTGTTTTCTGTTTCCTTTCAATTTTTACTGCATTTATTTAGCTTGTGCCTGTGCATGGGGTGGGGGTGCAGACATGCGGAGGTCAGGACAACTTGCAGGACTCAGTTCTCTCCTTCTACCATATGGGTCCTGGAAATCAGCTGGCAGCATCCACTGAACCACCTCCCCAGCTTTCCTCCTCCCTTTTTTTGTAAAATATAATTTTTATTTTCTATCCACAGAAAAAAATGGAGATACTCTGAGCCAAAATACGCTGACTTTTTACTGTGAAAAGGGTTTTTTAAAGTATAAAATTGGGCAAAATGTTTTAATGTCAGTAAATTTTAATTTAAGGGATTTCATATATTGTGACTCCTTCACTGCCCACCAAACAGAGACCAAACCCTTAATTTCTCAAGTCAGCATTAATCCTGGTGAGTCCAGTGTCAGTTAACCAGATAGTGTCATAACAAACAGTAAGAGAGAAAAATCACTGCCAATTAATTAAACTATCAAACTATCACCTGCCATCAACTATAAGATGCATGCTGACTTTATAAGTATTAAAATGCAAAAATAATGCCAGGCGGTGGTGGCACACGTCTTTAACCCCAGCACTTGGGAGGCAGAAACAGGTGGGTCTCTTGTGAGTTGGGAGCCAACCTGGTCTACAGAGTTCCAGGACAGGCTCTAAAGGTACAGAGAAACCCTGTCTCAAAAACCAAAATAATAAAAAATTAATTAATTTAATTAAATGCAAAAGTAAGTTTTAAAATAAAAATTATATTGATTTTGTAATATATAGCACAGAGCATATTCATGTGTGCAGGTATATGTATGTGGCTACATGTTCACATGTCTGCATGTGTATGGTAACCAAAGGGCAACGTGGTACTGGTCTTCCAGTACCACCCTCCAGTACCTTTTGATTGGGACAGTCTCTCATAAGCCAAGACTCACCAAGCAGACCAGAATGGCTGGCCAACGAACTCCAGACATCTACCCATCTCCACATAGCTAGCACTCAGAACACAAGCTGGCACACCATGCCCAGTTCTGTTACATGGGTTGGGGATCTAACTCAGGCCCTCAGGCTTGTATTTACTTCTTTATTTGGTTACTATTTACAGGCAAAAATGACTGAGCTAGCTCTGCAGCCTAACACACTTTCTCTTAAAGTCTTAAAATAGTACTGAGAGCCAGGTGTGGTGGCACACACCTGTAATCAGCAGGTGGGAGGTAACAGCAGGAGGTAGTTGATGGTAAGTGACACTCCTGATCAAGGTCACTCTTGGCTACATAGCAAGTTCAAGGCCAGCCTAGGCTCTATAAGGCACCATCTCAGATACAGGGGACTGACATGTGAAATACAAAGACAAACCTTTTCCCTTTTCCTCTACATTAGTAACAGTCTGGTACATATCCAGAAACAGAATCTCACTCTACTTCAAAATATGGTAAAGAGGAATAAGAATTTAGGCAGTAGTAGAGGGTGTGCATCTACAAAGCCCTAAGTTTCATCCTCATCACTGCACTGAGGAGAAAAAGAAATAAAAGGAAAGAAAAGAAAAGAAAAGAAAAGAAAAGAAAAGAAAAGAAAATGCACATATATGTCTAATAGGTGTGTGTCTATCTATATACAACAAAGTTTTGATGACCTATAAGAAATCACTCAGCAATGACAGAAAGATTAGAATTCAGGGGCCCAAATCTCTCCGGCGTTATCTTCTGCTATAAACATCCTATTAGAGTTTACCTTAAAAAGATGGCTATCAAACACTTGACCTCTTAGTCATTTGATCACTAAAAATAAAAGCAGATATAAGGCAGAGAGTCAAAGGGCAACCTTTTTATTATGTATGCTCATATTACAACTTTTCAGACTAAAGGGAATGATTACACTAAGCTTCACTGATGAGTCATTTGCTGCTTAAACAGCTCAACAGAAAAAGGCCAGGTCAAACAACACAAGGTAAAGATTGGACTGAGAGGGAAATATTTTTGTACCAAATGCAGCTTTGCCAGTGAACTACAGGAACATACATCCAAACCTAACTCTCTCAGCCTCTTCACACTTACAAAACAAAAGGAAATAAATGCTTTCACTGACTCTCATTGGGAAGTTCCTGGCTTTGGGAACAAAATAATTTGTTGTGACATACATTTGAGATATTAAACTTTTCTATTGCTTCCCCCCCAAACACTGGTATAACTTCCCAGCAGTTGAGACAACCAAAAAGCCCTGCCCCAACACAATGGATATGAGGGTGCTATTTGGTTGGGCACCCTTGTTTCTTTCATTAGTAAATGACCTCTTAAAGGTTCCTTCAAATGCTACAATCCTGTAAATTTGTAACTCTTTTAGTATACTGAGTCGCAGCTGTCTTAGTCCCTGTTCTATTACTGTGATGAGATACCATGACCCACTCTTTTGTTTTTTTTTTTTTTAAGATTTATTATGTATACAGTGTTCTGTCTGCATGTATCCCTGCAGGCTAGAAGAGGGCACCAGATCTCATTACAAATGGTTGTGAGCCACCATGTGGTTGCTGGGAGTGAACTGGGGACCTCTGGAAGAGCAGCCAGTTGCTCTTAACCTCTGAGCCATCTCTCCAGCCCCCTGACCAACTCTTATAAAAGAAAGAATTTAACTGGCAGTTTGCTTACAGTTTCAGAGGTTCAGACCATTATCATGATGATGGGGAACATGGCCACATACAGACTGGTGATGGAGCAGCAGCTGAAAGCTACATTCTGATTCATAGGCACAGAGAGACTCAGGCCTGACATGGGCTTCTGAAACCTCAAAGTCCACCCCCAGTGACATACTTCCTCCACAAAACCACACCTCCTAATCCTTCTAATCCTTTCAAATAGGGCCATTCCCTGGTGAATAAGTGTCAAATATATGAACCTGTGGAGGCCATTCTTATTCAAACCATCACATAAGCCCATTATTGGAAGAAGAAAACAGTAAACTAAATAAACAAACAGAGTGAGAGGGAAATACTTTTTCCAAGTTACAAGCAGTGGTTTAGCTAGTGCATATTACTTCTAAGAGTTGAGTGATTTGAAACAACCTACATAGCACAGGCTGGGAAAATAGCTCAATGGCTGAGCACATGCTTAGCACACATGTAGCCCACGCATGAGTACTGATCAGGTGGTACCAGACAACATTCCAAGTGCTTTATTTCATTGATACTTACAGTGCTGTGCATCACTTAGGAGTTTAGTAGGGCTACAATCTCAAAAGTCAAGAGTGGTGATGAATACCTGTGACCCCAGCACTCAGAAGGCAAGGCTGAGGCAGGACTGCCATGAGCTAAAGGCTACAATGAGCAACAGAGAGTACCTGGCCAATTAAGACTACATAGAAAATCCTATCTAACAAAAACCAACAGATCAAACAAATTAGAAGTATGATCTCAG
Source organism: Cricetulus griseus (assembly GCF_003668045.3). Classification (NCBI taxonomy): domain Eukaryota; kingdom Metazoa; phylum Chordata; class Mammalia; order Rodentia; family Cricetidae; genus Cricetulus; species Cricetulus griseus. The sequence goes on along the minus strand of NC_048596.1, from coordinate 186,246,018 downwards.
ACTATCCTATATCTTCTGAATCACAATCTATATTTTTAACAAGGTTCCTAGGAGGAACTATTAAAGTGTTACAAGTAATTCACCACTTTTCATAGCAGGTGCAATGGATTTAATCCTCATGATAAACAATGAAAACATTCTCCATTCTACAAACCCTAAGACACTGAACATTATGTACATATATGGTAAATTGTCAGGGACAAGATTTGAATCACACTTTTTCATTCCATAATCCAAACTAAGCCTCTACTATATATTAAATTTCAATTATTTTTTCAGTTTTGGAGATAAAGTCTCAGGCAGCCCAGGCTAGGCTCCAACTTCATATTTAGTTAAGGGTGACCAGGAAATCTTATCTTCCTGCCTTCACCTTCCAAGTACTGGTATCACAATTGTGAGCCAACACACCCAGCTTTACTGGGGAAGGGGTGGGGAGAGCTGGGTGATGGTGGGGTACACCTTTAATCCCAGCACTTGGGAAGCAGAGGCAGGCCGATCTCTGAGTTTGAGGCTGGCCTGCTATGCAGAGTGAGTTTCATGAGGGCCAAGGCTACACAAAGAAAAACTGTATCAAACAACAACTGTGGTGATATCTTACTTTTACAAATAAAGCCTGTCTGAAGGTTAGAGAATAGAACTTGCCACTAGCTGACCAAAGAAGTCTGGAGGTCTGTACAGACAGACAGGAAGTTAGGTAGCTGTCCAAAAACAGGATATAAGCAGGGAGAAACAGCAACTTGCTCTCTTGTCTGCTGAGACGCTAAGGTGTGGTGGTGGTTTGCTCTTTCTCTCTGATCTCTCAGCATTTTCCTCTATATCTGACTCCGGGTTTTTATTACTTAGACCAATTAAGAACTCCATTTACAAACAACAAAACCAAAAAAAAAAAAACAACAAAAAAGCAAAAACTGTTTTAGTGCATATGTGTATATACACATCATGGTATGCATGTCTACTATGTGAGTACCAGGGATCCAATTTGTCAGGCTTGGCAGCAAGTACCTTTACATGCTGAGTCATCTCCCTTCCCCCCAGTACTCAATTTTTAAACAACTTATAATATACTTGTAATATAGAATAGCCTTAAACTATTAAAACTCGTGTCTAAAGTCAAATTCTTAATAACAATAAAATTAAGATGATCTTATACTAAAAGAATTATAAGGATATAAAATTGGATATATGATATGAGCTCAAATATGCAATTATTAAAACGTATGTGTGTGATTGTAAATTATTTGGTGAAAAATAAAAGTTACCAATATAAGTTGTGAGGATGGGATCTCATACTCTAGTAGAATGCCAGGGTTCAAACTACAGTTCAAACACTTTCTGGCTGATCACTCTTAGCTAAGAGTAATCTCTCAGATATCACTTACTATGCCTACACAAAAGAAACAGTTTCCTTCACAAGACTGGATTTAATGAGGTAATCTACATAAAGCATACACAGCGAATATTATTATTTTTCTTTATGCTGTTTCATTTTCCAGAATTTCTTCAACAAGCAGTGATCAGTAGGAAAGGTTCTCAAAAAAACAATACTGCCTCAGCGATTACCAACTACTTTACCAAGGGCTACTCTGAAGAAAGGACCTACTCCTGATTAGATAATAGAAGACCAACTCAAGCAATTAACCACTAAGTTAGAAGAGATCTAATGAGGCAAACATGATTAGGCAGTAAAACTGGATAAGGGGAGTTGCTTTGCCAGCTCCTCTCCTCCAAGACCTTTTACTCTGAAGGAAGTCCATCAGTCATTTCAACTGTCTAGCAGTATCTGCCTGACCTTGGGCTGGTCATTGAACCATCTCAAAGCATCAATTTTCCTCACATGAAAGGAAGAAGACTACATCAAAGTTCTTGTAAAGATGTGATGAGAAAATGAATATATGCTAACAGCACCAACTAGCACAAATAAGCACTTAAAGTTAGTTGAGACCAGGAAGCCTCTTCCTCCTCCTCAAATGTCAAGTCTGGAGCTCTTACTCCAGTAATGAAAGCATACCCATTCTATCCATCCAGAGTTCAACAGTGTTTTCAGTATTTTCTAATAAACTGTATCTTCAAAGAGATACACTTCACTATTAATTATCAAAACTACAGGGCTAACAAAAGATAAACATTCCACCTTAATTACAGTTTACATTCTCATATGTAAATAAACTATATCACATTCAAATTCTTAACTAATTACACAACTAGTGGGAACAAAGTAATGAGGGGTGTTTCTTCACATTCATGGCATCTTCTAATGCAAATATTAGTAAATGAGTAAGTCATCTGCCTAAATAAGTGAGCACCATCCATCACTACCTGCTATAATCTAGGTCAAGGCTTTCCAACTGATAAAATTAGATCAGACCAGTATTAAGATTTAGAAGAGCCTAAGGATCACCAGTCTGATCCTTTTGTTTCACAAAAGGATTTAGGAAATGTAGTTAACTTGGGAACAGAGAAAACATTCAAATGCTAAGCTACTTTTTTCAGGATTTCCTACAGATCCTAAAAGGAATACACAGTAAACCTCAGTTCACACTTTTAAAGAGGCATCAGCTTTTGGCTCAGCTAAAGGTGTTACTACTATTATCACACCTCTGAGGTGTGATTAGCTTCACTTCCCCACCACACTTCAATAATGCTCAATCCACAGCTTGGAATTCTTTCTAGGAAGGACAGAAAAGTGTAATGAAACATTTACAGGACTAATGCTTTTGTTTTTAAGTTGAATTAAAAAGTTCAGATGCACAGCACAAAACTACAAGACTATTTTTCTTCATATTTATATAAAAATTTATGACACAAACTACTTTTAAGCTTGTGTAATATGCTCAAATTCACTAATTAATAAATACTAACACAACAGAATGGCAAAAATGCCTATTTGAGCCTGTTATGGTGCCCACCTTTGACCCCAGCATTTGGTAGAAGAAGGATGGATCAGGAATTCAAGGCCAGTTTCAGCTATACGAGACTCTGTCTCAAAAACAAACAAAAAACTTCCTATTCAGCTCCAAAAAGGCTTGGAAAATGATTGTCTTTGAAAAGTTGACTTCATGATTCTCTAATTTTAAAACAAAGGCTAGAGGCATAGTTCAGTATACAGTGCTTGTCTAATATGGTTGAGGTCTTGGGTTTAAACCCAGAACCTTAAGTAAATAAAGTATCAAACAAAAACTGATAACTATGATCCTTTATAAGCAGGTTCAGCTCATTCAAGAGTATGTGTCTGCACTTACAGAAGACACTTAATGCTACCTGGTGGTGCTTGTGCATGCCTTTGATCCCAGCACTGGAAACCACCATGTAGGTGCTATGAAAAGAACCTAGATCCTCTGGAAGAGCAACCAAATGCTCTTAACTGCTGAGCAATCTCTCTAGCCCCATATTTTTTTATATTTTAGATGGAAATATAACCTCTATGAAGAAGTTGGAAATATTTATCAAAATTATAAATGGTCATATCCTTTGACCAAGAATATTATACTTCTAGGGGCTTACCCTCCAGAGACTCCTCTGTGAGATAGCAGGTACAGAGGAATTCAACCATGGCACTATCTGCTGTGCTAAAAACAGGTAGCAGGTTAATATCCATAATGAGAGATTAGGAAGATCAACTAAAACTATGGTGACCTATAAAGTAGAATAGTCATGTAGTCAGTAAATAAATTATATTTATATAAATATGAATATGGAAATACCTTTCAGCTATTAAGTCAACAGTGTTTTGTATACAGCATCATTGCTTTTAAAGTGTGGATGTAGAGGCACGAGCATGTGTATGCTTGAATGTATAAGAACCTGACAGTAACAATGAAAAGGCCTGGACAGCTAGGGAATGGTGGACAGAGAAGGACTTTTTACTCTGTACCCTTTGTACACTTCAGTTTTTTTCTAGTTATACTTCCCCAAAAGGTAACTATTAAAATGTTTAAATTTGTATATAAGACCTACAGTGTATTCCAAATAGAAGAACCATCAAGCTTTCCTTCATTATAGTGTTAAACTCGAGAATCATAAACTAAGAGACTGGGACAATCCTCGTTGTGTAAAGTATCTACCATGTAAGCAAGAGGATCTGAGTTTGGAGCCCCATCACCCACACACAGGCCAGGTGTGATGACTGACGTGTGCCTGGAACACTAGTACTATGGGGCACAGACTGGCAGATATCCAAGGCTCATGGACCAGTCAGTCCAGCAGTTGTCAAAAAACAGGGACTGGAGAGATGACTTAGCAGTTAAGCACACTTGCTGTTCTTCCAGAGGACCTAAGTTAGGTTCCCAGCACCCAGTCAGGCAGCACCTGTGCACAAGCACACATACAAACACGTACACCTAAACATAATTAAAAATAAAAATAAATCTTCAAGGGCTGGAGAGATGCCTGTTCTTCCAAAGGTCCTGAATTCAATTTCAAGAAACCGAATGGTGGCTCACAACCATCTGTAATGAGATCTGGTGCCCTCCCCTGGCCTGCAGGCACACATGCAGACACTGTATACATAATACATTTAAATTAGAAACAAGCTTCTTTTACATGTCAATCTCAGTTCCCTCTCCCTCCCCTCCTCTCCCCTCCCCATCCCAACCCCTTTCTTCTCTCAGGGACGGTGAGGCCTTCCAAGAGGGATCTTTAAAGTCTGTCATCATAAATAAATCTTTTTAAAAAATCTTCAAAAAGAGAGGAAAACATGTGACCTAAACCGCTGGCTGGCCCTCTACAAGCACATACATAAACATGTGGATACACTACAAACAAAATGGTAATTTTTAAAATCATTAAGTATTCCAAGGGCAAATCTTGTTCGTGCCAGTGACTCCAAATCACCATCAGTTACAGAATGTGATCATAACCCTAAAGCCCACTTCCAATCAGAAACACGGGTTACTAATCCTACAAAAGAATCACTGTCAAGACTCAGAGCTAAGCTCAGCTCAGTGTAATAGTACATGCCTATAATCCTAGCACTTAAGAGGCTGAAGCAGAAGAACTGTGAGTTTGAGACGACCATGAGGCACGGGACACGGGACGGATGGACCACTCTTGACTCAAAACATCAATAACAAAAAAAGGACAAAAGCCCCAGACCTCACCTGACCAGGTCTCCATGAAGCTGTAGATAGAGACTTTCTCTTCCCTCTCCAGCACATATTTCTGATGCTGGTGTCTCTACTGTGCAAAGGACAAGATGTAAGTCAGAAGAGGAGGAGGATGTGGAGGAGGAGGAAGAGGTGGTGTTTGTAGTGGCAGTGGTCGTGTCTGCTCCATAAAGGTAAACACAGCCTCTCTTCACGTCTTCTCTCAGCCAGTCTCTTTCTCGAGAACCAAACCTACTTCTTCTATTCAAACAATTTCTGCTCCCATTGTGTTTCATATTTCTCTAAAAATACCAAGAGAAAGAAATCATAAATAAGAACATTTGTCTGAATTACATGTATTCAGTCCATATACTCATCCCTGTGTAGTGGCTAATCTTCGTTGTCAACTTGACTACATCTAGAATTAACTAACACCAAGATGCCGGGTACTCCAATAAGGGATCTTCTTAAACAGATTAACTGAAGTAAGAAGACCCACCCTAAATCTGGGTCTCAACTCGTGGCAGTCCTCATAAAAGGACACGGAAGAAGGAAACTTTCCTTTTGTCTATCAGCAAAAGCACATTGCTGGCAAGTTTGTCTACCCTGTTCCTGTGGCTGGTATTAAATACAACTTCTTCAGGGTTCCAGCATACTAAAAACCAGCAGCTCTTCAGGAATCTTCCCAGACTCCAGCACCAGACTGGGACTGCTGAAACACCCAGACTCCTGGGCTCAAACAACTACCAGTTTCTCAGCCTTTCATTGAGAGACAGTCATTGTTGAACTATCGGCACTATATAATACCAATATATAATAATCCATCTAACAAATCCCCTTTAATATCAGTTTTATCAGCTCTGTTCCTCTAATACACCTCCTTTAGGCCTCCATCCATCATCTCGTTTGAACCGTTTTTGTTTTCAGGAAAGTGCTAACAAAATGGACATACTACTTGCCTTGGGAAAAATTTTAACATTTTAACTTATTTAGTTCAAATCTACACACACACACACACACACACACACACACACACGCTTGATATGGTATTCAGGGAAGCTGGGAACTTTTAGGGGGTAGAGACTAAGCTGGCAGATACAGCTCCCTGGAATGGGTCTTTTAAGGTTATTTCACTGTATAGTCTTTGGGTCTGGTTAATTTTGATATATGATGTTTTTCTTTATTTCCAAAGTATTTTTAGTTAGTAAAAAATAGAAATAATAGTTACTAGTTCACTTCAGATTGAATCTGATACATATAAACTAAGACTTGCACACAAATACAGACTTTCTCAACCTCACAGTCCAAATAAACGAATGCAGCACTAAGAACAGTCTCATAACACAAATATCTTTGCCATTCCCGGCATGCTTCAAAACAATTACTGCTAGTATTTTATAACCACAGTATGAGAGATTCACATACATACTGTGAAGTCAAGCTATCTTAAAGCAAAACACTGTTAGGCGCCAATATAAAAATTTCCATCAGGCATGGTAAGGCATACCTATAATCCAGCAGTCAGGCCAAAGAGCAAGGAGGATTTTTAGAGTGTAAGGACAACTTAGCCTAGGTAAGTTCCAAGGCAGCCTGGACCACATACTGAGACTATTTCAAAACACAAACAGAAATGAAACAAACAGTTTCTAAAAGTCACCATTTGCCTGTTATTTTCACAATGGGTCATTTCTAGTCAACAAAAAAATAAATCTCCACTGACTTCCTAGACCCTTTGCTGTTTCGGTCCTCTCTCCCTGAGCACACTAACCATTCCACCACTCTGTGGCATAAGTAGCACATCTTCTCCATCTTATCCACATGCTCTTACTCTCCAAACCTCTGTTGAGATGTCAGGTTCTCTTTGGAGCCATCTGCAGCTCTCACCCATGTCTAGCATCAATGGTTCTCCTCTCAAGAGAAATCTTCACCTTGAATATACTTCTACTATACCCATATGACCATGAATCGTAATCATTTGGTTTCTCAATCTCTTCACCACCGAGACCCTTGAAAGTTTTTCTTGCAGAATGTCAGGCCCAGGTGACAACACAGGAATTGATACCCAATCTGCATTTTAGCTTCATCAATTAGCTATGATGCAGAATTGAATAAACTTAAAAAGAAAGTATCAATTTTTGTAACAAACCATCTAATCTTTACCTAAAAGTCAAAATAAAGAAAAACACTTTCACTAGTATTCCTCATTAGAAAACAGAAATACATATAAACAAGAAAATATTAGTTTGAGAGTAAATACTTCAGAATAACTGTAAACTAAGCCAGGCATGGAGATACATGCCTGTAATCCCAGATGCTAGATACTGGAGAGTCAGAGGCAAGAGGATCAAGTTCAAGACCAATGTGGTTTCATCAGTAAGCAGTAAAAATAAGGGTAAGTAAACAGGTATCCTACATGTGATGAATTTAAAACAAGGGGACGAATGCCCTTACAGTTTCAATTTAGGATAACACAGGTAAATTAGCTTTTGAAAAACAGTCTTAGGGATTGAACACAAGCTTTGACATACCAGATAAGCTCTCTACATCTGAGTAACACTTTCAGCCCTAAACATATCTTTCTGCAGCTCTTCAAGATCTTATAACTATTCAAACCCATACAGAATAAAGCCCTGACACAGGTGGGAATGAGGCCTCTTTTCCTACCAAATGCATCCTCCATGCTGAATCTCAGCTTAAATGTCTCAGAATCAATAAAGAGGGCTTTCAAGTGCTCATCTCAAACATATGAGAGCCATCGTGTTATACCACTAAGAAATTATAACCACTGAATAGTTAACTACCAGATAATTTTGAGTAAGTCTTATTTTCTAATTTTTAATGGAGACTAACAGGTTCTATGTGACAGAGTAACATTTACACAAAGAGACTCTGCGCCCCACCCTTAAAAAAAAACGAAAAGTAAGCAGACACAATCCACATACCACTGACACGACTGGCTTTTTAAAAGCCAAGCATAATGCACATACCTGTAATGCCCAAACTTAGGAGCCTGAGACAGGAAGACCGAGACCAGGCAGACCTAAAAAGTGAGACCCTGATACAAAAATAACAATAAAAATATAAATGTAGGGCTGGAGAGATGGCTCAGTGGTTAAGAGCACTGCCTGCTCTTCCAAAGGTCCTGAGTTCAATTCCCAGCAACCACATGGTGGCTCACAACCATCTGTAGTGAAATCTGGTGCTCTCTTCTGACTCAGACATACATGTAGGCAGAACACTGTGTACATAATAAATAAATAAATCTTTAAAAAAATATATAAATGTAGGTCAAATAATGACCCATTGACCTTCACGGTCTTAGAAAAGTCCAAAAGGTCCCCAAAGTATTATGAACTTTCTTCCAAGGATTGTTTGTTTGAGATGAAGGCTCATGCACCCCATTTTGGCCTCAAAATCATTCTGTAGGTGAGGCCAGCCTTGACTTTTTATCCTGCAGACTCCATCTCCCAAGTGCAGGACTATAATGTATGCCGCCACATCAGCACCTTCCAGAGGATTTCAGCAATCATGTGTAAATGTGCACATATATTCCTTTAAGACTATGAATTTCTTGAAGAACTTTATGTTATCAAAACACATGTGTTTGTTGGTCATTTCAAGATCTATCTCTCATCTGCACCTCACCAATAGCCATTTAAAAGGCCTTGAGAAAAAGCAAAGCAAAGACACACAGCAACAATAACAAAGATAGACTGTTGGGCTATTATTAGCACTGCTAAATTACCTAGTACTTCCTTCTCAGGAATGTCTTGCTCTACTGACTAACACATGAGGAACTGCTGGAAAGAACTTAACATTGCAGGTGACACTGTCCTCTAAGAAGACTTCAACTTCTAAGAATCAACTAGCTTAAAACTGCTCATTTGAAGACACTTTCCTTTCTCCTTTACTTTTATAAAAGCTGTTATCACAAATTTACCCAAAAGTGAACACAATTATAATCACATATCATATCAAACATGTATACAAAGACTTACAATTTAAGAGTCAGGCTGGGCGTTGGTGGCACACGCCTTTAATCCCAGCACTCGGGAGGCAGAGGCAGGCGGATCTCTGTGAGTTCGAGACCAGCCTGGTCTACAAGAGCTAGTTCCAGGACAGCCTCCAAAGCCAGAGAAACCCTGTCTTGGGGAAAAAAAAAATCATAATAATCACAAATTAGATTGGCTGTAACTTCCTATCATCCCCTGCTTAACAAAACCATAATCTCAAAATCACAGGAAATATCTGAAAACCTTTTTTTAAATTTATTTAACTTTATTTTATGTGCATTGATGTGAAGGTGTCAGATCCCCTGGACTTTGAGTTATAGACAGTTGTGAGCTGCCATGTGGGTGCTGGGAATTGAATCCAAGCCCTCTGGAAGAGCAGCCAGTGCTCATAACCTCTGAGCCATCTCTCCAAAACCCCCTGAAGACCTTTTGAGCCTGGTTCAGTAATTTGATAAATTTTAGAACTTTGAGATACACTCTTACTATGTTGTTCAGGCTGCCCTAGGCTTAAATGATCTCTCATGTTAGCCTTCTGAACATACTCCCTGGTTTAGGAGTATATTTTGAATAAAATGTTCCAATGCCCAGTACAGGCAGATGGTCCTTCATGTAGTCTGGATAAGTTATGTTAGCATAGTTATGTCATGCTTTTTATGAAGACTTGAGAATAATGTTCATGATTTGGTATTGAGTGTAAATATAAAAGGAATAAAAAGTGTTCTTCCTTTTTTTTTTTTTTTAAATCAGTATTTTGAAGCTGGGGCCAAGGAGTAAATCCAGAGCCTTGTACATTCAAAGCACACCCTCTACCATGGAGCCTCACTCCTAACCCACAGCTACACCCTTAGGGTCCAGAAGTCTTTAGAAACATCTTCAGAGAAAAACATGTGGGCAACCATGACATTCTTCAAGGTTCAGAAAGTTTTCTGCTTACCTACGTATTCTTTATGGGCTGCACTTGAGAAAGTGAGCCACCCAGCAACTTAAGAGAACTTCTGTATGTGGAACACACAAGACCTATTTTCCATGGTCTTATTAACAAGGATTAGAGTGTTACCACTTGCAAGAAAGCAAGGGCTAGAAAGGGCTCCAGATAGGCTCTCCTCTCAAGAGCTCAGTGCTGATCAAGAATCAAGACTGACCAATCACTAGACTCTTTTTAATGATCCCCAAATGGGAACTTTGGAAACCAAGGAAACATAGTCTTCAATAAAGATTTTCATTTCTCTTTCACACAATTTGCCACTTCAACACTTCCCCAAAAGGTTACATGGTTAAAAAAAAAAAAAAAAAAAGATGCTCATCTTTTACATACCAAAACATGCCTCCCAAAACTATTTCCTGCTGTTAGGCCTGCAGAACTTTTGTTTATATTGAATTTACTCACAATTTATAGTTTGCTATTTGCTATCATTTAAAATATTCAGAAGACTTTGAGTAATTACACTCCTTTAGACTTTGAGTAATTACACTCCTTTATGCTTGAGTAAATTCCAGTGTGGGTAACAATTAAGTCTATATGCATTAAGACTGGGAGGTGAAGAAAATATGATTTACATTTTACTGAGTATTGGTTTCATTAATTCATTAAGTGCGTCAAATCTACTTTTCTGGAGTTCCTATGTTTGTGCTACTTTACAAATAATCTTAATAAGAGGAAGTATTACTCAACAACAATCTCAATTACTTAATGTTTGCTTTTAACAATATGTATTTTTGATGTTTGGCAAACTGTTTTTGAAACACATTAAATCTCAATTTTCTTCCCCCTCTTCTTTGGCAAGTTTTAAATCCTGACGATTCCTCTTCTAGAACACTAGAGGAATTTCATTTCACTTGATTTATATACTGAACCTACAGGAAAATTTGTCTGCACTATTTCACAGGTTAGTGGAGAACTCCACCCAGTTAGCCACCCTTTAACCATCTCTGCTGACCTCACCTCACCTCACCTCACCTCACCTTCTGCATTCTTCCTGCATAGAAACTTCTTGTCATCACTCACCTTCAAGGTTCCACTCCCCCTTTGCCTGGATCTGTTTTCCTACCCTCCTACTCCCCTGATTCTACCAAAAAGCCCCGCTTAGCTGCCTGTTGCATAACGGCTCCCCCACTGCCTTCTCCCCGGATTGTCAGCCAGGCAGGAGTGCCCCTTCGGGCTCTGCTCCTCCTCCCCCCACCCCCGCAACACGCCCAGCGAGTCCCCAGGCTCAGATCCTCCAGGACTGTCTCTGAGCGGGGAGCGCAGGGTATCGCGCCTTGGAGCCTGGAGCTGGTTCGGAACTCGGGTAGCCAGTCCCGAGGGCAGTGTGGCTGCTCCAGCCCGCACAGCCCGCGCACACCGCGGCGCCTGGCCAATCGCCGCCGCCATCCCCTGGCTGGGGTGATGTCTTCAGGTGTCCGCCTAGCCCTGCGTACTCACGCTTGGCTCCTGCCAGGAGCCGCCCGCCCTCCGAGCCCCCCGGAACCGGCACCAGGGCCCCCGGGCTAGGCCCAACGAGGCGACGGCGGCCCCGGGGATGCGAGGGCGGGGGTGGGGGGTAGCGGCGGCCCGAGTCGTGGGCCTGCCGGGCGGCGGCCAGGGATGGCCAGCAGCGGGGACCCAGGCGGCCGAGGCCTGGGCGGGGGCGCGGCACAGAGACCACAGTAGGCCCACGGCGCCCCGGCCCGATGCAGGCGGCCAAGGGACGCAGGGCGGGGGGCGCCCGCTGCCTCGGGCAGCTTGGCGAAGGTGGACCCGGTCCTCCCGCTCTCTGCCGCCTCACCTTCAGGACCCGGATCCCTCCAGGCCGGCGAGCCGTCGCCGCTTCAGGTGGCTCCGGGGGCTCCAGGGGGCCCCCGGGCCCGGGCTCCACCTCCCCCATTGGCGGCCAAGGATTCAGAGACACCCGGCCGGCGCTACAGCGCGCGAGCCTCGGAGGCGCGCGCGAGCGGCGGGAGGCCTCACCCCTCCGCCTAGGCCCCGCCCCTAACCCGACGTCCCGCCCCTATCGGCCCCGCCCCTAGCCCCCGCTGGACCTACGTAGCTGCCGGCCTGCAGAGGCCAGAGCAGAATTGTGGGAGCCTGGCGCCACTGCAGGGTTAGCCTCCGCCACGCTCCACCCATGGCTTAGAGGACTAGGCTGCAGAGAGAGCAATTTGTTGCTTTCTAGGTGCTTCAAGAAGAGGCAGAGGAAGAGGCAGGTGAGGCCTGTACCTGTTAAGATAGCCAAGATGCTGCCCTCCACCGATTCTCTAGCTGAAACGTTTCCTGCTTTTAAATGTGTCTGTCACTTTGCTCGCACTGACAGTGAAAGAACTGTTGCATATACTCACTTACCTCTCTTAGGAGATAGCTTGCGACCTTCTTCAGCAAACAACCTCAAGTATGCAGACATCATTTGGCTCTCCAGCCACATTTCAATGTCCACTGAAGTCAAAGTAGCAGAATTCTTTTCTCAAACATATTAATGCTGTGTAAGCCATATTATTTTGCAAGGCTTAACTCAGCAAAGAATGGTTTTGTTTTGTTTTGTTTTTCGAGACAGGGTTTCTCTGTGTAACTTTGTAGACCACACTGGCCTTGAACTCACAGAGATCCGCCTGCCTCTGCCTCCTGAGTGCTGGGTAAATTAAAGGCGTGCACCACCACCGCCTGGCTCAGTAAAGAATATTTTTAGGCTGGGTGTTGGTGGCACACGCCTTTAATTTACCCAGCACTCGGGAGGCAGAGGCAGGCGGATCTCTGTGAGTTCAAGGCCAACCTGGTCTCCAGAGCGAGTGCCAGGATAGGCTCCAAAGCTACACAGAGAAACCCTGTCTCGAAAAAACAAAAACAAAAACAAAATTTAAAGGTTGGCTTTTCTTTTTAGTTCTTGAAGCGATAGTAGTTTTGTGGTTAATGGACCAAATTATGAGTCTGCCTAATTTCAAATCTTAGTTGTACCCATTTTAGATCTAAATTACTTAATCTAATTCTTTCGGGTTATTTTTTAAGGCAGAGCCACTTGTAGCCCAAGCTGACCCCCAACTCACTATATAACCAAAGCTGGCCCTGAACTTCTGATTCTCCTTCCCTGCATTACAAGTGCTTTAAGCACAGATATGAACCACCATGCCCAGCTTTCTTTATGTTATGGGTGTTAGACCTATACAACCCTTGGTAGTAGAGACTAGAAGACAGTGTCAAAACCTCTGGACCCAGATTACAGATTGTTGTAAATTGGCATTTAGGTGCTGGGAGTTGAAGTTGGTCCTCTGGAAGAGGAGCCAGTGCTCTTAACCTCTGACTCTGGTTCTTAACCAGCCCCTCCCTCTAGTTCTGAACTAAATTTAGTCTACCTGGCAGTTATCAAGATGTAAGGGGGGGAGGACACACAAAGAGCCTAACTCAGTGATTCATAGTAGCCATTATAATTCTGAAATTCTAGTTTCCCAAGTCGCTAGCATTAACTGCTCCTAAATTTTGTAAGACTTGTAAACCTCTTTGTTTTTAGGGCTTCCTCTCTTACACATGGGCTGAATTTCAGTCAACTTGTAAGAAACTAAAAAGCAAAACAAGTTCTCCAATAACAGGCAATCCACTACTTCAGCTTTGTTGGTCCAACTATTTGTCTGGAGTACTTTAATTATGGACTTTCACCTGTCTTAAGATGTTTTTTAATTTGGAGTTAATTTACATGTCAAGTTGAAATTTTGCTTCAAAGGTTCTGTCTCATACTGTTTCATCTATAAAAGGTATTTTCTGAATTCATATGAGTTACTTTGCATCTAGTACAGTTCCAATCTTCATTTCTTGGTTTTCTTTTAATATAGTAAACATAGTTTCTCTATGCCACGTCTAATATAGGGTGAAAGGTAAGCTATTTCCAAGGGTTTTCCTTCCACTTTGAAATATAAGAAACCTACCTGATTTAGCTGAATTTCTATTTCATAGCTTCCTGGGTGAGTTCTCAGCAAACACCCTGATATATATGGGACAGGCACTAATTTAAAGCCAGAAGTATATGGCCAATGGCAAAGAAAAAAGTAGTTAGGAATGTTTCCAAAAGCCTGTTTCTTGAGGTACTACAGATTACTGCTTCCAGATCTCATGTGACTTATTACATTTGTTCTTGTCCCAAGTCCAGCGGGAATAGCAATGTTTTTTAAATGGTTATATTTTTAGTTATCTGAATAGTAGCCTACACAACTAATTCAAAATAAATCCACATGCCGGCCGGGCGTTAGTGGTGCACGCCTTTAATCTCAGCACTCGGGAGGCAGAGGCAGGCAGATCTCTGTGAGTTCGAGACCAGCCTGGTCTACAAGAACTAGTTCCAGGACAGTCTCCAAAGCCACAGAGAAACCCTGTCTCGAAAAACAAAATAAAAAATAAATAAATAAATAAACATGCTAAAAACTAAGTATTTAGTACTTCAAACTGGCCATACTTCTTATAAAAGAAATACCCCAAGAGCACTGCCCCAAATACCTTGGGGGATCAGTTTTTATATGTAGCTACCTTTAAAAGTCCTCATTACTTCAGATCAAGTTCATCCCCAATAATTTGCTAGTGTTTCCTTTTTAAATTATGTACTGATGTTAACATAGCATACTGTTACAAAGGTCACATTTGGTGCTCATTCCCTGTTCAAGGCAATGTGTACTATGTATGCCAAGTGTTATGTAACCACACTTTCTGGAAATGGTGAACAGCTGAGACTAACCCTAAAAATAAATTCCTCTGGGATTTATGTATGAGTGTGTGTGTATACAAAAAAAAAAAAAAAATCTGCCCTCACTGCAGGCTCCTCACTACGAATCACTACAAGGCAAAGAATCATTAGGATACCTCCTCTCCATTTCCTTCCTATTGAGGCTCTACACACACACTCTACCTCATAAGAAAGCTAATGTCAGACTTTGGTAGAGGAGCCAGAAGCTTCATGTCTACTTACTACTATTCAGTTCCCATTCTTTCACTGATCACAGTCATCTTTTGGCCCAAATCCAGCATTATGCTACCACAAGATAAGCAGATTTAGGTGTTCTGTATTCTGGTTCCAAATGATGTTTAACCCACTTCAAAGTTTGAAGGTCTTTTTTTTCTTTGAACATTTCCCTTTCTTTTTTTTAATAGTGAGCCTAGGGCTTCATACAAGCTAGGCGAGCACTCTACAACTAAGCTGCACCCCTAGCCCATTGAACATTTTTGTTTTTTACATATGGAGACAGCTGAACTGGGGGAGATCACAGAATAAAAAGCTGTTCAAGTGATTAAAATTAATTTTGTACTTCTGGACAGAAGTTCAAACCTGTGCACAATTTATTGCACTGTTAAGCGAATGTCTAGTTTCTGTTTACTGGCTAAATTGTAGCTTTTCTATTTTCACCTAATTAGACCTAGATGTATGTCAGCTAAATTTAATTACAGAAATAATGATGAATTTTATTGTTGGAGAAGACATGTAAAAGACAAGCTTTATAGAAATGTTATCAAATGGTACCAAAGGGCATTGCTGCATAAAGTAGATAATCTGCCAGGGTCTACAGCCTTCCCCTCTTCACTCTAGAAACTGTCATATCTTCTCCTTTCTCATTTAAGGGAATGTTAGGGATCATGAGAGTTGAAAGAAAACCAAAAGCTTTCAACCTTCAGGGGGAAAAAAAGTATATGAAGTAAGGGAAGATAATTTGCCATGCAAGAATAAGGACCTGAATTCCCACCAGGTAGCATTGGTAATCCTATCTTGGGGATGTGGAGGCAGGTGATCTTGCTAATCAAACAACCTTGCCTAATGGGTGAACCCTAGATCCCAAGGGATGACCCTGTCTCAAGTAACAAGGTGAATGGCTCCTGAGGAACACCTTCAGAGCAACACGTGAGGTAGGACCTTTGGCCTGCATGCATACACACACACACACACACACTAAAAAAAAAAAAAAAAAAAAAAAAAAAGGAATTCATGTGGTAGGCAAAATAAGCCATGAAATGTAATTTATTTGGGCTGGTCAGGTCTGTCTCTATCAAGTCACCAAAACAATTCACCAAAAATCAACCAAGCCAACAAACAAAACACAAACCTAACATATTAAACATGAGTGTTCTTAATATATAGTTCATCTTACTGGCTTCATAGCTTTGAGAATTCACCTATGTATAGAAAACATGATAGTAATTTAATTACAGTTAAATGTCTACCTGCTCTTTAGACTTTTTACTATCTATAACATCTACAAGGTTTTTAAAATGCTGTTTGTTTCTTCTCTTGGTGAAATTTCTGTACAAAGGAGTACTAAAAAGTTCAGTCTAGCTCAAAGCTTTGGAGTCAGAATTCATCCAAGGCTTGTAATTCACATGTAAGAAGCAAGGCAGCAAATTTTAAATCATTGAGTATTGACTTTTTATTATTAGTCACTGTTCATAATTTGTTTCAACCAAAAGACAATACACACAGCAGAATTCAAATGCATCCCATGTAAATGTTTACATCCATTTTATTCCTCACTCACCTCTAAGACTTATCATTTCATTTTAAATTTTTTTACATCTCAAAAATATGTCTGCAATAATTAGAACTTCATTAGCTGTCCCACTTAGAAACAGCCTTTTAATAATTTTACAGTAAAGAAGATGTGATGGGGCTTAATGAAAATGTAACTTACAGCATCGTGAAAGAAAAAGGACTTTACAGGAACACAGTGGGAGTTCACAAAGGAAAGAGTTCAGAAGCCCTTTCCCATGAGGTCCCCAAATAAAAATAAAAACAAAACACACAAAGCGCAAATGCAGGTTCTTAGGGGGAAAAGTCTCCAATGCTCCATCTTGAAGCCAGAATCAAGAAGCAACTGCTCAAGCTGCTTCAGTATTTTCTTCTGTTTAAGTGTTCCAAGTTCTGGGAATGGAACCTTGTCCATGGGACCCACTCACTGCTATTGCTTGAAAAAGGTATTCACTTTCAGTTCTACAAACAGCCCCACCTTCCCAAGCCAAAGCTGGCCAGAAGTATTTTAAACGTCAGAACTTCCTGTGCAGTTCTCTCTTCAGTGATCTTCCCCCACACCCAGACTGACAAATACACCGGCATACACAGCCCTCCCAACCACAAAGTTTGTGAATATGCATTTATTTTATTTTATTTTATTTTTGGTTGTTGTTCTCTCTCGGTTTAGGACACTCTAGTTTAAATACATTCACTAGGAAAAAAAAAACAAAAAACAAAAAAAACCGCATTCAAACTCCTTCTTCCCCTAGTTCTCATGACCAACTATATTCCAATGTAGAAGATAATGAAATCAAACCAAAAAGCAGTATTCCCTAACTTCCATCTTTTTCTAAAAGAACACAGAAATGGAAAGTATGTTATATAGGAGATTGAAAATTTCACACTATTAGTGCTGGAGAGTTTTAAAAGTCTATTTTCATTTATGAGGGAGACAGACAAATGTTAAGAACCACACCTTTAACCAGGAAAGGGTATCTGCAATGTGATGCTGAGGAATGTTGCTTTAAATGAAAAAAGACCTTGAAGTTAACAGATGATTACTATACACAGCAGAAAACCTCCATGAATCCTTAAACCATCTCAAGATAACAGCACCAAAGCATTGTGGGAGAAGCGGCTCGGAAGAGCATCCTTCCTACAGTTTTCTGAGATTACTTAGAGGAATTCTCCCTTAGGGTGACTCTGAGGTGGGAAAGAAGGATGACATTAAAAACTACTCCTCAAAGAAGGCAATAATGAGGTACAAGTGCGTATGAAATTGTCAATAAGTGGGGCTCACTGCTTATCACCCTGCGCTCATTCAAAAGTCACAGAAATCACTTTTTTCACAATGGCTCTGAGGTTGTCAAATCCATCCAAATCTGTTTCCTCTTGAAGGGTTACATGTGGGAAAGGAATGACTGAAATGTGCAAGAATTCACAGAAACGAAGAGATTCCTCCTTTAAGCTGCAAGGCCAAGTGAGAAGATAACTAATGCTGATCCTAGAAACTAAGAAGGCACGCTGAAGCTTTCAAAGATCCAATCACTTGGAACAGTCTTCACAACCATCAGTATCCTAGGCAGTTATTTGGCTGCTAGTCCGTCGGTATGGTGCTCAGGTCGTCTCGGAAATAAATTCATATCTACACAGCACCCTTTGTGTTAAGGCCATGATATTTTTATTCCTTCTCAATAAAGCCATGGATGATCATATACTCTACCTCAAAACTCTGATCACCCAGGCAGATATTTGTCAGTAGAGAAGATCTTTCCAGCTCCATTGGCTAGCACTGTCTTTCAGCTTGGTCTTGAGCAGATTTCTTCAGATTCAACTCAGTTCAACAACAACAACAAAAAGCAACAGAAACCTGAGCTGGTTAGCTACGAATGTAAAGGAGAAAATAAAGCCTTCACACAAAGAGGAATGTTAAGACAAATTCTATTCAAGAAATCCACCAATATAACATTAATCCTATCATGTTTCACAGCATTAAATATCCATCCAATGAAATCTGTCTGTAGGAAACCTTGAAGGCTTTCACTGCCCAGGCAGAGCAGTTCTCTAACATACACACCCGTCCACACTTGCTTTACTGAACACAGTAGAGATATCCTGTTTGTAACCCAGCTGTCCATTTACCCAGTCAAGTAAGTTTCAGTAAATCTTGCTCTTAAAAGACTATTAACACGAGAAACTTTCCCTTTTGGAGCCTTTAGTTCAACTCCAGTTTGCCAATGTTAGGAATAGTCTAGCATCTGATACAGAGCTAGGTTTGACAAGACACTGAAGATTTTAAGTAAAGGCTTGGTGAAATGGAACGGGGAGAAAAGGAGATTTGTATCAAGGTTTAAAATTGAAGCCAAAGTGTCTTCTATTGTACAATATGGTAACGACCGCAAATGCTTTACAAGTAAGGTGGAGCCCCACTTTTCCTTTTTCCTGCAGTATATTAGAAATGGTGCCTGAATACATGTACCGCTGGACAGTCACCCAGCAAATCAACATAAAGGCTTGGTGACCTCAGGGTCTTTTCTAAAAAGCACTCAGCACTCTTACTGATTAAAGAGTGCAAATCTTTAATGCAGATATTCGTGAGACTGGTTTCTTTCAAGAGACCAATTTCTCAGACTCAGAAAAGGATATTCCTACACTATGATAACCATAAGACTTGCTCTCACATAGGGGGCAAAGAAGCTACAAGGCTTCATTTCAACACCATAAAGTACAATATAGGAAAGATTTCTTTAACCGTGTGGTCTTTATTTCAGTGCCAGTGTTACAGATACAACACAAATGTTCCAGTTAGAAGAAGAAATTCAAACGGAATGCCAAGGTCCAAGCCAGGCTCAGGAAATTAAAAGGGGATTTGGAGCAATGGATAAACTGACTCCAGTGTGCTCCAGATTAAGTCTGATACTGCTCTTCCTATGGGCTATGGTGTTTTGTGACAGAGTCTGTTCCTTAAAAGACTGAACTCCTCTTTTGACCCATTTACCACAGCTCAAATGGGCAAGTGATAGGCTTAGGAGAAACACTATAGTGGGGAAAGGGTCATTAATAACTATTCACGTATCTTTTAGAAAGTGTCCACTTTGCACTTTAAGGGGAATTGATTTTGAAAATCATGGAGAGAGAATTCATGACTACAGCTAAAGAATGGAGAGAATGGGGAGCTGGAAGAGCCTTGGAAGTTTCTAATACAAATAGAGCACCATAACCTTCATGCCAAATCTCAACAAAAGCTCTTTGAACTCCATCTGTCCAGTGTTTACAAACAACCTCAAGGTCTAACCAGTTTTTCTTTTATAACAAACATACATACATACATGTGTGTCTGTGTGTATACAGCAATGCACAGAAAAGGCTCCCAGGAGCCTAATGCCTCTTTCAAACATTGGGAGAACCAGCAGAAAAGGGCAGGGCTCCCTTATGTCCATTGTTACAATTCCATTCCATATGCCGATGTAAAAAGCGCCTTATGATGGTAACCAGCTAGTGAGGAACAAACACCCCACCTTGCCCAGTCCACAGAGATACAACAGTAGAAAGAAAGGGCCACTCTTTGCTGCAGAGACAGAGTGAGTGTTTTCTTGCCATGAATTCCAGTCCTCTCCTCCAGACCAGTTGCTGATTGCCTCAGTGGCCCAGAGAATGTTGATTCTGGCTGCATATGTGGGAGGGGTAAAGTGTGGAAAAGGGAGAAGAGAAGGAAGAGTGCAAAGTAGCCTCCAGAAGCAGCCAGCCTCAACAGCAGAGGAGAGGACATTAGTCTTTACCGATGCTTCAATGTCAGCAGTAACTTGAGGAAAACCCTCCTCGACAGTTCTCTCAGCTCCTCGTGCCCATGGTACAGTTGGGGGGTCTTGCCAGCAATCATAACCTCCTTCCCAGAATTCCTTTGATTGAGTGGGATAAGAATGAGAATGGTGCTGGACCCTCATTGCCAGGACTGAGGGGGGAAATTGTTCACTTCTGCTAGATCTTGCATTGCTGAGCCCTTGTGATTATATGTGAGCTTGATCCGCATTCGCAGCTGTTGCTATAAAAGGGAAAGAGAACCATAAATTAATTCACTGAAATTAAGTCTCCCTATCTCTCCAGTCTATAAATACACTGTTTCTTGGAAACAGGGTTCCACTACATTGACCAGGCTAGCCTCGAACCCTTGGGTTCAAGTGATCCTCTGATTTCAACCTCCTGGGTATCAAGGACTAC
This sequence comes from Cricetulus griseus, assembly GCF_003668045.3. NCBI lineage: Eukaryota > Metazoa > Chordata > Mammalia > Rodentia > Cricetidae > Cricetulus > Cricetulus griseus. The sequence goes on along the minus strand of NC_048596.1, from coordinate 186,225,261 downwards.
AGGAACATGCCACCATGCCTGCCTCCACAGACATATCTAAAGGTAAACAAAGTACATCAAAGTAAAGCTGTCTCAAATGGTACATAGGCAAACAGCCAACACCAAAACACTCTAGACTGGAGCCCAGGAGTCAACATCAAGGCCATCAAGTAGAGCACATGCCCATGCAGAATACCAGGTAGGCAGGCCCCAAGAGTCAGGGTGGGGCAGGAGACACACAAAAGATTTAACTCTTTGTCCAAGTCACTAGAGAAGTAAGGGAACACACTGCTGTATGTTCTACATTTGAGTCAACTGCTGCTTGGTTTACAAAGCCCATGGTAAACATCAACATCAATGCCTCTATTTCCAAAGTATAAAAGAAAAAAAAAAAAAAAAAAAAGAGGGTGCCCAGGTAACAGCAGTAGTTTTAAGTGTATTTTATTTTACGTGGCAAATTTCAAATATTAACACATTAAGAAAAAATTTGTTTCATGTGTCAGACGATGAAAATAATGTGTGTTTATTTTTACTAATTACATGATCAAAACACTAATTACATGATCAAAGGAACAGAGGACAGGCAAAGTAACACAGAAACACCCAGAGAGCTTGCAAGGAAAAAAACTGAACCATTCAAAAAATGGTTTGAAAGTCAGACAGTTAATTATTAAATAAAAGTTTCTTTCTTTGAGAAGATACAGCGAAACTATTGCTAAATTGTTTTCAAACGCTATTTTTCATTTAACTGCTTCATTTAAAATGCTTCCAATTTTGATAGCCATATTTAGTAAATATGGACTTTTGACTCAACAAATGATTTTATCTCAGATTTAAACTTCTGTTAAATCCTCAAAACTATACCTTTAATCCTCAAAATAGAGAATTTTTAGATGCATTTTAATAAGATGTCACTAATCCATTTGCTGTCCCTGGGCTCGGTTTATCTCTACAAAAGAACAAGGAAGTTAGACCAGGTGTTTTCCTAGAGCTCTTCTCTAACTATGAGTGAGAACAAACAAAAAACAGAAAAAGAAAAGCAAAGGTTTACATTTAAAAGTAAGTTTACACCATATGGAAACCTGCTCCAAATGTGTTACTCACCTTCTGTGGGTTCAGAACCTTAATGACTTGCGTGATGGTCCCTGTGTTAAATGCTGGGACAACGCTGCTGCTAGGAGACAGAAGCTGCAGCTGGAATGTCTACAGAGGAACAAAGGGCACTCTTCAGAAAAAGCAGCAGGGTTAGGTCAGAGATGTCAGCAAGTCAGAAGTTAAACACAAAGCAGACGGTCAAGTCTCAGGTTCCCTTAAGTTTTGTCCAGTGCTTGTTTTTCAGATACCAACCCTTAGTATATAGGTGGAAAGTCACTCAATGAATTTGTAAAATCCCACAATTAGGTGTCTGGCTATGAAAACTGAAAAGGTGCCACTTCCCATTTCTAGCAGAAGGGAGTTCTAGACTATCACTTTTCAAAAGGCAACCAATTCTTATTCAGGAAACTCTGCTTAGTAGTAACTAATCAACTATGCAAGTAAAGACTGTGTGCTGTGGTCTGAGGCAAAGCCAAAAGAACCTAAAGGAAAAGCTTTCCAAACATAATAAACCAATATACTAGTTACTAACTATAGGCTTTTTACTTGTGTGTAATCTGATGACTAGGCTTCAGAGACTTTTATTTACTAAAGCCTGCATAATGTGGATTATGCTAATGTCTGTCTCTACAAGAGAAGAAAGGCTTGAAAAACCCAGTTGTTTAATACATAAGTGGAACATTCAGGATTGTACAAGCAGGGACACAAGGCCCTAACAGAAAAAAAGTACATGCAGAACCAGCCCAAACAACAAAAGACTAAGATAGGCCAAATATCATAATTTGTTGAGTGTGGATAAGTCTTTATGTGTTTACAGAGATGAAACAAGCAAGTGCCTTAAGCAAGCTAGGTAAGCCATACTATATGTACTAAGTAGTTATAAAAAGCCTTTCCTGAGAGAAAGAAAAGTTTTGTGGGTTTTTTTTTTTTTTTTTTTTTTTTTTTTTTTGTAAGCTCAAATATCAGAAAAAGAGTCAAGTTCCAAGTACAGGCTTATCATAGTTCTCACTTATAACTATATTGTCAAAATGAATTATGTAAGCCAAAAATGCAGTTACTAATATATTTCATTACATTTAAGATACTATCAATTGTGATCCAAATAGTCATTGTATACATCACTGAAAAAGAAACAAAGCTGCCCATTAAACTATGACAAGAAGGCAAGTGTGTTTTTCTATGGCATAGGAGTTAATCAAACTTAGAACCTTGTGCATAAAGGCAAGTGCTCCACCACTGAGCACCTTAGCTCTAAGACATCACTCAAACTGCACTTCAGTTTGAGAGACATTAAAAACTGAAAACTACATAGTAGAATCCATGAAATGTGGCATTTTGAACCACAAGATACATCAACAAAATGCAGTGCTCCGTATGACACTCAAAACAAGGCCATGCAAAGGTGAAGCTGCTAGGCCAGTGTCACATTACTATTAAACCCAAAGTTGCAACAGTTGACACTTCCTGAGCACTGAGCACAAGAAAAGCGCTTCCAGTTGGGTCCAACACAAGAAATCATTCATTCTTCAAAGTGGCACTAAGAAGTAACTCATTATCACCTCTCTTTGCAAATAAAAAAACAGACTGAGAGACTGACCTGCTTCATGTAACACAGCTAGTACTAAGATCAAAATAGAAGAGCTCTAGAATTTATCACATCACTTTTAAAATACATAAATTATTCTGGCTCTAAGTTTAGGAGCAAAGGTAAAAAAAAGAAAAACAAAAACAAATAAACCAGCAGTCACTACAGGAAGCACTGGCAGCTTCCAGATGTATGTTGTATCAATGCCATGCTGTACATGTCACAGAAAGATTAAATTAGTTAGACTAAGCCAGAGCTGGTCAAACCACAGCCTAATACCTGTTTCTAACATTCTATTGGAACAGAGCCATGATCATTCACTTGTGAATTTTTTACAGTTTGAATAACTATCTTCAGAGAAAGCCTTGCTACTCTGCTCATTTTAAATAAACTTAATTTAAAAATGTTCAGTATTCAAAAACAAATATTCCTTAAATTACAATTAGTTATTTTTAAATGTCTCAATCCACAAAACAGTCATGGTATGAATAGTTAACTGGAGGTTAATGAGAGAGGATATTTCCCTCTGGTATCAAACCATGAAATTTTTTCTGAGGCTGGAGGTGACAGCTCTGTATGTGAAGGTACTTGTTACCAACCCTGAAGATTGGATGGAGTTCAATCCCCAGAAGCCCCATGGCAGAAACAGACCTCCTGAAAATTGTCCTCCAACATAACTATGTTGGAATTGTCTACACACATAGCTATGACACATGTGTATCCACCCACATAAATGAATGTACATGCAGACAAATACAAAACAAATAAAAGTAGCTGTAAAAGTTTAAAATACCTATACATAAACAGTTTAAAATTTTTTCTTTATTTTTGTTTTATGTGCATTGGTGTTTTGCTATAGGTGTCGGGTCCCCTGGAACTGGAATTACAGACAGTTGTGAGCGGCCCTGTGGGTGCTGGAATTTGAACCCGAGTCCTCTGGAAAAGCAGACAGTGCTTACCTACTTAGCCATCTCTCCAGCACCCAGTTAAAAAAAAATTTAATGCTAATCTTGTGACTAGCTACCAAATAGTCCTTTATTTTAATTAACATTTTAATTCTATGGTACATTTTGAGCTTTTAGATCTTTAGTACTACATTAGTAACCCTATGATTAATACTCTAAGCATTAACTTCCCACCTTATAAAATTTAGTTCTTGTAATCCTAGTTTTTTTGTTTACTTACTTAAAAAATAAAGTCTTACTATGTATGTAGCATTGGCTAGTCTAAAATTCACTACTTAGGTAAGGCTGGCATTGTACTTATGGGAATCCTCCTGCCTCTGCCTCCAAAGTGCTGACATTACAAGCATGTGTCACTATACTCAGATGAATTTTCTTTCATTATCCTAGCCCAAAGAATATCTGTTACTGGGGCTAGGGAGATGGCTCAACAATTAAAAGCAATTGCTGCTCTCCCAGAGGATCCAACTTCAATTCCCAGCATCCACATCAGTTAGTTCTTAACAACCCTTTTCTGACCTCATTGGAGGGACACACACACAAACCATACATTTACAGAGATCCACCCAAATACATATAAATAAAAATTATTTAAGGAGTATATATAACAAAGTAAAAGTATTCACAAAAATGACAGGCTTCCATGAACTACACTAATGTTGTAACACTGCTGAGTTAAGTTAAATCTGAAACTTTAATCTCTATTAAATATATTCTTCACCAAATGCACAAAACAAATTTAGCTAATTTTTAATCAAAAGAAGAAGGCAGAGAAGACACTGTAGTACCTTTGGTACTGCAGCCTGGAAAACAAAGTCCGTCATGTCTAGCTCTGTGCTGTTGGAGGCCTGTATCGTTATCACTGTTACACTGGGGTTGGTGTTTGACCGTTCAAAGGTGAATTCTATCTTCAAGCCGTTCTTACTGTATGCTGTGATGGAGGGGATGCCTGGAAAAATACAGGAAGATCGGTCAACTAACCACAAAAGAATTAGCACTCCCTTTGCTCAATAACTACCACTAGGTGCTCAAGTGAGGATGGGAATGGTAACTATACCTGGAGTGATGTCATTGAAGAGAGGCTGTGACGAAAGCCCATCCAACAAGAAGGGGGGCTGGGATATCTGTGGCACTGAGGCAGGGGTAGGAGCAGCAGCTGGAGCACCTAAAACAGATTTAAAAAGAAAATCAATCTCAGGGAAACACTGCAGTTACTACAAACTCAAGTTAAAGAAAGGATTCCTAGCCAGTATACAAAAAAACACAGACCAAACAGGAAAAACCAGAAATTCAAACACTTTAACATCTGTTCATCAAAAATTACAATTAAGAAAAAAAGAGATCATAAGCAAGGGAAAATGTCTATTATATAATAACAAATGGGTAAGCAAGTTATAAATATCTCAATGAAAAAAGAGAACCTAAATAAAGAGTGGTAAGATATATAACAAGCCACTCACAGAAAAGAATCTGAATAACAAGGGTATCCTTTGTTTTTCTTTATTTCTAAAAAGGGAATCTTAAAGGAGGCTCAATCCCACCATATAATAGGGATGGAGCTGTCTTCTTGCTTGCTTACTTTTATTAAGACAAAGTCTCACAATGGGAGGTGGTGGTGACCGCCTTTAATCCCAACACTTGGGAGGCAGAGGCAGGAGGATCTCAGAGGACAGACTCCAAAAATACAGAGAAACCCTATCTTGAAAAACCAAAAAAAGTCTCATCACAAAACCTAAGCTATTCTTGAACTCAAAATCTAAATACTGGGATTATAGATATGTACCACAGTGCTCATCTAATACTGTATATTTCTTGACAAAATATTAGACAAACATTAAACAAATTTAGTCATGCCAGGCAGTGGCATAGGACTGTAATTCTATCACTCAGAAAGCTGAAGCAGGAAGAATCAAGATAAACGTTAGCTTGGGCCACATAGCAAGATCTCCAAATTACCCAAAAAGAAATAAACTTACGTTGGTTTTCAGTTACCTAGTATAGTTTTGACATCTGCAAGTTTAAAATTGTCTCTATCTTTACTCCCTGCCCTCTCCCTCTCCACAGGTCCAGGCTGGCCTCAAACTTACTATGTAATCAAAAACAACCCCGAATTTCTGATTCTCTTGCCTTAGCCTCTTGTGTACTGGGATTACAAGTGTATACTAACACACCAGGCTTATTCAGGGCTAGGGGGAAAAAAAACAACTAGACTTTCATGAATGCTAGGCAGTCATTCTACCACTAACTGCATCTCCAATCCTGAAACTAATTGTAAATGACTCTAAAGGGATAAAACAAGTTGCTTTTAAAAACTGTGTTTAGATATAAATTGTGGACCAGGCATGGTGGTGCATGCCTTTAATCCCAGTATTTAGGAGGCAGGAGCAACAAGATCTCTGTGAGTTGAAGGCCAGTCAGGTCTACAAAGCAAGTTACAGGCCAGTCAGGGCTGCGCAGTGATATCCCACCCCCCACCTATCCCCACTACCCCTAGGTCTAGGTCTCACTCACACACACACACACACACACACACACACACAAAAAAAAAAAAAAAAAAAAAAAAAAAAAAAAACAGCAAACAAAATATATATGAGAGCTCTGCGTGCCTGCTGTGTTTAGGGAAATCATTTAGACCAGGGCAGGGAGCAGAGCTGTTCCATACTCTGGCTGTTCACTTCTCAGGACAGACAAGCTTCGAGTTCCTTTGTACTTATAAAGACACCAACTTTTCAGCCACACTTTACATGATAATGTAGGATAAAATTACACATCTCAGTGATACTCTTGGATACACCACTTGCAAATGGCTAGTGCACATAAGACAAGAAAGGCCATGGGTACTTTCTCCTTTGGTTGCTTTAATAAAAGAAGGGAGGGAGGATGGTAGGAAGTAAGTTAACCCATCACCACAAATACCCACAGCTGTTGAAAACTAACCATGAGCAGAAAGACATCTGGAGGTTTTGAGGCACCAACAAAAAGCAGAATTGGCTGGAAATACCTTTTTTTTTTTTTTTTTTTTTTTTTGGTTTTTTGAGACAGGGTTTCTGTGTAATTTTGGAGCCTATCCTGGCACTCACTCTGTAGACCACGCTGGCCCCAAACTCTCAGAGATTCGCCTGCCTCTGCCTCCAAGTGCTGGGATTAAAGCTTGTGCCACCATCGCCTGGCCATTCTTTTCTATTCTAAAAAAAGGAAGTCCTTTCTATCTTAAAATACTAGAAACAACCCATTCTTCCAAAATAAATTAGCCTAAGTAATCCCTCGGAATGACCCTCAAAGCATTAGCATGGCAGCTTACACCCCAGCTGTTGCCAGTTCCACCTACCCCTGCTTCTCAGGGATTCTTCTAGCCTCAGCTGACTCCTCTGGAAAATGCTTTCAGGAATTCCCCCAAGATCTCTACTCCTATCCAAACTGTAGATAATTCAAGTCTGGCCTCACCTGTTAGGGTGATGTCTCCCAGCAAGTCAAGAAGTTCTCCACCAGCAGAAGCTGGTTTGCTGGTGGGTACAGTTGGAATAACAGGTGTAATGTCATTTCCTCCCAACAAATCCAATAAATCATTGGCCTAAATAAGGAAATAACATCTTCATTCATAAATTATTTATCTAAAGTATATTTAACACTGTTTTTCCCATACTTAACCATTAAGAAAGGCAATTATCAAGCAATCAAAAAACACTAAGGGTTATCAGCTAAGAAATGAGCTTCAGGAACAAAAACATCACCAGGAGCCCAAGACAAGCAAGTAAAGACTACCTGGCTGGTGGGCTGTGGCCCAGAGGGTGGTGGTTTTGTCTCTAGTGGAGCTGGTTCTGTCTCTCCATTTGTCTGCACAATCTCAGAAGGGCCATTTGTGGTCACCTTTTCCATGACAGGCATTCTTTCAAGTAGGGCAGACCTAGAAGAATCTGAAGTGGTTACATTCTAGGCAGTTAACCTAGACTCCCTGCACAAAACAATAACCATTAATGATTAAATTTTGAAGCTTAGCAGGGAGAAGCACCTCCCCTCCCCATCCAACACACACTAAAGTAGAAGGCAGATTACAAGAATATATACATGACCTAAATTCTTAACTGGATTAAGAACAGGCAAGAAACCTTGAATAAACAAAATGTCCCAAATCCCCAAACCTGCTATTCAGTAACTGAGACTAGGATGAAGGAAGGTAAATCAACAGGTATTAGCAGACTTCGGCCATGAGCTGGGTATTATATAATAGAACGGAGGGGAGGGCAAAAACAATAACACCAAATGTTTGAAGTAATAGGATTTGAATAAAATTATTTCTCTTAAAAAATAACTGCCTTTTAATCAATAAAATGTAAAATGATACAAACTTTATATGGAGGGGAGCATGAAATGAAAAATACGCAATAATTTTTATTTATTTATTTTGAGACAGGGTCTTACCATGTAATTCTGGCTGACCTGGATCTCACTGTGTAGACCAGACCAGCCTTGAACTCAGAGACCCACCTGCCTCTGCCTCCGGGTGTTGGGATTGAAGGCAGCCACACCATACCCCACTCGATACATTTATTTCTTTGGTGGTCAGGCAGAAGAGAAAAATGGACAAAACAGAAGCAGCCAAGCAATGAGAACTAAGGAGAGTTACAAACTCAGTGAATGCCGAACATGCAATGTGTCTCCTTCACTGGCTACAAGGACAAGTTACTCAGAATGTTAAAAGTACATATACTGCTTGGTTTATTTTGCTCACCTCATATGGTCATATTTCTTAAAAAGTGCATTGTATTCTACTGCCCTCTGCTGGAGCTCTACATCGATGCTGCTTCCATAGATAGAAACCACTTTCTTAATTCGGCTGTAGGATAAAATGATAAATGAAACCAAACATTCAAAACACAAAGTTCATAATGAAGCATAGAAAATCTTAAAAACAGAATTTCCTGGTTAAATTTTTTAATTACCTATGTTTAATCCAGTAATAAAAAAAACAGAATAACATTGCCTTATCTCTATTCAGTCACCATTATACTATTCTAACTGTAATGATAGATTTCTAAGTATTTATTCCACCTTCTTAAACTTGCTAGAGGTTTGGGAACACAGCTTACTGGTAAAGCTACTGGTTTGTGAGGCCCTAAGTTCAATGCCCAGCAGAGGAAAAGAAGGAGAAGGAGGAGGAGGAGGAGAAGGAGGAGGAGGAGGAGGAGGAGGAGGAGGAGGAGGAGGAGGAGGAGGAGGAGGAGGAGGAAGAGGAGGAGGAGGAAGAGGAGGAGGAGGAGGAGGAGGAGGAAAAAAAAAACTTGCAAGACAAAAGTAACCATCATTTTGCCACAAAAGGAATTTGTACTATCCAATTCTCTTCCTTAGTTACTTTTTTAAAAATAAGGTTTTAGCATCAGCATGCTTGCCATAAATCCTTCCAATTAGCAATTTAAATACTAAAAAATTTACACTTCTCATGAAGCCTTACACTGAAAATGAAATAGCAAATCCAGAAAAACTTACTTTGGAAAATTGACTTACTCAAAATAGCACCAAGTAAAACTTAAAAGATTTAAATACACACGCACGCACGCTCCCAGCACCTGGGAGGCAGAGGCAGGCAGATCTCTGAGTCCCAAGACAGCCATAGTTACCTGGTATAAGATCTTGTTTCAAATAAACCAAAACAACAAACAAAAAAAGAATATAATAAACCAATAATTTAAGGGCAAATGTTAGAAACTGGACTATAAAAATGCAATTTTAGGGCTGGAGAGATGGCTCAGAGGTTAAGAGGACTGACTGCTCTTCCAGAGGTCCTGAGTTCAATTCCCAGCAACCACATAGTGGCTCACAACCATCCGTTATGAGATCTGGTGCCCTCTTCTGGTGTGCAGATATACATGGAAGCAGAATGTTGTATACATAATAAATAAACTCTTTAAAAAAAAAATGCAATTTTAGCTACAAAATAATCCTCAGTACGGTGAAGCAATGACAGAACAAATACAAACGAAATAAAGATTAACTACGAACTGATCATTCTGAGTCTGTGGTCCTAAGTAAATGAAACTCATTTACTTCTCTTTTTCTAAGGTTTCTTTTTATTTTATGTGTATGAATTCCTTGCCTGCATGTGTGTCAGTTCACCGTGTATGTGCAGTACCTGCAGAAGCTAGAAGAGAGTGTTGGACCCCTGGAACTGGAGTTCCAGGTGGCTGTTAACTACCAAGTAGGTGCTAGGAATCGAACTCGAGTCCTCTGCAAAAGCAGCAAGTACTCTTAACTGCTGAGCCATCTCTCCAGCTTCATGTGTCTATTCTTGACGTTTTCCATGATAAGCTTTTAAATTTCCCAGACAAGAGTCTCATGTAACCTGGGTTGGCCTGAAATTAGTTATATAGTAAAGGATGACCATAAACACCTGATCTAGACCCTGCTTATGCAGTGCTTGGGATCAACCCCAGGTCTTATGTATGTTAGATAAATAAATATTCTACCAAATGAGCGAAAGAACAAGGGGCTGGGGGTGATGCTTAAGTGGGTACAGTGATTCTAACGCAAGCATGAGGACCTGAGGTTGGATGCCCAGCACCTATAAGAAGCAAAGTGTGGTGGTACACATTTGCCATCCTAGGGCTACTGAGGTGGACCTGAGAGACAGATTCTTGAAGCTCTCTGGCCAACTTGTCAAATAAGTGAGCTTCCAGCTAAGTAAAAGACCCTATCTCAAAAATAAGGTGGCAAATGATAGTAGAAGACACTCAACCTCTGGCCTCTATAGGTGTACACACACAAATAATAGTAGAGAGCAACCCTTTCAGTCTAATTTTCCTCAATACTCACTTTACAGTACAGCTGAATCGAGTGGAAAGCTTCATAATGGCAGTGAGAGCATAACCTCGTGTCACAGAGGTGGACATATTAGAGATCAGGATACTTTCTAAAATATCCAGCACTTCATCTTCAGTCACCTGGGAAGGAAAAAGGAAGATGCAATATGTAGCCAATGGAAACTGCAAGGCACAGGAATCAGATGAGCTGGAGGATGTTGCCTCTCCTACTGCCTCTGCTAAGCTACTCCACTGAACAGAGTAGATTTAAGTGACATTGGCAATTAAGAACAGGCTATATTTTAAGCAGCAAAAGGAAAAGAAACATACAAGATACAAAGAGTTCAAGGCTATTGCCAAAATGTTCTCAAACGCCAACCTTTCAATGAGCAAATGGAAACAGGAACATGTGCCTCATAGTGCCCACAGAGTAAGCAAAACCAGAACTCCATTTGCTATGGAAAAGAGTGAGACTGGAGTGGTCATGTTTTTGAGTTGGGTACTGGGGATTGAACTCAGCACTGATCTGATCTAGCATTCAATAATCCAACTGTACACCCCAGTCCAACTGAAATGGATTTAAATCCATAAAATAATCCAAAAAATTGTATCTTCTAAGTGCCACATGTCTAAACATGATACTACTTCTGCAAAAACCTTTCAAGGAATCAATTCCAACTCCCCATTAAACATTACTCCATTATCAAAAACATAATCTTGTTCCCTCCTTATCCAAGAGTAACAAGAGGTACCTGAATAGGCTCTTCCTCTTCACATTGGCCAGACACAAGAAGATCGCCATATTCACCTATACACCACGCGGCCACTTGTACCAAGGGTTGCTGCCAAAAGAAAGTCAAGGCCTTCAATCTCCCCAAAAATGCTTTTTGTATGTGTGTCTCTGTATGTGCATGATTTATACGTGTAAATGTACACATGTATGTATTTATGTATATATTGGCTTAAGTGTATATGCACGCATATGTGGGAAAGTGCATGTGGAGGCCAGAAGAAAACCTCTATTGTTTCTCAGATGCTGTCCACCTTTTTTCTAATATGTATATGCATGTGAACACGTGTGTGGGTGTATGTGCATATGTGTACATGTGTGAGTAGAGGCCTGAGGTTGACACTTCATTTCCACCTTATTCATTGAGACAGGGTCTTCTAATGAACACAAAGCTCACAAATATGGTTACCAGGCTTGTTTTAGACTGTTCTCAGGGTGTTGGGACCTTCTGAACACTAGAATCACAAGAGAACAAGCACACCCAACAACTTTTCTTCTGTTGGTTCTACACCACTTTTATGTCTTTCATGTTGGTTCTAGTGATGCTAGCTACAGCTTTCAGGATTTCTGCTTGTGCAGTCAGAGCCTTAAACATTTAATGTCTGTAGTCTCAGCCACAGGTTTTATTTATTTCTGGGACAGGATCTCTCCCTGGCTTGGACCTTACCAAGCAGACTAAATTGTCTGGCCAGCAAGCCCCACGATTCTCCTGTCTCCTCCTTGTCATCTCTAGGATTATACAAGTCTGTGCCACCACACTTGCCTTTTGAAAAAAAAAAAGGTGGGGGGCAGGGCACATGCCCTTTATAATCCTGCACCCAGGAAGCAGAAACAGGTGGATCTCTACAAATTTGGGCATGGCCTGGTCTACAAAGTGAATTCCACAGTAAGTTACAGGCTAGCCAGGGATATACAGTGAGACCTTGTCTCAAAAAAGTAATAAATAATAATAATAAATCAATTATATATCATCTAATTAATAAGTTCAAAACAGATTACATGTAGAGTGTTAGTGATGTAAGAAAAAAAAAGGAGTATTTTTTCTATAAAGAAACAGAATGAAGTACTTACCTGAGAATAATCACCAAGAATTGCCTTGTACAAGCGCTGGACCGTGTATGCATGCATCTCCACACTATTGGTTATTAACTGAATCAAGTTGGGAACTGCATCATCCCGAACATAACTTCCTGCCTAAAAGGAAACAGGAACAGTTACCCTAGAACACACAAACAGTGTTGGCAAGTACAGGTAAACAGTTTTGCCAATTGTTGGAAAAGACCACAAAAAAAAACATGATTAAAACTGCCAGATCCATAAACACCTCAAGCTTCAATGTCTGACTAAAATATTTTAGGCCTTTTAATTCTTCCAAAGCCTAATAAGCAATTGCCAGTCAAAATCAAAATACAAAGTTTCAAATTCCTGAGGATAACTCTTCTTCTACTTAGGTAAAAACCCTAAAATCTCAAAGCTTTAAAAGATGCACTCTCTGGGAACTTAATCACCCCTTGTGTTTTCCCCAACACTGTTAAAACCCCATGAGCAAGTGCAGCACTCACTCTGAGGAACAGAAAGAAGAGTGCCTGTGCACAGCACTAAAGGTCAAATCAACTTTGTTCTGTTTTGTTATTTTGTTTTCAGTGTTGGGGCAAATGTAGGGTTCTCACAAAGGCAAATATTACCACTAAACCACACCCTAGCATAACATACGAACTTTTCAAAAATAAGTTTATTTAAAAGTATCACACTCTTATTTTAAAAATTGGTACTTACTAATATGATCAATAATATAGTCCTAGGAATGGGAGATATTTTGCATTTAATTATTCCATGCACTGATGGACTGATTTTGGCATGGCACCTGGAATTTGATAGGCAAGTATTCTACCAAAAGCCAAAAAATAAAAAAGTAAAAAGTAAAAACAAGAGTTGCCATGGTACCTCTTTACAATAGAAACCCTAACTAAGACAGTGGTTTGGTTTTTGTTTATTTTTCTTTGGGGGAGGGAGGTTTGAGTTTTCGAGACAGGGTTTCTCTGTGTAGCTTTTACTGTCCTGGAACTCACTCTTTAGATCAGGGCTGGCCTTGAACTCACAGAGATCTACCTGTCCTCTGCCTCCCAAGTGCTGGGATTCAAGGCGTATGCCATCACCACCCAAAACAAGTTTTAAGCCTTTTGATGGGTGAGGTTCACAGACCAAGCTATGTTTCCTAGACAGGAGACAGGGAAGGAGTGGGGGGAGCAGGGCATGAATGGCACCAATACCTTAACATCAATACCCTGCCTGCAATGTCCCAATGGAGTGCCTGTCAGAATCTATGAGAGGGGGGGACAGGAGGGGAGCTGCTACAAGATTCTAACATTACATTCTTAATGGATAAAGAAGAAAAATCACGTGGTCATTATAAGAGAATACAAGTCAGCTAGAAAAGCAACAAGTACAAGCATTTCAAAAGATTTTCCTCCAAAAGTTCTAAACTTCCCCTTCTTTAGGATCTCATCGAAAATAAGTGTTCTAATTATCATGATCTTTCTTAAAATATACTTATTTCCCATTATCAATCACATTTATCAACTTAAAAGTCTTCTATGAAGTAACAAATATGTTAGTCAGTTTTGTATTTAGAAATGTATTGGTAGCAGGGATGTTTTCATAATTTTCAGAGATTATGCATTCTTCATGAATACTTTTGTATTGCTGCTTGCAAATATGCATTTCCAAACTTGAAATATAGGTGTGAACAGTGTGTACCAGTTTAAAAAAAAAAGTCTTGTATGAGATTAACTTATTAGCAAAACAGAAATTAGCATATCCCAGAAAATTCCCTACAAAAATATATTCCCTACAAAAAAATATAGATATATAGATAGATAGATAGATAGATATAGATACATATATAGATAGATAGATAGATATCTTTCTATTGTTGGTCTGTTTATCTAATGGCAGGGTCTTACACTATAGTCTAAGCCACACTGAAACTCACTTTGTAGCCCAGGCTGGTGTAGAACTCACAGCAGTTCTTTTCCTTAAATCTCATAAGTGCTAAGATTACAGTCATAAGCCACCATGTCCAGTAACAAATGCGTCTAGATCATCACAAATTACTAAACTTATTCTCATTTATGCACTGACAGTTACTTCCAGTTTGCCTCTAAGATAAACAAGATTGGAAGGAACATTTTTGCATGTACTTTTTTGTGCACTTATGCACATTTTTTATACATGTCTTTTTTATTTTTCCTATGCTAAAGCCTAAAAATTTGTATCAATACAGCAAAAGGTACAACACCAGACTTTCACTGCATTCTTTCATACTGCACTGTGAAAAAAATACCACCACTTCGTTACACTATCAAGTGAAAAGTATGGTCTACTTCTCTATTGTTTTAAATGTTAACTACATCTTTATGCATTTTATGTGTGTGGGTCTAGACTTGTGTGCTATGGCATGCATGTGGAGGTAGGGGACAATTTTTGAGAGTCAATCCTCATCTGCCAACATGAGCACTGCAAGGATTGAACTCAGGTCACCAGGATCAATGGCAGGTTCTTTTACCTGTTTCTTTTTTTACCCAACACCAGAAATTGGGTTTAGAAAGTACAATAGAAATTAAGTGGGTTGGCCAAAACTGTCCTTCCAACTAATTGTACAGCTAGCTTGGCCAACACAGTGAGACCTTGTCTCAAAAACAAAAAGTATGATGGAAAGAAGGCTTAGAAGCAAAAACGAAAAAGTATGAGGACAGGTATGGTGGCACATCCCTAAGATCACAGCACTCAGGAGGGAGAAGATGGAGGATCCAGAGTTCAAAGTCAGTCTTGGCTGCATAGCCAGGTCAATTCCAGCCTGAACTACATGAGGACCTGCTTCAAAAAGAGAAAATACCATAGATTAAAAATGGTACTTTGCTTTTATTTTTCTTATTACTTCCTTACTAGTAAATCTATTTCTTACTTCTCTTTTTGTGATGTATTCAAATGTCAATGACTTTGTTCACTGGATTTTTCCCATTTTTATTTATGTATTAAAGATATTAATATGCTGTCATGTTACAATGTTTTCCCTACTTAGTTCCTAAATCTGTCAGTTTTTCCCTTTTGATTTATGAGTTTCCAATTTTACTGCAGTCACTATGTGGGAGTATTTTCCTTATGGTATCCATTGCTAGTAACATTGTGACATACAGTACATCTTCCTATTATGCCATCACACTCTACTAACCATTTCAAAAAGAAAAAAAGAAAAGAAACCTCAAAGCCAAGAAGAATGTCAAAGAAAGGGCAACATCTGAAACTGGAATTGTAAAGTAAACATTGTCATTTCAAGCCTTGCAATAACTGAATGGAGGATAGAACTCAAAATTCAAGTACTTGCCTAATATGTGCAAGGCACCTAGGTTTGATCCCTGGCACTGCAAGGAAGAAATAATCTGCCACACCTTCCTATCATATTCAAATACTTCTGAAGCTCTATATAATGGCTCCTGATTACATCCTTGATTTCAATCTGTTCACAACATCTCTCCGTTTACTGGCTTCACTTGTCTTTCTGTAGCTTTCCAAGCAGGCCAAGTTTGCTGTCCCAGGTCTTTGCACTAACCATTCCATTTGATTAGGACACACTTCCCCAAGATATATGAATGACCCGCTCTTCCTTCTACAAAGCCTCTCTCTCAAATGTTACATTCTTTAAAACAGCCTCTGACCACACTAAATACAACACATGGCTAGTTGCTCTATACGCCAGTACATACCCCTACCTGACATTATGTTACATATTGGAAGGTTAGCCTAGCCCACACAATAAAATCCATATTTTGTAAATTTAACAAAAACTAGTCACTTTATAAGGGACCTTCAACTGAGGAACTATCTTCATCAGATTAGCCTGTGGGCATGTCTTTGGGGACATTTTCTTGATTAATGACTGATGGGGGGAGTGAGAGGAACAAGCTCACTGGGAGTGGTACCACCTTTGTTCAGGTGATCCTAGATTTTATAAAAAAAGTAATCTGAGCAAGCCATAGGGTGACAAGCCAGTAAACAGCACTCCTCTGTGGCCTATGCTTTAATTTCTGCCTCCAGGTTCCAGCCTTGACTTCCTCCTATGATAGACTATAACTTCTAAACTCCAAACTCTTTCCTCCCAAGTTGGTTTTCATCAGTGTTTTATCAAAGCAAAACCAGAACAATTACATAATTTCCAATCTCTTCCAGTAAAACACAACCTCCATGACAACAGGGGCCTCATTTCTAGGTACATTCAGTACATGGTCTGACTTTGAAAAGCTACATACCGTTGTCAGGACACGCATAATTGTATCTATATGCCACCGTTTGGAAGGTGCATACCTGAGAAAATATGGTAAAAAACAATGAAATTAATAAACTGCACTACACTCAGTGACTTTCAAAAATTATTCTACAAACTTTTACAAGTCTTCTAATTAAATGACTCTATTTAGAGATGTTTCACCATTAAACCTAACAGAGACCATCATTTATTTCAATGAATGATCGAATATAATCAAACTCAACATTTTCTATAATATTGCAATAGGAATAGCTAAACTGAAAAGATGGGACTTTGTCCCAGTTTCTCAGAAGACAAATCATATTGTCAGGAAAAAAAAAATTAAGCAAATAAAGAGGGCTGGGAAGACATCTCAGTGGTTAAAGCAGCCAAGAAGCAGAGTTAGGTCTCCAGAACTCACATAAATACAATATAATGGATGTGGCAGCCTCGGAATATACAGAGCAAGCTGGCTTGAGAGAATTAGCTACAGCAGGGAGCTCTGGGTGTGACTGAGAGACTGTCCATCAATGAGTAAGTTGGAAGAGCAAATGAGGATGATCCCAAACATCAACCTTGGACCTCCATATGCATGTGCCCACATACATGCAAACATGCATACTGCATGCATACCACAAATGGGGAAAAGGGATTTCTTTAAATACAGGTAAGACCAAAACTAAGACCTAGTTCCTTTAAATTCAGAGTGACATATTCAGTAATAACATAAAGAACTGTTAGTTACACTACTACAACTGAGAAGAACTCTATACTTCAGGTTTTACACATAACTTCAATTCAGATGTTCTTCTACCTTTTCATAATAGATGTGAGGTTAAAAATGGATATAGAAAGAAGCAAAGTTCACAAAAGTAGAATTTTGTCTGGTCTTAATGTATTTCAATATTGGCTATAATCACTTATAATTCAGAGCTAGAAATAAATGCTACATGCCTTAAACACAATCTACAATATATCTTGGTCCAGTGTTTTAAAGATGTTTTTAGGAAGTTCCAAACACCTTTTACCAATGAAAATAAAAATTAAATCTTACTTTTCTGCAGCAAGGAAGATTCCAGATGCACAATCTGCTTTAAATTCTGGTTCACATGAATCCAGAAAATAAAGTAATTCCTTCATCATGCCTCGGATATTATTCCCGTTTACCAGGGCAAAACTCAATTCCATTGCACGTCTTGTAGAGGGGGGGAAAAACACATTTATGTAACAAATACCCAAGTATGTTCACTATACATCAAAAGCACTGGCAAATGCATATGTACAATCTTGTGATTTCAATTTTTACAAGCCAAATAAGCATGAAAATGTATTCATAGGCTACTTCTGAAAGTACTAACCCAACACTTTCTCCAGAAATCTGGAGAGAACCTCAGCATGGTAATACATGCCTACAATCCTAGCTCTTGGGAGGTAGAGACAGTAGTATCAGTAGCTACAAAGCTACAAAAATGTCAGCCTAGCTACCGGAGGTGGCCCATGCCTTTAATACCAGCACTCAGCAAGCAGAGGCAGACACATAGATAGATCTCTGTAAATTCAAGGCAAGTCTGGTCTACAGAGCTAATTCTAGGACAGCTAGAGCTATACAAAGAAACCTCATCTGGAAAATAAACAAATAAACTAACCAAACAAAAAAGGTCAGCCTGAGCTACCCTGTCTTATATATAAAGATTGGATGGATGGATGGATGGATGGATGGATGGATGGATACATACATACATACATACATACATACATACATACATACATACATACATAGAGTGAATAAATAAATAATAATATCAATAAAAACTTAGGAAAAGTTTAATAACTGTAGTTCATCAGTCTAGTCTATAGGGCTCAAAAAACATTTTTCAAATATATTTGAAATTCTAGGACTTAAGACTCTCAAAAAGACAGGCAAAACATTATTACTCAATAATAATGCCTCAATAAAAATGCCATGTTTTCTTTAAAAATATAATGTTTACCATACTCTATTTGTACTCTACTTCTGTGTACATATAACTGTGCTTAATGAAACTAGGATCGAGCCTAGTTATCAAGAGTACCTGCCCGTCGTGTTCAAAGTTCTAGGTTCCATCCTCTGCATTGTAGAAACTGAATCAAGTGGCTCGTGCCTATACTACCAGCATTAAGAAGATAGAAGATAAGAAATTCAAGATCATTTTTTACCTACATAGTAAGTTCAAGACCAGGTTGGGCTACATCAGACCCTGTCTCAGATAGATAGATAGATAGATAGATAGATAGATAGATAGATAGATAGACAGACAGACAGACAGACAGACAGACAGACAGACAGACAGACAGACAGAAAGGGGGGAGGCATGCATAATTAAAAGTAATAAAAATAAATCTTAAAATACACTGGTTATGGGGCTAGAGAGATGGTTCAGCCATTAAGAACTCAGGTCCTCAGGCAGCTCACAGCCACCTCTAACTTCAACTCCAGGAAAATCCAAAGCCTCTAGCTTCTGAGGGCACCTGTTCTTACATGCACATGTCCCGATAGACACACATGAATATATCTAATTTAAAAAAATAGAAGAGCCCGGCACCAATGGCACACACTTTTAACCCCAGCACTAGGGAGGAAGAGGCAGGTGGATCTCTGAGTTTGAGGCCAGCCTGGTCCACAGAGCAAATTCAAGACAGCCAGGAATAGAGAACCTTTTTGGGGGGAAGGGAGGGAGGTAGGGAGGGGAGGGAAGGGATGGGATGGGAGGAGAGGGAATGGCCAGACATGGTAGTGCATGCCTTTGATTCCAGCACTTAGGAGGCAGGAGCAAGCAGATGTCTAGTTCAAGGCTAGCCTGGTCTATATAGTGAGTTCCAGGAAGTCAGAGCTACACAGTGAGACCTTATCTCAAAAGAATTTTTTAATTAGTAAAAAAAAAAAAAAAAAAAAAAAAAAAAAAAAAAAAAAAAAAAATTTCATGGGAGAATATAGAAACCAAGCATGGTGGTTCATGCCTATAATTCCAACACTTGAGAGACAGAGGGAAGAAAGGGCATCACAAGTTAAAGGCCAACCTGGTCTACATAATGAGTTCCATACCAGCCAGGACTACATAGAGAGATCTAGTCCCCAAAAGACAAATAGGACAACAATAAACATGCTAATGTGGTAGAAAGCACAGAAGGCCTCAACCCAAAGAATACTGAGAGCAGAGAAAAATAGTCTTCCCTAGGGAAAATTATGCCAACTGGTTATCCAATACCAAATGGTCAGCACTGAAAACATATATACAAGTAACATTGTACAGACTGAGCAGGTTATACTTATATATTAAGAAATGAATGTATACATTCACACACACACACACACACACACACACACACACATTAAAGAGAAAAAGGTCACAAACTTGAATGAAAGCATATTCATACAACAACATTATACAGGCTGAGCAATATATATATATGAATGTGTGTATATGTATATATATATGCATATATGAACACACACATATGTATGTAACAATAATTAAAGAGAACGAGGCCACAAATTTAAATGAGAGCAAGGGGTACACATGGGAAAGGTTGAAGGGAGAATAAGGAAGGGGGAAATGAAGCAATTATATTATAATATCAAAAATTTAAAAATTATTTTTAAAAAAAGCATGAAAATAATTATAGTAAAAACAAACTGGCTGGGCAGTGGTGGCGAACATCTTTAATCCCAGCACTCGGGAGGCAGAGGCAAGCAAATCTCTCTGAGTTCCAGGCCAGCCTGGTCTACAAAGTGAGTTCCAGGACAGCTGAACAGGAAATTAACCATAAAAAAGAAAAACTATCTATAGGACAAATGAAAGTTCCTATAGGTGCCTATCAAGTTTGATAATAAAAGTCCATATAAATCTTTTCATATTTGGTCAAAAATTTAAATATTGTTCATAAAGTCAAAATGATGGCACATGCTTGTAATGCTAGCACTAAAGAGCTAAAGACAGTAGAATCAGGAGTTGAAGGTCAATTTCAGCTAATTGAGACCTGTCTCTGGGGAAAAAAATACCAGACATACAATGCCTTTCAAAACTAGCAATTAGGTTAAGTATATGATTTCACATTAACTAATATACAGCAGTAGCAATTCAACTCTCAAAGATATAATCATTCTCATAAAATGACAAGGTAGCTTTTATATATGAATTCAGTTAGTCTTGTATAAGCCTCTGAAGTGGGTGGCCCTCTACCTGCATTTTAAACAGGAGGTAAAAATGTACTGAAAGGGTAGGGTAAAGGATCTAGTCTGTTAAGTGTAGAATTGTAATGAGAAACAAATCTGGCTAAGTCTAGGCTCTTATTGCTAATCTTCTGTCAAACACAGATTTCATTTTTAATCAAAACCCTAAGCGATAGAAAAACAACAAAAGTAAGAATAAGAAAGTTGACTTCTGTTTCCAGAATTGCCCCTTTCAAGGGCTAAAGTTTAGGGTTAGGTAGTCTGATCCCATTTTGACTATATTTTAAAAGTCTATTAATCAGACACAGAAAGTACTGCCTTTCATTGGCTTCCTGTGATAAACTGAGGTGCCATAAAACCGTTTACAAGCTCTACTAAAAGTGGGTGTTACTAAGTCAGAGTCTTACCTGTAAACTGTTCACGCACTTAGCTTACACTTACACTTCTGTGTAAACAAATGTTTGTTTACTGAATAACTTCAGAGACTACTTTTAACTCATCTTTGTTTTGGATGTGAACACATACCAAAAGTTCATTAAAGCTAACTATAAATACCACAGTTCTCTGAGAACCACCAGATTCCATTGAACAAAGAGATTTGTGTCTTTTGAAACTGTCAACTGCCTAATGGTTGTTTCTAGGTGTACCATTCTAAGAAATCCACTTGCCTCCAGGATTCTGGGAGATTGAGTACTGTGAAAAAGTGTGCTGTCAGCAATTTGAGTTTCAGCACAGTGGTAGGACACTTAGCCGATGGATCACTCCTTATTTTCATCCTCCAGCACACATAACACAGCACCTCTACTAAGTAAAGTTTGGCCCAATGTATTTGTACTAATTATACCTAAGAACTAAGAGCATGTTCGGTGCACACTTCACTATTTCCCATGGGTCTCTTTAACTGACCTAAACTTCTCTTGTCAATCCTTTATTTGAGAGAGAGAGAGAGAGAGAGAGAGAGAGAGAGAGAGAGAGAGAGAGAGAGAGAGAGAGAGAGCTGATTTCTGAGAACAACCATTTCTGAGAACAAATACCTAAAAGCCTGGCTCTCAAAACTACTACAAAGTATCAAATTGGTAGGGAACAAAGACTTATCAAAAAGTCTGTCCCACTCACCAGCACTGGAGATTCTCCTTCTTACCTTTTTATTGAGACATCCAGATCTTTCAGACAGTCCACAATCGTGCTTCTGTGCCTCTGTACAGCATTATGATCTGTCTGCACAGTCTTCAACAAAGATGTAAGAGCAACATATCTTTAGGGAATAAAATTTCACAATAACCAAGTTAAAATGGAAACCGCAAGAAAGTTTTCCCTCTGCCTAAATAATAACAAAGATGTCTAATAGATAAGGAAATGCATACATCTTCAAATGTTTCAAGATAAACATAGAACTAATCAATATGAAGTAACATCTTTAAAAGAATAAGAGCAGAATCTATAGTAGTGACAAGTTGGAGAGGCTTTGGAATTAGCCTTGCTTTCACAATATCCATTTAATCTTCTGAAAGGAACTGACTTAGCTCTTTCTAAATCTTCCAAAGGAAAAAACACAATAAGTACATATGCTTTTTCACACTACCCTACCCACAAAGTACAAGAGGAAATTATTTTAATTTTATCATTTGAATGTTTTCTGCTCGTTTATTCATACCAGTACCAAAATTGCTACTATTAAAAAAAGCTTGGCATACCTTTAAACTCAGCACTTCAGAGGCAGAGGCAGGTAGATTTCAAAGTTCGAGCCAGCATGTTCTACAAATGGGAGTTCCAGTACGATCTGATCTACATAGAGAAACTCTGTCTCAAGCCTACCACCCCTCTCAAAACTTAATTTGAGTTTAAGATTCAAAGCCATGGAATTCAGTAATTCCCACAAAGACCCCGTGGTCTAGAAAACCTAAAATGTTTACCATTTGGCCCTTTGTAGGATGTTTGTTCTTATAAGTTAAAGTAAAACCTAAGTGGCAAAGGAAATCCTCAAATTCTTAACAAAACAGCAATTTTAAGACTTAAAATTAAAATTCTGACTTCAAATTCTAGATCATATAATACATGGTACACATATAATCTTGAGCAAAGTCACTCTGTAAAATACTAATTTTTGTAATGTAGAAGACATGGGAAATTTTTCAGTGGACTTACCTAATATTTTTGTCATTGTTCAGTAAGAATCGACCAAGAATATTTATGGCTAGAACCTAAAGAGAAATAACATAGTTTTTGTTTTGTTTTGTTTTTTAATGTAGGAAAATTACATACTTATGTTGTTTTCTAACTCTAAAGAATCAATTTCCAGCCTCTGGGTAGAAGCTGCTTAAAGATGGCAGCTGATTATCTACAGACTATTAGCAAAAGAAAAAAAGTATCTAAAAACAAATTCTTAAAAACATTGTATTTCAGGGGCCAGGAAGATGGCTCAATAAATAAAGGTGCCTGTCACCTAGCCCAATGACCAGATTTCAAGACCCAGATCCCATATGCTAGAAGGATAGAACCCATTCAGTCCCTCAAGTTGTCCTCTGTGTGCACAATAGTGGACATGCATAGATGTACATGTCCACATACAATATAAAATTTTAAGAATAGCATTACACTTCAGCAGTTATTACTGAAGTTACTAGAAGCCATACTGATAATTTTTTCTATTTATACAATGCTTCCCAATTCT
This sequence comes from Cricetulus griseus, assembly GCF_003668045.3. NCBI lineage: Eukaryota > Metazoa > Chordata > Mammalia > Rodentia > Cricetidae > Cricetulus > Cricetulus griseus. Next base: position 186,201,873 of record NC_048596.1, on the reverse strand, counting down.
AGAATGATGGTAAAGTCAACTGAGATCTTGAAACTAAAAGACAAGGGCCGGGCAGTGGTGGCACACGCCTTAATCCCAGCACTCAGGAAGCAGGGGCAGGTGGATCTCTGTGAGTTCAGGGCCAACCTCTACAGAGCAAGTGCCAGGATAGGCTCCAAAGTTACACAGAGAAACCCCGTCTGGAAAAACAACAAAAAAAAAAAACAAACAAACAAAAAGAAACTAAAAGACAAATACATACTCCAGTAGTTTAAACCTAGAAATTTTTCTGACAAATACAACTGTACAAACATATACATAAAATCTCCTGGAGCAGTATCAACAGGGCAAATGATAGGAGACATCCTAGATATTCATCAATTACAAATCGGCTGGATATATTACTGGCATGTACAATGGAGTCCTGTGCAGGCATTTTAAGAAAGGCATCTGACACATGGCAAAACACAAGTGAACCTTTGACATTATGCTAAATATACAAGAAAGGGAATAAATACTATATGGTTGCATTCATATGAGATAATATGATATTGTGAAATACACTCTGTCATTGAACCCATTTCTTGGAATACAGCTCCTATCTCGTTTAGCATTTTTTTTTAATTTTTAAATGTGTTTGTATGCATGAGCATACATGTGCACACTCTTGAAGGTAGCCTCAGAGGCCAGAAGAGAGCAGTGGATCCCATGAAAGTGAAGTTACAATGAACTGCCTACAGTGGATGCTAGGAACTGAACTCTAGTCCTCTGGAAGAATAGCAGTCACTTGTAAGCAGTCTCCATCCCCACATTTAGATGCTATGAGGTGACTCCTGATGGACCCCTATACAGCCTCAGATGGGGTTAGTTTGTCATAGGAAGTAACCATGTTATTGGAGGGTTGGAGCTTTCAGTCCATTCCCAAGATCCTGGGAAAGGAAAAGTACAGAAAGTTATAATCATCATCAATGGCCAATTAATCAATCATGCCTACATAATGAGGCCTCCATTTAAAAAAAAAAAAAAAAAGAAGCTGGAAAAACGGCTCAGAGGTTAAGAGCACTTGCTGCTCTTCCATTGGTCCTGAGTTCAATTCCGAGCAACCACACAGTGGTTCACAACCATCTGTAATGAGTTCTGGTGCCTTCTTCTGATATGAATAAAGAAATCAAAAAAAAAAAAAAAAAAAAAGAGTTCCTAGGAGCTTAGGAGCTTCTGGGTAGCTAAATACATGGAGTTTTCTGAAGGGTGGTACTTTGTGGGAAGAATGTTTCTTACCCCTCCCCATATATTCTGCCTATTTGTTTTGCCAATATAGATACTCATCTGTATCCTTTAAATATCCATAAACGAGTGCAATTAAGTGTCCCCCTTAATTCTGTAAGCCATTCTAACAAATTAAGCTCATGGAGAGGGTTGTAGGAACCTAGAATTACAGCTGCAGGTTAAAAATACCAGTCATATAACTAGCATCTGATGTGGGAGATAGTCCTGTAGAACTAAGCCTTCAATCTGTGAGACCTGACACTTCTCCAAAGTACAAAATATTTAAACTGAATTACATTAGAGAATACCAACTGGTGAACACTGAAAATACCACTCCCATATCTGGTGTTGGAAGTAAAGTAATGAATAAGTAACAATGGAGATTAGACTAGAAGGGAAGAAGACAGAACATTTTTTTCTTTTCCTTTGCTGAAGTGATGGGACCCAAGGCCTTATGCACACTAAGCAAACTCTCTACCACTGTGCTGCATCCCCAACTCATTTTAGTGTTGTTTTTTGTGTTTTGTTTTTTCTGTATCTTTGGAGAGGTTTTGAGGAGAATCCATAGGCAGAACAAAATGGTGGTTTTTTTTTTTTTAAGATTTTATTTATTTATTATGTATACAGCTGTCTGCCTGCATGCCAACAGAAGGCACTAGATCTCATTCAATGTGGTTGTGAGCCACCATGTGGTTGCCAGGAATTGAACTCAGGACCTCTGGAAGAACAGTCACTGCTCTTAACCACTGAGCCATCTCTCCAGCCCACAAAATGGTGGTTTTTAAGAAATAATTTTCCAAAATAAAGCCTTCTTTTCTTAAAAAAAAAAAAAAAAGAAAAAAAGGTAGGGAGAGCAGGGCCTGGAAAAAACGGTGCAGTGGTTAAGAGCACTGGATACTCTTCCAGAGGGCACGGATTCAAATGTGAGAACCCAGTGGTAGCTCATAAGCATCTGCAAACCAAGTTCCAGGCATCTGATACCCTCTCCTGGCCTCCACAGGCAATAGATACACATGTGGTGCATAGACATATTTGCAGTAGAAACAACCATGCACATAAAAACATTTTAAATAACATTTTAATAAGAAAAAAAAGTTAGGGGGTAAGGAACAGGAAAATTTGGGAAGACAAAACTCTGGACAAAGATGGCAATATTGGCTACTAAGTGATGTAAATGCACTAAATCCATTACCACACGTCTTTAAATGATACAAGTGGTAAATATATATATATGTATATTTTATATATATAACACACACACACACACACACACACACACACACACACACAACTGGTCTTAATGTATGAATAAAAAAGTAGCAGTGGGGTGGTGGGGGTGCACACCTTTAATCCCAACACTAGGGACATAGTGCTGTGAGTTTGAGGCCAGCCTGGTCTACAGAACTAGTTTCAGGACAGGCTCCAAAGCTACAGAGAAACCCTGTCTCAAAACAAACAAACAAACAAGATAACATTATCTAGTACTAGAGAGATGGCTCAGCAGTTAAGAGCACTGGCTGTTCTTCCAGAAGTCCTAGATTCAATTCCCAGCAACCACATGGTGGCTCACAACCACCTATAATGAGATCTGGTGCCCAATTCTGGTCTGCAGGGACACATGCAGGCAGAACACTATACATAATAAAATATAAATTAAAAAAAAAAGAATAACATTATCTAATGGAGTAGAAAACATGATATATGTTGCTACTTTTGCTTTAAAAGAGAAAAAAAGAACTTGATCCAAAGTTGATTTGGTACATTATAAGATATAATATTATACTTTAGTGGTAAGAATGTTTCTTTAAAGACTTTAGCAATTCTATTATTAACAATTTACTGGTTGATGAACAAATTTATGGGGGAGAACTCCATAGAACTCTCATCAATTAATGAGAGGGGGAAAAAAATGAAGAAAAATAGGAAACTAGCATTAGAATATCATCCTAGCAATTACTGTAGACAAGAACATCTACTGGATACCAAAAATCATGGGCAAAAGCCTGTAAGTATATTTGCATTAGCTCAAAGTGTCTTCTCCCCAAAATTTTAATTACAAAGAGTAAGACGGTAATTAGTATTAAAGAAACCCAGCATATGGAGCTAGAGAAATGGCTTAGTAGTTAATAGTTTGTTGCTGTTGTAGAGGACCTGGGTTCAACAAATGCTAACACCCATATGATGGCTCACAATCATCTGTAACTCCATTTCCAGGTGATCTGATGTCCTCTTCCAAACTCTGTAGCAACCAGGCATACAAATGGGGCATATACATACATGCAGGCAAAACTCCACTTAAAAATAAAATAAAGTTTTGCTGGACGGTAGTGGCACATGCCTTTAGTCCCAGTACTCGGGAGGCAGAGGCAGGCGGATCTCTGTGAGTTCTAGACCAGACTGGTCTACAAGAGCTAGTTCCAGTACAGGCTCTAAAGCCACAGAGAAACCCTATCTCGAAAAACCAAAACCAAATAAAATAAAATAAAGTTTTATAGCTAGCACTGGGGTGGAGGAGCACATCCAGTTGGTATCACAGTGGTAAGAAAAGTAAATATGTGCTATTTTGTATGCTCAATCGCAAAGAACATATCACGTCTGTGGAAGTTTGCCGAGAAAAGTATAACTTTAATATATAAAGTTATGAAAAAAATATCAGACAGACTAAATTGAGTTATTCTATAAAACAACTGGTTAATACCTCTAAAGTGTCAAAATCACAAAAGATAAAGAGACTGGGAAACTAACAGACCAGGAGACTAAAAAAAGTGATTTAAATGTAACATGGGCTCATGGATTGGATCCTGTCACCGAAAATAAATACCACGTGGAAACTTGGCAAAATCTGAATAAAGTTCACAATTTACTTAATAGTAGAGTGTCAGTATTAATATCTTGATATTCATAACATGTATAAATTTGCTAGGTATTATTATATTAGGAAAAGTTGAATAAAGGGCATAGCTTCAGGGACTGGAGACGGCTAAGTAGTTAAGAGCACACACTTGCTATTCTTCCAGAGGAATCCATCATCCTCTTCTGGCTTCCACAGGCACTGCTCTTACCATAAGCACATGCATGTGCATATACACAATTAATAAAGATAAAAAAAAAAACACATCTTTTTTTAAAATCTAAAATTATTTTAAAGTTAAGTGAAAGTAGGGAAAAGACCTAGATATGATGGAACACACCTTTAACCTCAGCACTGGAAGGCTAAGGCAGAAGAATCAAGAAATTGAGGACAACCTATACAAAAGAGGAGTTCAAGACCATCTCAGTCTATATTATATAGCAAGATGCTGTCTGACTATAGACAAAGCATCACAAAAAAAGTGTTTTCCTCTGGAAGGAGACCTGATGGGCTATATCTGAAAGCTACGAAGCGAACATTTCCCTCTCTGTATACCTTTGGAACTGCCTGAATCTCTTGCTCTATAGGTTTATTCCTTAAATAGGTTTACTCAAATACTGTTTAAATAATGAGGAATAATTCAGGTGTGGCTCTGATAAAAGCTTGTTTTGAAAGGTTTCCTTAACAACAGCAATAGAGCTAATCCTACCTTTGTTTTCCAAGTTTTATTATTTTCATCAAGAATAAAGCATAAAAAAACCACAGCATTATGCATTGGTCCATCAGTCCTTCCTAAAGTTCCAAATGGAATCTGTTTCCAAAGAACTAAAGGCCAATTCAATCACTTTAATCAAAGTGTTCAGAAGGAAAAAGAAGATTCAAAAAGACTTACTCGTAATCCACTCTCTGATTTAATATCCATGATAGTCAAAACCGTTTCATAAAGAATAGCATTTCCTACATTTTTACTAGTCTCTGTATTAGTGGCAACCTGAAAAGACAGAGCAGTGCATAAGTAATTAAAAAAGTCCAAAGAGTATCTAGTGGCAACAAGACATATTATGACTGCAGCCACTCACTAAGAAGGAAACAGAAAACTACTCGCCCTAAAAATTACATTCTACTTTCTGCTGGATGAAAATGAAATAATATACTCCAAGTTGGATCAACTCACCTGTGCTAATATATCATTCATAGCTTCACTTGAATCATCATCATTTCGCCCTAAAATTCTTAATAACCGCAAAATTCGTACCTAACATGTAAAATACAAAAATGTCAACAAATTATGTCTGACACAAACAAATCCCACTCAGTATAAAATTCAAATAATTCAAATGAAGTGTGAAATCTCTTCAAAAATAAGTCAGAAGAATTTTAACACTTTTTAAAAGAATCTGTGCATACTTCTACATTTAATTAAGTTATAAAATAGACCACATTTCATGGTTCCATATCCTTTAACTATTTAACTGATAATCAAGTACCTAAGTATCACATAAATTTTACATTTACACTGTCATTTTATTAATTAAATTCAATTGGTACTTGGTCCTGGCTCACTTATTAGTATAATTATTGAATAACCAAATGTGTAGTCTATATAATTTATGATAAAGGAAACATTTCTCCCAAAGCATTGCATTCAAATGACATTTATCCAAAATGTTTTTGAACCTTACCTGCAAAAAGGGGTCACTGATACCAGAAACATCATGTTCTGGGGAATATCCGGACATGATGAGGTTCTTTAGAATACGAACTAATTGGGGCACAAGCTGCAGAAAAGAAAGATGCATCAAAACAACGACAACGAAAAGTGAATATCTAAAACTATCTCTTCAATAACCAGATTCTTTGGTTTAGAAAAATTATACAAGGGTCTGAGTCCAAGAAATTTCTTCTGCTACAAATACAGTATTGAAGACGGTTGAAAAGTGTAACTCAGATACTTAGGTAAAAACCTAACAAGTAATTTGTACCTTGTCAGGATGAAAACAAGCCAGATCTTTTTCCTCCAGAATTCTATTTGTAAAGACACTAGAAATCACAGTGGACCAAGAGCCTATGGAAACCAAATAAAACAGGCCTATGGGGTACACTGCAGCTCTACTTTTGTAGAATGTGAAACTCTTGGGTAGCAAAAAAGTTCCATTTTATCCATCCTAACAAATTCATATAAAGCAATGATCTTATTAAAATATAAAGCATACCACACCTCAAATGAAAGAAAAAAAGTCTCTCCCCTAAAGATAGGTTTAGTTATGTATCCTTCCCCAAAAAGCAACAGGAAATACCAAAGTGATCAACATGAAACAAATGGAAAAGATAAATGAAGAAGAAAGCACACCTGAGATACCAAGGGCCTATTCTTAACTCATATGATGCAACTCTGTCACAATTTAATATCAGCACTCAATTATGTTTGCTTATCTGACCAAAGAGACTATACATTCCTTATAGTCAAGAATCCCTTTGTCCTTGCCATTATTACTGTCAATCTAAAGTTACAGATGCTTTCAAATATGAACACTCATTTCTTTTTTGTTGATAAATCACTTCATGTTAAACCCCTAATCCAAAATGTCTGCAACGACTGAACTTTCACAGTCTCCAAATGAAAACCACAATTAACTAACTAGATGAGCAGCTTTTATTACCTAAAACTAAATAAGGAACGGTACAAACACTGTATCTTTCAGTAAAAAATTTGAACAGGGCCAGCTTTACCGCAACTCATAATTTCTCCTCTTTGTTTTTATGCTGTTCCCTCTCTACTCCCCACACCTAGAAAGGTACTGAGACTAAAATGAAATGCCAAGCTACACTCAGGGCATGCACCCAAAACACTCAAAAAACATTAAGGCCACTTATAAATACAAGAGAACATTAATGTTAACTTAAGTAAAGTTAGCCATATCCTTCAGAATTTAGTGACTCATTAAATCATCAAAACAAAACTTGAAGATGGACAACTCCAAGAATAAGACAAGTCTAAGCTACGGAGATCTGTAAACTATAAATAAAATCTCAGTAAATCTATTGACTGTGATGTGAAGACACGCAGCTCACCTTTCATACTCGCCACAGTCTTCATTTTGTGTACTACATATAACCCTAATCACTTTTTAAAATCCGGCTTAGTTCTTGGAGAAGTCCTTTTTCCTTGGGCTACTAAATTCAGAAATTGTTTTATTTGCTGCCAAAGCCAGCACATTGCATAAGACTGCCCTCGGACAGAAAGCACACGTCTAAGTATTTAGCATACAAGTTCTTGGAACCCAGCTTTATTTTTCAGACAAAAATGCGAGTTACTAAAACTGATGACAGGACAAATAACAGAAGGTGACAGAGGGAAAGCTGCAGCCATGAAAGTCAGTTGGTGCCAGGTACTCCACCTCTAAATCCTTTCAATATCCCAAAGCTTCTCAGATTAAGTCCCAGTAAGAGGGAAATAAAAACTCTAAGTCTTAACTGAAAGCTCAGAAGTACATGGAGCTTTTTCAAGTATGACTTACCCATAAATAGCTCTAAACTATGTACTTCAAAAAAGAAGCAGTGCTTTGTGTAAGGGCTCCAGACAGAACCGGAATGGCCATGAGCAAAGGTGCCAGGCAGCTATTCAAAGTCTCTCCCATGACAATGAAGGTAAGATACAGGAGGAGGATTACAACTCAGGGAAGGCTGCAACTGAAATCCAAGGCTGACTTTGGAGTCAGGAGTTTAAGAGACAAGACAGAAACTGGACCGGGGAGTTAGCCAAAAATGCTGGAACAAATAATTCACAGTATTAAGCACAGCTTCAGCATTAGTATAGTTTAAAAGCCACACTTGTGGATGGATACACAAAAGCTACTAAGGACCTAAAGCCAGCATGCACCATCTAAAAAGAGGGTTAATTCTTACCTTTTCATTCTAACATACAGCAGGATTCCAAACAGACAACAGGAACAAAACATACAAAGCAAGCATTAGGGACAGATACGGGTCTCATACTATTTTACATTAATTTAATCAAGACATGAACATCTAAGGGAGAGTGAGGCAAAAAAAAAAAAAAATCAAAACTGTTGTTAGAGCTAAAGTACAAAATGAGCTCTTTGTGGAGTGCTCAGCAACGTTCTCTAAAGGAATCAACACATGTAACTATGCAAAGAACAGTAACCTTCTCACTAAGTAAAGGGAGAACTAAAACTGCCTACTTTAAAATGTTATGAAAAATGGGGAAAGGAAGCTGGGTGGCAGTAGTACACGCCTTTAATTCCAGCCATTGGGAGGCAGAAGCAGGCGAATCTCTGAGTTCAAGCCAGCCTGGTCTATAGATAGAACAAGTTCCAGCACAGCAGAGGCTATACACAGAAATGGGGGGGGGGGGGGTTTAAAAAGGTGGGGCTATCACAGGAACCAATTTGAACACTGTAACAAAGTAATAAAAGTGAAAATAAAAAAAAGTATGTTTGCTGTTTTCCACCTTAAGAAAGAAATATTACCTGTCATTAAAAAAAATCCTATTTGTAATTTGACCTCAGGTTACATTTCCTGGCTCACTGCAAAAGCAGCAAATAAAACACGTGAGCAGTTTGTCTGCCAACAGCAAGGAAAGACTTCTATTCTAAAAGGGAAACACTACACTAGTGCCAGCTCTTATATGCCTAAATCTGGCTTTCAGCCCTACCACACAGCAGGGCTAGTCAAATCCTATATTCAGCTTCATAGCTTGCTTTCAAAAGAAAATCCTAAGTGAAAAAAACCATGTACTTTTCAGGAAAATCATTTTTCAATCAACAAAGGGTAAGGCATACAGAAGGCACCTACCTTTCTGAAATGTGCAAGCATGTCTGGGCTCCGCTCACACATCTCTGTGAGGAGGACTACAGACGTGTGAAGGACACCTGAGGAAAGGCCAAAGGGAAGCAAAAAATGAGGTCCTACAAAGCTTCAGAACACAGGGCTTCATTCCAAAGGAGACTTGCTACTCCTGCTTCTCAATCCCCCAAGAATCAAAGCACTGTGAGGAAGAGTTCTCATCAGGAGCTGCTGCTTAACCTTGGTCAAGTCAGAGTCTTTCAATGCCTAAACACCAAGGACAAGTCTGTCCACCTACAACATCCACGCTCAGTATAAACTAGACCACCCCTTCTCCATGCTTATTCAATAAGCTACACTCTGACAGATAATCCTAGACAAAAACCTCAGTAAGATACTAAATTTTCAGATAAAATGTATCAAAACACAAATGACAAGTAAATTTGATTGTTCCAAAGTCAGTAAAAAGAAACTCTAAAAGACTTTTCACTAAGTAATAAATGACAGACCTACCTAAACCTTTATGTGTTCAACACTTGTTTTGAGCATTCCAGGCACAGCACAGATTTAAATTAATTTAATTTAAATTTCGTTTAAATTAATCAAAGTAAATACAGTGGAATTTTTTCCCTCTTAGTATTTAAGACATAAAACTTTACATGGAACTCATTTCACTGACTTCAAGATAAGAACAAGAAGTCTGAGGGAAAAAAAAAACCCAACCACATTCTATTTAATTCCTCTCAAGCTTTATATAAAGATATCTGAATGCACAGTACAGATTCCTACTAGAAATAACCCACAAGAATTTCTGCTAATCTTATACTCCTAACACTTAGCAAGAAAAAAGGTCTTCTTTTATTATAAAATGGCCAAGAAATCAGAGAGCTGTTACATGAAAATTGAAGATATAATCATTTGTACATCAAACTGAACATACTGACAGGAATTGAAAGGTAGGTTTACTATGAGGAAACCACTTGAAGTGTAAAGCTAGGCTCTGGCAGGCAAGACCTTTGTTGGTACTTTATGAGCTCATTCAATCACATTACCATGGTTCTTCTCATTCAATAAATTTTTTGTTGCTGGTAAAAACATCTCCATAAGTTCAGGAACCTTCCTGATGACATGAACAGCACACAGTGCTGCCTATAAAAAAAAATAAATAAATAAAAAGACAAAAAATTTTATTTCAAGTAATCCAGGGCAACCAATCTTATAAAAGAACTTCACCAACTAGTTCATCTATTAGAAAAATTAACAGGCTGAATAATGGGATTTATTATTTGTGAACTGCCTAAGGCTTTCTAGTATATACCAATAAATTAATGAGGAGCTTTTAATTTTCACCCATCTCTTTGTTCACATATTGCCAGACACCTGGGAAAACGCTTTCAACTAAATTGCAGTTAAAAGGAATTTATCACACAAGTTAAATATTAGCGGAACTCTGGGGAACTGAAAAACACACAAAGATTTCCATCTCTGATAATCTTTCCTGAGTCAAATGATCAAACACATCTAACACTGTCATGTAACTCTTTCTATAAAACCAATGCTAAGCTTAACAGTATCTATTCCGCCCTCAACTAACTCTTCTCAAGTCAAGAAAGTCACTTAGGGGACTAGGAAGTATAGCTCAGTGGCAACTAAGTTTAATTCCCAGTAAAAAGAAGGAAGGAAAGGTTGGTTAGTGAAATGAACTAACTAGTTTCTACTAAAGAAAGGACAGTCTTACTAATCTGTCCACCAGGAAAAACAGGGTAGGTGGAGACTGACTGTGATGATCCCTCAAGTAACTGCCGCTATTACTTTAGTCAAATGCAACAACAGCCTAAACACACTAAGTAGGAAAGATTCCTGCAAATTCCTCTCCATTTTATAGGGAGGCACTCAAATCTGAAGGATTGCTGTGTTTAATGTAATATTGTGCATTCTAATAGGAATGAGTAGCTCCCACAGTACTGGAGTACACACTGGGGAAATCAGTTTATGTACATCATTACCAATACACATCCTAAAAAAAAAAAAAAAAAAAAAAAGGTCCTATAAAAGCTTCTTTTTCTCACACCAATAACAGATTCAGTAAATGCCAACGAAATGGTAGTTTATACTCATTTCTTGGACATATACATTCTGTACTTTCTTTACCATAATCTTAGGATTGAAGCAAAATTTTAAACTCAATAAAAAGTTTTTTAGAAAGAAACAAACAAAAGCAAGTAAGTTAGGAGAATAAGATCATTCTCTTTGCCATTACTATCCCAACCGGGCACATCAACTTTAGAAAGTGGTGTCTCCATCACTCCCTTACAGCTATCTAGGCCCCAGTACAACTGTCCTTTAAGATACAAAGGCATGAGTACAAAGACATGAGCACATGTGCCAATTACTAGCACAAAGTTAACAAAAAACTGTTCATTATCATCATTTTAATGTGTGAAATAATTTACAAAGTACTCAGATGTGCCACTGAGAACATAACTTGTCCATAAATTATTTCTTTACAAAAGGGAGGAATCAAAATTCATGTATAACTCTTAAAATATATTTACTGAAAAAAGAAAAAATCTTTTAATTCCATCTTACCCTTCAAAAACAAGTATTTTACCTTCTCATTTCCATAATACTATCTAATCCAGACAGACATTTAACTTAATGCAAAGTTACCTTTTTTCTTAAGTAAGAGTTGGAGGTTTTCAGAAGCTTCTCTACCTCTCCTGCAAGATCTCTGCACATCTCTGAGGAGCCCATGCAGCCAAGGGTACAAAGTGCTAGCCCCTGTACGAACTGCGTACTATGATTAAGATCACTGCAAGAGAAAGAAAGTAGGAACAAACACATTCAGACTCTCCAAAGAGGACTAATAACTGCCAAGTCCCAGGATTAGTCCACTGATTTAAAAACAACAATAACAACAACAACAACAAAACATAACAGTAGGGTATGAGGAGAAAGCTCAGCACAAAGTGCTTGCCTTGCAAGCTTAAGGACCTTAATATAGATCTCCAGAACCTCTGCAAAGCCAGACTCAGTAGCATATAGGTGCCCTGTGGCTAGATGGGAAGTGGAGACAGAAAAATATCCAGAAGCTTTGAGTACTGCTAGCCTAGAATATGTAATAGAACAAGAGATCATGCCTCAAACAAGGTAGAAGACAGGACTGACACCTAAGGCTATATAAGTACTATGACACAGACACAGACACAGACACAGACACAGACACAGACACACACACACACACACACACACACACACACACACACACACACACACACACACACACACACACACAATAGATAGATAGATAGATAGATAGATAGATAGATAGATAGATAGATAGATAGATGGATAGATAGATAGATTCACTTTAAATAGAATTAGGAAAATGTTTATTCTAATTTTATTTCACATTACCATAGTTTTCTATCCAAAGTTTCCAAATGACAAAGTAACAAGAATGTGTTACCCATCAGATATTAAAGATACACTTTAGAAAACTTAGCAACCAGCCAGGCTTTGGTGGCCCACACCTTTAATCCCAGCACTCGGGAGGCAGAGGCAGGCGGATCTCTGTGAGTTCAAGGCCAGCCTGGTCTCCAGAGCGAGTGCCAGGATAGGCTCCAAAGCTACACAGAGAAACCCTGTCTCGAAAAACCAAAAAAAAGAAAAAAGAAAAGAAAAGAAAACTTAGTAACCACTGAAAGTAAAAAGATGGAACATAACTGTCTTGAAAGACTTCTAAGACATGATCTTGTACTGCCTATAAGAAAAGTTAAGATTCATACTAACTTTTTTATAACCAGGTATTGTGGCACATGCTTTTAATTCTAGCACTTGGGAAGCAGAAGCAAGAGGATGTCTATCTATGAGTTTGAGGACAGCCTGATCTACATAGCAAGTTCTAGGCCAGCCAGAGCTATATAGTGAGACCTTCCCTCAAAAAAAAAAAAAAAAGATAAATAATAATTTTAAACAATCAAAAAAGGAAATCTCAATTGCCAGTAAACTTAAGATATTGTAAACACAACAAAAATATACTTACTCTGCCCTCCTTTGATTTTATCTTTTAATGTTAATCACCTTACATTATTTTCTATATTTGTAGTTATACTTGTCCAAAAGGAAAATCAGTAATTGTTATTACTATGATAAAAAAATAGCACTAATTAAAGTACCTTTAGCATACTAAGCTAGATACTAAAAATGAGCCCTCCTAAGTGTTTCCTGGCACATCAGTGTGGTTTGCGTGTCCTTGTATACAGGAAGCTAGGTCTCTAGTGTGTTCATGGTCAAGATGGTGGACTCTTGAAGACACAGAGCCTTGTAGTCACTAAGGGCCCTGCCCTCAGAAGTGGCACTGGTGTTAAGAACTAAAAATTTTCCATGAGGTTGAGTTGCTTTAAAGAAGCAAGAGATTGCTGCTTCCTTGTGTGATTCCCCCTTCCCACGTGTGTACTGCTGTGTGTGATCCTGTCTGCCATAGGGTACTCCCCAGAAGCTAAGCAGTTTGGTAGGCTACCACATCTTGACTTTCGGCCTATAAAAGTATGAAGTGAATACTGTATATAATAGTGTTTTACTCAAAACAACTAAAATATTAAAAACATGCATTGTTGGGAGCTGGAGAGATGGCTCAGAGGTTAAGAGCACTGGCTGCTCTTCCAGAGGTCCTGCGTTCAATTCCCAGCAGCCACATGGGGGCTTACAACCATCTATAATAAGAGCTGGTGCCCTCTTCTGGGGTGCAGGCTGAACACTGTATATATAATAAATAAATCTTTTTTAAAAAAAAAAACAAAAAAACAAACAAAAAAAACCCAAGCATTGTTAAACATACTTACACCTTGAAATTAACTTTTGTTATTCAGAAGCCAAATTATGATTTATGATACTTCAACCAGTTTCTGAGCATTTTATATCAGTCAGAGCAACATGGTTGAAAGAAGTAGTTTTTAATGTTCCTAATGTTGTGTGTGACCCCCATGTTGACACAGTTCCTCATGGTGTGGTGACCCCCCAACCATAAAATTATTTCAATGCTACTTCATAACTGTAATTTTGCTACTATTTATGAACTGCAATGTAAATATCTGATATGCAGGATATCTGATATGCAACCCCCAACAGGGTCACAACGTATAGATCAGAAATCACTGGTTTATGGGGTTGATGGATGTCTCAACAGTTCATGAGATCCAAACTGTTCTCATACCCTACCATACTGACAACTATGGTTCCATTGTGGTATTATAAAATTATTTACAGGTAAATATGTTATTGCTTAAAGGGCTGGTGAGATAGCTTAGGGGTAAAGGCACTTTATTACCCAGGCTGGTGACATGAGCTCAATCTCTAGAACCCACAGGACAGAGAAAACCAACTCCCCCCAAGTTGTTCTCTGATACTCATACATGCACTGACATGCTTGGCCCAGCAAACCTACAAAGCAAATAAATGCTTAATTTTTTTTTTCTTTAGCCAGGCGATGGTGGTACATGCCTTTAATCCCAGCATTCAGGAGGAAGAAGCAGGTGGATCTCTGAGTTCCAGCCCAGCCTAGTCTACAGAGTTCCAGGACAGCCAGAGATACACAGAGAAACCCTGTTGGGGGGCAGGAGGAAGAGAAGAGGATGACACTTTAAAATTTTTTTCCTTAGTGTTAAAAGTGTAAGACAAGCCAGTGGATTTTTAAGTATTAGCACATTACACAGAGTTTCAGAGTCCACACTGTAACTCACAGTTAAGAAATGGCCACGTTGCCAGGTGGTGGTGGCTCACACCTTTAATTCCAGCACTTGCCAGGCAGAGGCAGGCAGATCTCTGTGAGTCATAGGCCAGCCTGGTCTACAGAGTGAGTTCTAAGCCAAAGATAAAACAGATAAATGCTGTCTTGAAAAACCAGGAGGGGGGAAAGGTACATATTCAATTTTAGCATAGTAAGTACAACATTAAGTACTTTGAAAAGGCAATTACTCTTCTCTTTGTGCTGCTGGGACTGAACCAGGTGTATGCTAAATAAGCAAGAGCTCATCTACCATGGGGCTACATATCCAGCGCTGTGTTTATTTTTATTTTGAAGCAAAGTCTGGCTAAGTTGCCGAGATCCAACAGCTGGAATTGTGTACCATGCAACTGCTAAGTTTTCCCCCTCTCCACACTACACCTGCTACATGCTCTCTACCTCCTTCAGTCAATATACCACAACAAGGACCTGAATGAAGACATGAACATTCAACTATCCTCCATTGGGTACAGTAGGAAAAAAATATAAAATAATGCCACTCTCCACACAGGAATTTATTTTTAAAAATATTTTCATAGAAAATTTTACTCACAGCTAAGCATGTACCTACAATTCCAACATATACCAAGTTAAAGTGAGGTGCATAGTGAGAATCTGTTTCGAAAAGGAAAGGAAAAGAAAAAGAAAACGTTATTTATGTTAACCAATAGTTCATTATTACTCTCTGGGGAAGAAGAGTTACTGGGGCCCACACTCATGCACACACACCACTAAGCTAAACCCCCAGGGCCATTATTAGTTTTGGTTTGTTTTGCTTTGCTTTTTGCGACAAGGTCTCTCTATTATGTAGCTCTGGCTGTCTAGCTACATAGACCAGGCTGGCCTCAAACTCACAGAGATCCACTTGAATCTGCCCCATGTGTGCTGGGATTAAAGGAGTACACCACCCCACCTGGCCCCATCATTAGTACTTTTAATTAAAAATGAAAAAGTTTAAAAGTTAAGTTTGCTCTTTTATATCAATTTTAGTAGTTTAAGATGAACTTACTAAAGTAAGAGGGACGTTGGTGGCTCATGCCTTTAATCCCAGCACTTGGGAGGCAGTCAGATCTCTGTGAGTTGGAGGCCAGCCTGGTCTCCAGAACGAGTGCCAGGATAGGCTCCAAAGCTACACAAAGAAACCCTGTCTCAAAAAAAAAAAAAAAAAAGAAAAAAGAAAGAAAGAAAGAAAGGAAGGAAGGAAGGAAGGAAGGAAGGAAAAGTGCTCATCAATTCTCATTTATCTGAGAACATCCTCGCCTAAGTTCACCTGGGATTTGTTCTAACAACTGAACACAATCTGGGAATGGTGTCACACACCTGGGACACCAGCACCCAGAAATCTGAGGCAGAAGAATCTTGAGTTCAAGTCTAGCCTGGACTACATGGTAAATTTGAGGCAGTCTAGCATTCATAATAGAGTAGGTGTTTTGTTTTTTTGTTTGTTTGTTTTGTTTTTGGTGTTTTGTTTTTTAAACAGGGTCTTACTATGTGGATCAGACTAGCCTCAAAGTCACAGTGATCTACTATCTGACTCTAAAGGTATATGATACCACACCCAGATAAGATTTTATTTCAAAATTAAAAAAAAAAAACCACAAAAATTTCTTCTTTATCCATGTGCCTCATTTTTCAACCAAGCTACATGCCTATCCTTTGGTTTAGTATTAACTTTAATGAGTCTTGCTGCTGGGCAGAACTGCCAGCTTATCTGCACATGACTGAAAGGTTAAGTAACAGAACAGCAGACCATAAAAGAACCAAAGGAAGAAAACTCCTTACAGACCTGTCCACAGCAAATGTGGAAGTCCATCATGAGGACCCTCTAAGAAAGTATTCTCATGTCACTGAGGGCTGCTGTTCTTGTTTTTCTACTTTCCACCCTGGCGCTTACAATAGCCCCTGGCATGTAGGCAGGTGTGCAATAAAGCTGAATAATTAAATGGATTTGGTATGTCCACTACTCATATTTCATGGACACCCCCATCAAACAAAAACAATCCTTCTCAAAATCCTTTCCCTTTCCACTTTCTGTCAAATACAGAAATAATACAAACAAAAGAAAATTTTAAATATTAAATGCATTGATAAAACCAAAACCAAAAGGTACTTTGACTATTTAAGACTTGAAGAATTTCCATAACTTACTAACACAATTCCTGTTTTTGTTTTTGTTTATTTTTAAATTTGTTTGTTGGTACTATCTCACTGAACTGCCCAAATTAGCCTTGAATTTGAGATTGCCCGATTGAGTCTTCCAAGGGTTGGGATTACAAGCATGTGACACTGTATCCACCTCACAGAATATTGTAAGAGAGTTACTGAAGAAAGCAGCTAACCTATTAGATCCTCTCATTTGTCCACACAGCAGGTGTTCCTTGGTTAGTACACAAAGTAAAGAAGTGTAACAACTACTGCATCAGTGAAGAAGCATTGGACTTTAACAGATGCTGTGCAGTTATTTCCAGGGGCCAAGTCATGCTACACACACTACACTCTAATCTTAACAGAAGTAAGAGGAGACAGAGTTCCAGGTTAGCCTGAGGCACACACAGCATACTCTCTTTAAAAAAAAATTTAAAATATTTCAGGGCTGGTAAGATGGCTCAATGGGTAAAACAACAGCCACACAAGCCTGATGACCTGAATCCAAACCCTGGAACTCATGTAAAAGTGGAAGGAGAAAACAGATTCCACAAGATTGTCCTTTGACTTACACACAACACTCACACACACACAGACACACACACACACACACACACACACACACACACACAGAGAGAGAGAGAGAGAGAGAGAGAGAGAGAGAGAGGGGCAGGCCACACTCCAATACACATATCACATATATACACACAATAATAAAATAGATCTAATATTTTCACAGGGGTTAAGTACAAACCCACACTACTAAAATTTCAGCCCTTACTCAAAATATAGATTAGTAACCTTTTGTTTTGTTTTGTTTTGTTTTTTGAGACAGGGTTTCACTGCAGCTTTGGACCCTATCCTGGCACACGCTCTATAGACCAGGCTGGCCTGGAACTCACAGAGATCCGCCTGCCTCTGCCTCCCCAAGTGCTGGGATTAAAGGCGTGTGCCACCAACGCCCGGCTTAGATTAGTAATTTTTAATAAAGGCTATTTCATTATTCATAGTATCCAACATCCTAGAAATACGAAATATGAAAATTCCACTAATGCTTTCTTCTCTTTTCTAAGACCATCCAAATGCTTATCTAATTGTTAATTATGTATTATTCCCAAAGATGTACAGTAATGCTTTCGTTTTCTTTTGCTTGGTATCTTTACAATACTAGCTACAATTAAGAGACACTCAAATATATTCTGGACAGTAAATATAAAATCAGTAAGTAGACACTGTTAATCTCATAAGAAATTCTTAGAAGAGCAAAACAGTTATAAGGGAAAGAAAAAGGTAAGACTTACTTCTTGATACAATTGGTCATGAGAAGATGTACATCTTGTCTTTCATCTAATAACAGCATTGCTCCTAAATACCCAATTCGTTTGTCTGTGAATTTTTGTGAGGCGATTAGCTTGAGGCACTCCAACTACAAAAAAAAAAAAGAAAGAAAGAAAGAAAGAAGGAAGGAAAGGAAGGAAGGAAGGAACAAAACAAAAAAAGAGGAATAAACAAGAGAAGGAAAAGCATTGTTTAAAATTCACAATTCACAGCAACTGCAGTTTGAATTTGTATGGCTCAGGGGTTAAGAGCAAGTACTTGCTGCTCTTGCAGAGGACCTGGGTTTGGTTCACAGCACCATTACAGGTAGCTCATTACTGCCTGTAGCTCCCAGCCCCAAGGCATGTGATTCCCGTTCTGGCCTCCTCAGGCACTTGCACACATACACATAAAACAATAAATTTTTTCAAAGATTTAGTTCCTATTTTGATAATCAAAACACTTAACAATTGGAAATAAAGCACCAAACAGTATCTTAAATATCAAAATATACAAGGAACTCAAGAATTTTGATACAGCATAGGAAGTTCTACATTTAGGGCTTGAACTAAGGACTCAAATGCAGAAAGAAAATAAAAACACCATAGTGATACTAATCTTAAAATGTTTTCTATCATTTATTTCTTCAATTATTGGAAGAACACTTGTCTAGCATGTGTGAGGTCCTAGGGTCACAAAACAATGAAAACAAATATTATTAAGTAAATCCTCAGGGCTAAAGAGCCCTTATAAGTGAAACTGGGCCTTTCTCAAAAGTCACAACTACTTTGACTTTAAGGTTTCATCTGGACAAAAAAAAAAAAAAAAAAAAAAAGTCAAACATTCTTTCTGGACTAGTGTTTTTCAAAGGGCATGCAGAAATAAAACTCTCCAATAAGTGCTTTTAAATTACACTCTCCTTTTGAATCCTACATTGGATTTAAGGACCTCCAACAGAGACCTGTGAACAGAGGAAGCAACAGTCACAGGGAGACTACTTTCCATTATGAATTCATCTAATGGGCTCAAGTGAAATGGAAGATAGTAAAGCAGTTCCACAAATATAACTGTTGGAGGGTATTTTTAATTATTCTTTTAAGTTATCTTTTAATTACAAAAGCACCTCATGTTAGGTAACTGATTAGGTAGGTAACTTTTCAAAGGGAGTGGGGAGCGCAAGACTGAAGAAGGACGTAAAAACTCTGCCCTTCCTGCTACATACATATTCTATTCAAATCTTAAAAACAATTTCTAGATAAAAGTTGACATTGTTTTTACAGTGTGTGCAGAAAAGGCCCTGCTAGTGAAGGAGACAATCCGAAGCTGAAATGATACCAAAGCTTCCCTTTCCAAGCAGGCCTGGTAGGGCAAGCCTGCAATCCAACATGGCAGAAATGGAGACAGAAGGTCAATTCAAGGTCAACCTCTGGGCCATATGACCTACTACCTCTCAAATACACTATAACAAAAATTCTGCTTTAAGCTTATTTTTCAAACATTCCATTGAATAATTATATAAAAGTTTTGTCATGGAAGAAAATGCCCAAGATTCAGACAACACAAAAGTCTCTATCATCATTACTGAACCTTGTTCATGGTCAGTTCTAAGCACTATGCAAATAAATTATCCAAAAACTTTTTTATTTAGATTATCTAGTCAGCAGCCCACACTCTTCAAGGCATCGCTCATATTGTTAGGAATGTGTTTTAAGACAATCACACAAAAGTCACCATTTCTTTCTTTATTGAGATATATTTTGTAAATCACAAAGGTAAATGTCATTTGTTTGAGCTATTTTTGGTTTTGGGTTTTTTTTTTTTTTTTTTGTGAGCTGCCCCCACCCCAGGGCTGAAATTACTGGCATTCATGAGCTTATGCCCAACTTGTTAAGTAGGTGCTGGGATTTGAACTCAGGTCCTCAAGGTTACACAATAAGTTCTCTCCTTAATCACTGAGCCATCTTGCCAACGCTCACCTTTTTTTTTTTTTTTTTTTTTTTTTTTTTTTTTTTTTTTTTTTGAGACTCTCTCACTGGCTTTAGGATAGGCAAGCTGGCCAGTGAGTCCCAAGGATTCTCCTGTCTCACTTCCCAGCCCTGAGACGACAAGAGCACACCATGACACCCAGTTTTTTCTACTTGGTTCTAGAGAGCAAGCTTCCGTTTTCATGATTGCTGTACAAGCACTTTACTGACTGAGCTAGCTCCCCAACCCTAGCCCCACTTATATATTCATGTCAGAAAATCTTAAAAGGAAACTGACTTTTATACCAAACTCCATGGCCAAATTCAAAAGACAACTTATTTGCAAGTCATTTTATACTCATAAGATCCTATGCAATGGCCTCCTACCAACTGATTGTAGAAAAAGACCAAAAGTCCAATATTACAATAAAAAACAGATTAAGCCAGACACTTCAGAGAAAACAAAAACAGTTCAAACAAATGGAAATTAACCTCATAAAATAAACGCAATTAAACTAAATATTGAACTGTACACTTGAAAAGCATTGAGCTGTATGGTTTATGAAATAAGCTTCAATAAAAGTGGTTAGAGAGACCATTATGAATCCCTAACCCTAACCCTACAGAGAATGGTGTTGGATACCTTTAATCCCAGAACTTTCAAAGCAGAAGTGAGCAGATCACTGAGTTCCAGGCCAGCCAAGACTACACAGTGAGACCCTGTCTCAGAAAATAAATAAATAAATAAATAAATAAATAAATAAATAAATAAATGTTGCTTTTATTTATGCATGTGTGTCTGAATGGAGGCTAGAAAAGGGTATGCTGGCTAGTTTTGTGTCAATTTGACACAAGCTACAGTCATCAGAGAGGAAGGAGCCCCAATTGAGAAAATGCCTCCTTAAGATCAGGCTATAGGCAAGCCTGTAGGGCATTTTCTTAGTGACTGATGGGGAAGGGCCCAGCCCATGGTGGGTGGTGCCATCCCTGGGCTGGTGGTCCTGGATTCTATAAGAAAGCAGGCTGAGCAAGCCAGAGGGAACAAACCAGTAAGCAGCATCCCTCCATGGCCTCTGCATCAGCTCCTGCCTCCAGGCTCCTGCCCTGTTTGAGTTCTTGTCCTCACTTCCTTTGATGATTGATGAACTGTGATGTGGAAGCATAAGCCAAATAAAAATAAATCCTTTCCTTTCCAACTCACTTTGGTTGTGGTATTTTAGCACAGCAATAGTATCCCTAACTAAGTTGGTACCAGGATAGTAAAGTATTGCTGTGACAGAACTAGCCATGTTGCTTTTGGGAACACTGTGGAAGGACTTTGGAACTTTAGGCTAGAAAAGTTAGTCTACAGGAACTTGGAAGATAAGAATGTTGAGAGCAATGAAGATAATGGAGTCATGGCTTGTTAAGTTTCAGAGGGAAGCAAAGACTGCATGGGTTTTTTTTTGTGGGAAGCTTCTGTGGGCTAAAGAATCAGCTGTGATTAACAAAATACCAGAACTACTAACATGAAAGCTTTGCTTTGCTGGGATACTTGATGTTAGTCAGCTAGAGCTGAGGAATTAGTGGTAATTTAAAAGATACCAGCATCGTTGAAGTAAAATCTGGTGTTTCCTGAGAGTCAGCACGCAGAAACTGCATTCCATACATGGTCAAGGCTGTATCTTGTGCTGGCAGCTGAACTTGTGTGAGTACACCCACGTGGTGCTGCTTTTGAGGGTGTGAAGGAGTCATGGAGAGCAGCTGAGGCTTGGTACTGTGTGTCAGGGCTAGAGTCCCTAAATAGAGCCCAGAAGAGGCTATTCGTTGAAAGTGTAGCCCAGTTGCAGCAAGGGACCACAGCAGTGACATGAGGGCATGAGATCCCTTGGAATTGGAATTACAGGTGGTAGAAAGCCATGTGATATGGATGCCGGTACTGAACACCAATCCTCCAAAAGAGCAGCAAACACTTAACCACTGAGCTATCTCTCCAGCCACTACTTTTAAATCTAGATTTGCAAAGATTAACAATCATCTGATAGCATGAGGACTTTACACTACAAGTATAAACTAGCAAAGATGTAGAAAAGTTCTAGTCTATTTAAACTACAAATATATACAACCTTCCTAAGAATCTGTACTTATTTAAAATCACATATGAAAAATAGATATTATGCAACTATTTCAGCTAGGATGATAGAAAATAGTTACCATTAACAAGACATCAGTATAATGAGTGATTTATACATGTAGCAAGACACTGAGCAAAATATACTACTATGAGCACCTACATGCGGGGAAAATGAGGACATGGATTTGTGTTGCTGGGAACTGATCCCAGAGCCTCCTGAGAACTAGGTAGGTAAGTACTCTATCATGCAGCTACATGCCCTAGCCTGAAGAAGAGTTTGTTTTTGTTTTTGTTTTGCAAGACAGCATTTCTCTGTGTAGCTTTGGCTATCCTGGACTTAATGTACATCAGGTACCTCAAACTCAAAGATATCCACATGCCTCTGCCTCCCAAGTGATGGGATTAAAGATATGCACCACCATTGCCCAGAAAGAATTCCCCCCCCCATGGGTATTCTGCCTGAGTGTATGTCAGTGTGCCATATGTCTGCCTGGTATGTACAGAAGCCAAAAGAAGGCATCAGATTCTCTGGAACTGAAGTTATAGGCAGTTGTGAACCACCATATGGGTGTTGGGAATTGAACCTGGGTCTTCTGAAAGAGTAGCAAATGTTTTTTTAACCACTGAGCTATTTCTTCAGCTCCTGTGTAAGGATTATGATAAATGATATGGGTTACTGGTCAGGACAGATAATGAGTGTCCAAAGCAAACAATGTGCTATAATCACCTACAGATGCACAATGTACATTACATATCTGGAAGAATAATTTATTAAGAAGTTGAGCCACTGGTGGCCTGTGGAACAAATGATAGAAAGATAAGAATAGAAAGGAGTTTTTATACTAATCCTTTTGACTCCTTCAAATTTAAAATCAATTACACTATCATTACCTATTCCAAAGAAAATAAAAATACCAGACTAGGAGAGAATAAATAAATTAACTAGTTATAGCCCAAACAGAAGTGGCTAGTGATTAGAAAAGCTAATAGAATTGAGGATGAAATTATTTCTCTCTATATAGGTGGACTGTAATATTTCAAAGCATAACAAAAGCACATCTGAATACTAGAACACTTTACAAAATAAGAAACTAGAATCTTAGAAAGATGTAATGCTTAGTTAAGGGGGAGGTGAATCGGTTCTTTAAGAGAAATTCATGAAAAATGATTATTATGAGACTGCATAATTGCTGCAGGTGCTGGTAAGAACATCTATGTGTTTGTTTCTAATCCCTAATCCTCACAAAAGCTATGCTTCTTTCTGTTAGTAATTACTTTCTATCTCCTATCAAACTCCCTTTTGCCATCATCACTATTTAACTTGCACTGTAATATATTTGCTTTTCCACAGGAATCTCTGCCTCTCTCCTACCTTTAATCCCAAAGCCTGATAATGATCTCTTCCCTATTCCTTGATTTTCTTTTTAACAACTGCTTCTAATTGCGAGACAGTTTTGAGATGGTCTGATTACCACCAGCTTGATCTCTAAACATCCTGCTCTAACTTAGTAATTCCTGCATATAGCAACCAATGTGCCAGACATTCTGATACTCAATTTAAAGGAAATATATAATCAAATCAATATCTACAGTATATACACACACATGTATGCACATACATACAGATACATATATAGCCTTTATGCATAATATACTATTAAAAAAAGGGTACCCAATTCAGGTGGGGAAAAATGATCAGAGAGAAGCTCCTATCCCCTTATAAAACACATACTGGACTAGAAAGAAATCAGTCTGAATTAGGAGCTGGACCACTTTAAACCTAATTCCACTTAGGGTTCTGGGATTCCTGTCACTGTCTTCCATGTAATCATTAATTCTCCGTAGCTGATTTTTTAAACAGCTCCAGAATTCTCCTCAGCCGATGCATTTGAGTCAGCCATTAGCAGCAAGCCTAAGAGACCTGAAACTATCAGTCCTCTCTGGAACAAACACAGAGTCTTAACTGGACTGGTGAGAATCCACAGGCAGTTTTCTATGTATAGAACACTTCTAGGAAATTCTTTTTTATTTTTGGCTTCACAGGGTTTTGAGACAGGATCTCCTGTATGCCAGGCTGGCCTTAACTATAGCTCCCTGGGTAACTAGGATGACCCTAAACTCTTTGATCCTCCTGCCTCCATCTCCCAAGTGCTATATAATTATATTTATGCACCAGCATGGCCAGCTACTTCGAGGAAATTATGATAGAGTAGATTTTAAGTAGAGACTGTTTGTTTGTTTGTTTGTTTTAGACAGGATCTTACTATGCAGTCCTGGCTGGCCTGGAACTTGCTATGTAGATCAGGCTGGCCTCAGATTCAAAGAGATATGCCTTCCTTGGCTTCCTAAATGTGGAGATTAAAGGATGCACAACCACACCCAGCTAACAATTCCACTTTCACAACATTTTTCTAGACTCTAGATGCCTTTTAAGCCAATTTTTATAATAAGAACTTTAGGTCTCAGAAGGCTCAGTGGGTAAAGTGTCTGCTATGTAAGCATGAAGAGTTTAGTTCAGATTCCCAATCTCTTATGTAAAAAGTTAGGTTTGGGAGCTGGAGAGATGGCTTTGTGGTTAAGAGTACTTGCTGTTCTTGCAGAGGAGCTGGGTTCAATTCCCAGCACTCAAATGGTGGCTTAGAACCATCAGTAACTCCAGTTCCAGGCTATCCAACAGGTATGCATACAGTACAGAAACATGTATGCAGGTAAAACACCAATATACATAAAGTAAAATAATTAAAAAAAAAAAAGTTAGGCCAGGCAGTGGTGGCACATGCCTTTAATCCCGGCACGAGAAAGGCAGAGGGAGGTGAATCTCTGTGACTTCAAGATCAGCCTGGTCTACAGAGCAAGTTTCAGAACAAAATCCAAACCTACACAGAGAAATCATGTCTCAAAAAAAAAAAAAATTAATATTAGGCTTGAGGACCCATGAGATAACTTATTAGGTAAAAGTGCTTACCACCAACCCTGACAAGCTGAGTGTGTATGTTTAAGAAGTCAGGCTCAGCAGCAAGCATCTGTGATCCCAGAAATGGGGGAAGGAGGAAGAGTAGGCATGGGCATAACAGGCTGATCCAAGCATACACTACTCAGACATTCTAGCTGAAACTGTGAGCTCCAGGCTTATTAAAGAGATCTTTTCTCCTAAAGTGAATTGAAAAAGCAACCGAGAATGACAACCCACATCAACCCCTGGCCTCCCCATGAGCCCACCTGGCCAAATGCACCAGCACACACAAACAAAAAAGAAAAGTGCAAACCAAACATTCACATTGAAGAATCACTTCTCTTAAGAAAATAACTATGAAATAGTTTATTCAAAAATATATAAAGCTGGGTGGTCGAGGTAGCACACGCCTTTAATTCCAGTGCTCGGGAAGCAGAGTTAGGTGGATCTCTGTGAGTTCCAAGTCAACCTGATCTATAGAGTGAGTTCCAGGACAGCAAGGACTGACTACACAGAGAAACAAGAGGGGGGGGGGCGGGGAGGGGGGGGAGAGACAGACATGCTAGCTGACAAACCAACTATATTTATTAATCAACATTTTGCACTATGTAATGTGGAAGCTGGGTGACACCTGAAAATTTAGAGCCCTGTGCATGCTAGACTGATGTTAGGGTTGGGTTTTTTCGAGACAGGGTTTCTCTGTGTAACTTTGGAGCTTGTCCTGGAACTCACTCTGTAGATCTGGATGGCCTGCCTCTGCCTTCCTAGTGTTGGGATTAAAGTAGGGCAACCACCACCTCCCTCTAGGCTGTTTATCACTCTGTCAATAAACCTCAGATCCTATTGTTTTGTTGTTTTTAGTTCAGTATCTCATGTAGCCTAGGATGGTCTCAAGTTCACAATGTAACTGAGAATGACTTTGAATTCTTTGATCCTGCCTTTGCTGGAATTACAGGCTTCTGCCATTTCATGCTAGGCAAGCACTCTGCCAACTAAGCCAAGTCCTCAGCCATTTCTTTAACTTTTATTATAAGACAGTGCCTCACCAACTTGCTCAGGCTGGCTTTTTACACTTGCAATCCTGCTTAAGTAGCTAGATTATAGGTCTGCACCACCAGACCTGACTTATTTTTTTAAAAAAATATCATAATTTCAATTGAAGCCGCTGCATATTAAGCCTCAGAGCCAGAAATAACCAACCACTCAAAAATTTTGTCCCTACTACACATGTAGAAAAGCTGTTATGGATTTTTTAAACATTACAAAAAAATATTATCATATCCCTGATCTTCTCACTCCCCATCAATACAAACTCTAATTCACATTTAATGTATCTTTTCTATTCTCCACCCCACACCATTACACCCACTTGTGAATAAACTTACCTACTATTTTTGAGAACAAGTGGGTTGTTTCCAATGTTTTACTAGGAAGAACAATGCTACAATGAATACAATTACAACGTTTTTGTATAATGGACAACAACAGCTTTCCATTATATAAGTTAAATGGCTTGATCAGATGCAGGTTTTACAGTGAGGTTTATTTTGTTTGATCTTGCAAATATGTACCACCCTAAGGTAGCAATATTCACTTCCATCAGGGGCACTCTTATTTTTCTTCCTAAGACATCAGCAGTACTTCTGATCACCAGATGTTGCAAGATAATGATAGTCTAATTCTCTTATACTCCCCTCTTTATCAGCTAAGCAAAAATTCTAAGAAGCAACTTCTCTATATAGATCTTCTCTATATAGATCAGATTACTAACAATTCTTTCAGAAGAAACATTAGAAAGAAAGGATAAATGTTTCTTCCCTTCTACTGACCACTTTGAAAATGAGTTAATTCCGTAGTATCTTTAAAGGATGGCCAAGGAAGTTCATAAATTTTTACTTAAATATTAGCCTGCTTTCATGGATACTAACTTGCCTGATGCTGAAGATGGAGTTCTATGGTAGAGAACATGCTTAGCAAGCTCTAGGGCCTGGGCTTAACACCCACATGCTGGATTGGGGGAGGAGGGTTGTCAATTATACTATTACCCTCAATACTTAGTTAGCAGAGTTGATAACATGATAGCCTCTTCCAATGACTACTGAAACCTCCATCAAAAGCCTCTGTAGCTAGTCTTTCTGGTTCCTGACACAGGCTAGTGATTCTAACTTGTTTTATACATTTCTTAACCTGCACTTAGCATCTGTCATCATTCTAATAGACTCAGGCTCTGTTAAAGTGAAATAGCATTTGGAGATCACAATCTGGGTCTGTTAATAGGTGGATCATTGTTTTTAGGACTTTTATTTCTTTTTCTTTTTTGAGACAAGTCCCATATATCCCAGGCTGGCCCAAACTACGTATAGCCTAGCATAACTTTTAACTTCTGATCCTTACCTTCAGAGTGTTGGGACTACCAGTATGCATCATCACCCAAGACTTTATGTATCTAGGCAAATACCCTCCCCAACCTGAGCTACATGCCCAGCTCCTGTTTTTAGGACATATTAAGGGAAAAACAAAATGAAGTAAGGTAATATATGTGTTCGAATACTGGAAAGGTCAATCTAGCAATGTAAAAGAAAAAAAAAACTTCAAAGGAGAATACAGCAACAGAGTAGCTATTTATAAAAATCACTGGTTAAAAGAGAAAACCATGATTATTTCAGCATACAATGTAAATGCATTTCAAGAAGTTAAATAACAAGGGTTTTCACATGATAAAAGGTTATTACTGTATTTGACCATAATATACAGTTTAAGATTTTAAGATTTTTAATAAGGTGCCTACTACTATTGTTTTTTCTTTTTTTTTTTTTTTTTTTTTTTTGGAAACAGTGTCTCTCTATGTCATCCTGGCTATCTTGGAGCTCAACTGGCCTCCAACTCACAGAGATCCTCCTGCCTATGCCTCCCAAGTGCTGGGATTAAATACTGACTCTTTTTAATGCTGCAGTACCTATACAGTATAGTAAACAGATGAGAAAAGTGTCGAGACTGAGTACTGAATGCTCTTCCTGAAGACCTGAGACCAACAAAGCAGCTAACAACCATCTGTGACTCTAGCTCCAAGGTATCTGACACCCCCTTCTGGCTTCATCAGGCACTGCAAGCACATGATACATAGGCATTCAGGCACATAAGACACCCATACACATATACTAAAAATAAATAAATCTCAAATAAAAACTGAGTTGTTTGTTTTTAAAAATGAAAACTAAATTTCTTTAGGACACAACTTTAAAAAAAAAAAGTAAAGACCATGTGTGTGCACGCATGCACAGACAGATACACAAATCTTTAAGGATTTGTGAGAAATTTTAGAGAACCTGCAGACAAATGTCTCTCAGAATGCATGGGACTTCATGGTGAGCAATGTGTTTCAGGGATTATGAAGGAGTGGACAGCTATACTAAACTGACAGAGATGACACACACACAGGAAACAACACATAGCAGGCAGGCTGAATCTAGGGAGAAACAGGGAACACTGCTCAGCCCTCTGACTGCCACCTGGAAACACTCATCTAGCGTTGCCAAAGCTTCTGACTTTTCTAAGCTATAGTAGAAGCCTGTATTTCTATGTGGAGTTCCTTCTTTTTTACATAATGGCAGCAAATTCAAAACTATTTTCCAAAGTGCAACTGTGGAAAAACTTGGTCCTGGGTCTCAGTTTTCTACTCCTGAAATATACTTTAAATACTCAACTTGTGGTCAGCAAGATGGTTTGGTGGATAGAAGCACTTGTCACCAGGCCTACAGACCTGAGTTCCATCCCTGAGATCCACAAAGAGGAGAGAGACAGGCAATCCCTGCAAGCTGTCATCTTACTGTCACACTGCACTGTGAGGTATGTACAATCACACATGTATACACATAAATAAATATGTAATCGGAAACTATTTTGAGATTGTGTCTAAACCACCCAAGTGAAAGGTTACACACACACCTTTTGGGAAATGTTTTACTCTTTCTGGTATAAAATGTTAAGGGTATTGTTTTCTGGCATAAACCCTGATGATAAAAGACCTATGGAAGATAATCTCTTACAATTCGGTACTTCCAAAAGCTGTGTTTGTTCTCCTCCAGGAAATGATAAAACGGGTAATGTTTAAAGTACAAAAATAAATGTCTAACATTTATTAACTTAGTCTTCATAATAGTCCTATGTAGGGGTTAGGATAGTCTCCGTTTTACAGATGAGGATACTGACACACAAAGGTCAAAGATCTTAAAGAAAAGGAAAAGGAAAAGGTGGGGGAGACAAGGCAGGAGAAAGGAGGAGAAAGGGGGCGACAGGTAGAAAGAGAAGGGAAGGGAAAAAAGTCAAAGATCTTGTTCCAAACAAGAAACAGGAAAACAGGAAAGATGGAATTCACCCTGGGCAGTCCGGTCCCTGCTCGATCTTGGATGCTGGCATTGGACCCATGGAGCCTAATGTCCCTCTCCTACTTTGGCTGACTCATCAACAGCCACATTGGCCTGTTTTGAGTTTCTTCTCCTAATTCTGACTTTGAACTATTGTTTTATTCTTTTAAATCAATGCTGGAAGTTTTTGCTCTTGGTCATTTGTGGTTTGGCAGGACTAAGATAAATAAACTTAATGGAAATAACTATTTATAGAATTTAACTAAGCCTGAAAACTGAATAGGCTTTTGTGTTACATAATGCTGAAGTATAGTCTAATATTTACTAGCTGAATGAATTTAAACAAGTCACTTAAAATTCTGAATTGAACTTATTTTTCTAGCTCCCTCTCCATAGGACAAGAATTCATCTTTAAGACAATTACCTACCTCAAGGTTTTACTGTAAAATTTTAGATTTTTATTTAAGTAGCTACTAAAAATTTACATTTTTTAATGTGTCATATTAAAAAAATTTTTTCTTGGCATTTTTGAGACAGGGTTTTACTATGTAGCACAGGCTTGCCTCAAATTGCTATGCAGCCCAAGCTAGCCTCCAAAGTGCAGCAATCCTACTGCCTCAGCCTCCCAAGTGCTGGGATTATAGGCATGCACCACCATGCCTGGCTCTTCACATTTTGTTTCTATTGACAGCATCATGCTAGACACTGCATTAAAAATTAAAAAGAAACAAGTGAAATTAGTTTTAATAATATATTTTATTTAACCAATTTATCTAAAGTATCATTTCAACATATCATCATAGAAAGTATTAAATATTTTACACTTTTGTGCCTGAGGCTTCTAAATACAGTATGTACTTTACAGTTATAGCATATTTCAATTTGTATACATTTTCAATAGAAATACTTTAACTGTATTTCAGTTTCATAAAATATACAATTGATAGACTCATGTATCCAAGTTGCTTAAAACACATTTAAAAGTTTTCCAATAACTGAATCAATACTCACGAGAATTCCATTTCCTTTTTAATGGTCACCTTATTTAGATTAGCCATATTTCCAGAGCTCAATGACCAACATATAGTTCCTGACTACCATAATGAACAGCCCATCTGACAAATAAAATGCATTATGGGGCAGCTGTCATACACAATTAAACAAAAATGGCTGCCATTCATACACGGAAGTGAAAGAATCAAGATATGAACCTTTTTATGGGCATACTATAAAGGAAATTAAATGCATAAGGAAGGGACTTGTTTAAGAAACAGAGTAGTAGTTTAAAATTATAATTCTTTGCCCCAAACAGAAAGATCTTTATTTTTTACCAAAATTTTGCCATAGCTTTCTTGAATATTCACACTTTTCAACTAAAAATTCAGTGATTTATCAAATAATGAAGTTCCAAAATAGCCCCAAAAAGTCATCTATACCTTAATTACTTTTAATGTGGTACTATGAATCAAACATAAGCCTTACATATACTAGGCAAGAATTCCACCACTAATCTATACCTTGGCCCATGTAATTTTATTTAATCATGTTATAGAAATGAATCTTAACTTTGTGTGTCTATATGTTTACATACACAGAGACATGCATACATATGTATCTTTTTCAAAATAAAATCTCTAAAACCTTAAATCTACTGATTTTCAATTCAAGAGTTTCCTCCTTAGAACTTTCGGGGATATATAAATGTGCTATCATGGCCATCTCCAAATGGAGGGATTCTGAGTCTTCTTAAAGCTCAATTCCTAATATCAGACTCCTATAAATATGACCTAATGTTTCAGAAAATTAACCAAGGCTATATTGACACCCATGTTTTCTATCATGCCATGCAGTATACAGTAATCATGTAGCCTATACCTTGAAATATTAGCATCTTTAGGCTCTGACTCCATTAATTCTGTAAGAATAAAATATAAAATCTGTATCAAAGGAGGCACTGGTTAATTTTTTTTTTTTTTTAAGAAAACTGTTAGCACAGATGTGGAAAAACAATGCTATTTATGACTACTCCCTTTGAAATCAAATAATGAATGAATACGTTCCCAAGAGACAACTTCTATTTTACTGCTCCCTTTCTTCTTACAGTAATACCTCAGTTTTCCTCAAAGCAATGAATGCTCTTCCATGCTCACTTACGTTTTCTTCTTCTTCTTCTTTTTTTTTTTTTTTTTTTTTTTGAGACAGGGTTTCTCTGTGTAGCTTTGGAGCCTAGATCTGTAGATCAAACTCACAGAGATCCGCATGCCTCTGCCTCCTAAGTGCTGGGATTACAGGTGTGCTCAAACAATGCCTGGCCTAGTCACATATTTCTAAAGAAGCTGACCAACAAAAGAAGACACTAACTGAGAACAGTCTGATACAACTCGAGTACTTTAAGTTGACAGAAGGGTTCCTTCCACTGAAGCCACTGAGCTAAACAGAAAAGCTGACTGTTATCCTGACAGGTGTGTCATGTTATCTTTGAGAAAGGCCATATGAGTACCTTTTCTTCCCTAAGTGTTGTGTATTCTTTCAGTTTTGCAGTCCATTCCTTTAAAAAGACTAGTTAGCACTGACTCTTAAGTAAAATAGAATTTAAAGCTAAAAATATTATTAAAAAATTTTAAAACAATTCATCTATCTTCTATGACTAAATCCTAAGCCCCTTTTATCACAATATAAGCATCAAAAGAAAAAAGCACCTGTAAATGAAACTATCGCCCTCAATGCACAGGCTGGAGAAAGCAAAGAACATGCATTTGTGTCAGTAAAAGAATCAGCAGGCAGAAAGAGTTCCACAAAAGTGGCAGTAACTAAGGCCTGAGGAAATCAGGACCCAAAAAAAAAAAAAAAAAAAAAAAAAAGCAAGTACCTGGCATCCACTTAATATCATAATTTAAAAGCATCTGGCATCTGGCATCTGTCATACCATTTACCCATATATTATGCATAACAGGGAAAGTAACTAAGAAAACATTTAGCAAGTACTAACTAAATACTCATTATAGCCCAGGTCCTCTGGCAGAACAATTAGTCCTCTGGTTAATCTGGTAAATATTTAAGCTGGGAGCCACCATTAAAAAAAAAAACAAATCTCTGATTCACATAAAGAATTACAATGGGAAGGACAAACGAGGGAATTGTGCCTGTCCAGGTACACAGCTGCTCTCTCCATTCTACCTACCCTTGGTGCCACAATGATCTGCCTACAACCTACAGGCATCTCCCTGGCAGGAAAGATCTGATTCCCTAAGTAAGTTACTGTCATTCAAAAAAGATGTGTCCTTGCTAGATGTGGTCTCCCCTCAGCATACCTGTCCAAAGTGAGCAGGGTAGCCCAGCATGTGCATATATAGTAATTTTGCCACATTCCGACACCGGTATGTATTGTCTTCTTCTCTAAATGATGACCGGATTGCAGCACATTCTTTCTGGATCATTTCTCGTTCCTCAGCTTGGGTTCGGGCTGTCCGGATGGTCCGGATCAGCTCCCGCAATCTGATGGGGGCTGGCATCCTCTGGATATGGAAAGACATAAAATAGAAATGTTCATATTTTTTGCTTCCAAAATCATTGATACAACTTCCCATATAAAATATTGGCTGGTTTTTAAGAACACAAGACTTGCTAAATCCAGCTTAGATATAATAAAGTTTGCTAATAAGCTTCATTACATGCACATCCCCCAACTCAGTAAATTTCTAGAAAAACTACAAAGGGCTAACAAAACAAGACACAGAAACATCAATGGTTGCCAGGTATGAAGGTTCATTATTGTAATCCCAGCATTATTGAGACAGAAGGAACATTACCGTTGAGTCCAAGGCCAGCCTGAGGTACATAATGAATTCCAAGCTAGCCTGAGATGCAAAGCAATACCAAATGTTTCAAAATGGGAGGGAGAAATACTACATCTACATATCTCACAAGAAAATTGAAAATACTAGCACAAATCTTAACCATTAAGGTAATTTGGAAAAGCCTATGCCTGACTTCAGGAAAGGCAGGCGTTTTTCTGTTCAACTGCTCTTAAATTCAATACAGCTCAGTAAAATAAATGAACATAACCAGAGTCACAGCTCAACTAAGCAAAATATGAGAAATTAGAAGGAACCAGCTGTCAGTTAAAACAGCAACCATCTGTCCACCAAACAGCATTTTGGTGCACTGGGTATGTTTTGAAAATATACTTTTTAGTGTAGTTCAGAAAAAGGACTAGAGAGGCAGCTCAGCTGGTAGAGTACTTGCCTATCATTCATGGAGCCCTGAGTTTAATCCCCAGCACCAATAATAACATGTGGGGGATTGTGTGTGGGAGTGTTCTAATCCAACACATCAAAAGGCAGAGATCAGAAATTTAGAGTCATCAAGTTTGAGGTCAGCCTAGCTACATAAAACCTGGTTTCAAAAACAATTTTTTTTAATATTTTAAAAAGTGAGATAAAGACAAAAATAAGCCAAATGCCAAATGTAACCCTATTTAGTGTCAGAGTTTAAAAAAAAAATCTGTAACAGCCAAAACAAGCATAAGGAAAAATAAAATAATAAAGTTGGAAATTGTTTACTATTTAATTTTAAGGATTATTACAAAGTTATAACAAACAAGATACTATAGAACTGAATTTAAGGAAAGACTTGGCAAATGACAGAGCAAAGTATATACTTCAGGAATACTTAACTAGTTTTCATTAAAGTGGAAAAAAACATTCAACAAGAGAAAGACTAGTCTTTAGCAAAAAGTGCCAATACAAGTAAATTTCTATTGGGGGGAGGGTATTAATCTTGGTCCAATGAGATAGCTCAGCAGGTAAAGGCACCTACCTCCAAGCCTCACAACCTAGGTTCAATCCCCAGGTCCATATGGTAGAAAGAGCCAACTCCCACAAGTTGT
Source organism: Cricetulus griseus (assembly GCF_003668045.3). Classification (NCBI taxonomy): domain Eukaryota; kingdom Metazoa; phylum Chordata; class Mammalia; order Rodentia; family Cricetidae; genus Cricetulus; species Cricetulus griseus. Next base: position 186,167,442 of record NC_048596.1, on the reverse strand, counting down.
TCTCTGACCTCCACTCAAACACCATGGTATAAGCCTACATACACACACATGTATACAAACATACTCAAGTAAAAATATAACAAAAATAAGGTAAGTCATGAGAGTGGGGTGGACAAGACATTTCTCATAAATGATGTCTATTCAGAATATATAAATTTTATAATTCAATAATAAGGCAAGTTGATTTTAAATGGGTAAAGGATTCATAAGGACACTTCTCTAGAAAAAAAACACAGAGATTAAAGATATAGCTCAACTATAAAGAATGCTCACCCAGTATGCACAAAGCCATATAAGCATAGTAGTGCATACCTAAAATCCCAGCACTTGGGAAATAAAAGCAGAAGGATCAGAAATTCAAGGTTATCATCAACTACATTGCAAGTTCAAGGCTCGTCTGAGCTCCATGTGACCCTGTTTCAAAATAAAATAAAAATATACAAATGACCATAAGCATATGAAAAGCTATTTAACAGGAAAATGCTATTTAAATTTTAGTGAGAAGGAATCAACTAACCTGGGCCCACAGAGACTGAAGCAAAAGTCAGGGAGCCTGCATGGGTTTGACTAAGTCTTCTACATAAATGTTACGGTTGTGTAGCTTCGTCTTCTTGTTGAACCCCTAACAGTGGGAATGGGGCTATCTCTGACTCTTTTGCCTGCTTTTGGGACCCTTTTCCCCACCACTGGATAGCTTCCTCCAGCTTTTATATGAGGGGAGGTGCCACTGCAACTGATATGCCATGTTTGGTTGATATCCCTGTGAGACCTGCTCTTTTCTGAACAGAAATGGAGAAGTGGATTGGGGGTGGGGGGGACAGGACCGGGAGAAGAGAAGGAAGGAAAAACTGCAGTCAGGATATAATATGTGAGAGGAAAAAAAATAGTGAGAAACTACAAACAATATAATGGCTAAAACTAAAGACTATGCATATCAAACACCAAGGATTAAAGTTTAGAATAACTGAACTGGTAAAGACTGCTCAAAGGACAAAAGTGGTCCAACAACTTTGGAAAAAAAATTTCATATGAAGCTAACGATATCCAGCACATAATCTTCAGAAAATCTATCCAATAGGCAACACCTCACTCCTGTGATTCCAGCATTTGGGAAGGTGAAGCAAAATCAGCAGTTCAAGATCATCACTGATTACACAATGCTGGGAAAGGGGGGGGGGTAATCATTTCAATATTATTCAAGACAAGTATTTACCCTCAAGAAATAAAAAATCCAAGTCCTCGCTAAGACTTGTACATAAATGTTCATAAACGTTTCATTTATAATTTCAAAAAACTAGAAACAGCCCAAATGTCTATAAAAATGAGTGCATAATGGTTATAAATGATAATATGAATTTCTTAAGCTAAAACAGAACTAATAAATAACTTTTTAAAAATTCTTCTGTCAGGGGCTGAAGAGATGGTTCAGCGGTTAAGAGCACTAGCTTCTCTTCCAGAGGAACCTGGTTCAATCCCCAGCACCCACATGGCAGCTCACAACTATCTGTTACTCCAGTTCCAGAGATGGCACCCTCACACAGACATACATGCAAGCAAAATATCAATGTACATAAAACAAAAATAAATAATTTTTAAAAACCTTCTGTCAGTCGGGCGGCAGTGGCACTCACCTTTAGTCCCAGCACTTGGGAGGCAAAGGCAGGCGAATCTCTGTGAGTTCGAGACCAGCCTGGTCTACAAGAGCTAGTTACAGGACAGCCTCCAAAGCCACAGAGAAACCCTGTCTGGTGGGGGCGGGGGGATAACATTTTACCACACACACACACACACACACACACACACACACACACACACACACCACCTCAATCATGTTAAGAAAGTAAAAATTACAAAATTAGGGCTGGGCATGGTGCTCATTACCTCTAGAGGCAGAGGAGTTCTGTGAATTCAAGGCCAGCCCAGTCTATATAGTGAGTTCCAGGCAGCCAGGAGCCACTTAGCAGAACCTGGGGAGTTGGAAATTAAATGAAGATACTACCATCTTTTGATGAAGATGTCAGTCTTCTTCAGTACACTATTACTAGCTGCTGAGTGCTTAAATCAGTGATTTCAAATGTTGTTCTAACCAACACACCAGGTAGATAACCCACTGTCATCAACTCCCTGTAGCATTAAACTTCAAGTTGGGGACAATGCAGTGGAAATTTGGGGAAAACCTACCTAGGTGTTGATACCTCTTATAAGAGAGACCATATTGGCCCTCTGGAACCTGTGTAACTCAAGCTACATATAGCTACCTTGTTGGGGAGCACAGAAGTTCTTGTGCTCACAGGTAAGTACTAGGGGAACCAGGAATAGTAACACAAAGGGTTATCTCTTCAAAGGAAGAGATGTATAGACTGTTTTCTTCCCAGAAGGCTGGGAACCGACATGATTAATATAGTCTGGTGACCTCTGTGCTATCTGTAGGGCCAGGCAACACCTGGCTCCCCCAGACTCAGGTTTATCTCAGTCATTCTCCCTAGACCCTTCTCTTAAGCACTGTTTCTCAGTCAACAGAGCCCATCTTTATGGAAGAGGTCTATGTACTTTGAAAAGTGCCTCAGTGTAATCATGTTTTAAGCTTTGTCGAACATGCAGACTGAATTAATTATCATCAAGAAACTGTCTTTCAAAGTTGTGTTGCGCTTATATTTGCCTAAATAAGCTGCCCAGTGTCAGACTCTAGAAGTTGAACCAACACTGGCTACTGAGTAGTGTTGAGTCAGATTTCCTTCTTGTCTAATGCAGAGAGACACTCTGCTGTCCCTAGTGGTCCCAGAGACCCCTACACTGCCTATATATTATTGTTACATTTTTATGAGAAATAGGGTCTAGCATTTGAAATTTACAAAATAATTTTATGTTCCTTATCTCATTTGTCCTGTTCTTTCTTTGGTTTTGAAACAGGATTTTGTATCATTTGGGTTGGCCTGGAATTACTACTTCTGTTACTCCTGTTTCTGCCTCCCAAGTACTAGAACTAAAGGTATGTGCCACTATGCATAGTTTATATGGTGCTGCGAAGAAAAGCCCAGAGGTCTGTGCATGCTAGGCAAAGGCTTCTACTAAGTGAACTACATCCCCAGCCCTCCTTAGACCACTTTGTAATTAAGGTAGAAACCATGATCCCTATTTTGCCTATGAAGAAACTTATTTTCAAAATCTCTGCAATTTGCTTAAGATCACAAAGGTAACAGGTAACAGAGGTAGCACCTGAACCAGTCTTTGATCTCCAGTATTTGAGCTCTCTTCATACTGCATATTTACACTTAAATATGAAAATGAAACTACTAGGATTTTTTAAAGTACTCCAAAAAAAGAAACAACAACAAACAAAAACAAAAACAAACAAACAAAAACTGGGGAAAAAATAAGATGAGCAAAATGTGATCATTACTGGATACATGAACGCTTAGTGTTCTGGTTTTGTGTACATGACATTTTCATAATCAAAAGCTTTTAGGAAATCAGAAAGCTTCCAGGTAAAGATATGGTGGCAAGCAGGAAGGCCTGGGTTCAATCCCTTACACTGAATAAATCATGCATGGTAGTGCACACCTATAATCTAAGCACTCAGAAGGTGAAGAAAGAAGAGTCAGAAGTTAAAAGCTAGCCTAGGATACCTGAAACCCTATCAAGGAAAGAACAGAAATTGGGGTGGGGGGCTGGAGAAAGACAGGAAAGGAAGAAGGAAGACAGGGGAGGAAACAAAGTAGGGAAGGAGAATAAAAATTGTAAAGTTTCAATAAACAAGGCATTGAAACACTTAAATGTCTCATTGATAGGATGTTTAATAGTTAAGAATCTACTATGAGTCATTTCTTCTTCAATTGTAAACTGCAATGCAACTGACTTCAGAATAAAACATTTGTAAGCAAACTGGTCTGTTGTGTATGTAAAATGTAACAGGAGAATGTACTAAAAAGCATCAAGATAGCACAGCTGCTAGTAATCAAGAGCTGTAACTGCCCAAAGCCCAGTGTGCTTTCAAAAGTAGAGTTTACTTAACTCCCTTATGGAGAATAGAAACTTTATCTGGCGAAGCAGGGTGGCTCAGCATCCCAGCACTCAGGAGGCTAAAGTGGGAGGATCCTTACAGGTTCAAGGCTACATAGTATCAAAGGTCAAGCACAAATGCTACTAGAAGGAACACGGGTACAGTACAGCTTGAGTGGTAGAGAGCTTGCCAATGTAATGCCCTGGTTCACCCCAGCACCACCAAAAAGTAGCTGGAAAGCTCTGCTAGAAAACAGTGTTTCTCTGTAAATACCTCAATGATTCTACAAAGCAAACAAAAAGACTGTTAGAAAAAGCTTAAATCTAGTACCAGAACATGTACTTAATGTAACTTGGGGGTGGGGGGGTTTAAAATTTTAAGCTACCTAATAGAAAAACAAGTTATCTGGCATAAAGCCTAAGCAACCAGTCACAAAATCACAGAAATAAAGTCTATGCCACCAGTGATTTTTTTTTAAGCTCCAAGATAATTTATTATTAGAGTTTGGAAGAAAAACCCCAGAGGGCAAGCTGAAAACAGCAGCCCTCCCTCCCTCTAAGAAGGTGGAGGGAGGGAGGGAAAGAGGGAGGGAGGATGGAAGGGAGGGAGGGAGGAAGGGATGGAGAGAGGGAGGGAGGGGAGGAATGAGAAAATCATGCTGTTTGAGTTAGGCCAGCATGGAATGGAGATCAACCACATAGCAGACAAGCAACATAAGGGGGGGGGGGTGTTAGATAAAGAATAAAAAGGCCTAAAGTATCAAATAAGCACACTTAGGCTCAGGCTAACATTCAAAAGAAAAGGGGCAAATCCAACAGAACTTTATGGTGGCTATGGTGTGATTGCAGAGGGCAGGGATGATTCTGAAGCTACTTATTTCTCCTACCTCTTAAACACAGCTTAAGGGAGATCCTTGGCCAAACTTACCCAGAGCTTGGTAACTGACCTACCCAGTTGGGTTAAATGTTAAGAGACAAAACAATGGCATGTCTATCTAGAGGTAGAGTCCATTCTTTACTGTAACATTCCCTCCTCTCAAGAAGTAACCCTAAAAAATGTTAAGGAGATGGGCTAAAGTTGGGGGATATAACTCATTTCTACCATGAAATTCTAGGGATCTGATTCCAAGCTTTTCACCACAAGAGATTAATATCGGTGCTGAAGTTTTGTTGTTGTTATTTTATTTTATTTGTTTGTTTTTTGTTTTTTGTTTTTCTAGACAGGGTTTCTTTGTGGCTTTGGAGGCTGTCCTGGAACTAGCTCTTGTAGACCAGGCTGGTCTCAAACTCACAGAGATCCGCCTGCCTCTGCCTCTGCCTCCCATGTGCTGAGACTAAAGGTGTGCTCCACCATCACCCAGCTGAATGCTGAAGTTTTAGACCCTCACAGATAGTATCCAGGCAGGATTTGAGAGGAGTTTCTTTTCTGTTGCCATCATTGGCCCCTCTGAAGCGGTAACCCTAACTGCCATTTAGAGAATTGAGGTGCATGAGAAGTAGGAGTTACTAGCATTATAAGATCTAGACAAAGAACTAGAAGAAGCCAGAGCAAAATATAATTTTAAATACCAATAGGCTTTTGTGGAGCAAATTTAGGATCCTGGCAGCTATGTATAGCATATACAAGAACACAGAATTAGTTACCTATTTGACACACTTTGTGATGCTGCAGTTTGCCCAATACTAAGGCTGTCCACAGCTTACAAAAAAAAGCACTTTTCCAAGTTGTTATAACTCATACTACATTAATTGACTATCTTTATCTATCATAACATCTTAACATGCACAAAATGAAAACAAAAGTTAACTCCGATGGCAAAAATTTGGTCACAAGTCCAGCGAAATGGCTCATCTGGTAAAATCACTTGCTCCCACACCTGATAACCTGAATTCAGCCCCTAGAATCCATATGATAGAAAGAATGGACTCTGAGCTCCACTTGTACACAATAATACACATATCCTGCCCCTGCCCCAACCCCTGTCTCCAACACACACACACACACACACACACACACACACACACACACACACACAAAGAGAACTGGTCAAAATTTAAAAAGCGCATTCTAAAATCAAAACTAAACACATTCTGGATCCAGGAAAGATGAATAAACGCATGCCACTCTGTTCCTCTAAACCAGCAGTTCTCAACCTGTGTGTCACAACCCCTTTGGGGGTCACCAAATGACCTTTTCACGGGGGTCGCTTATAAGATATTTTGCATATCATATATTTATATTATGATTCATAATAGTAGTATATTTACAGTTATGGAGTAACAACAAAATAATTTTATAGCTGGGTGTCACCACAACATGCGGAACTGTATACAAAAAGCATTATATAGTGTCTTGAGGATTCTCATATGGAGTGTCAGCAAGTAGACTGAAGATACATGACTTCAAGTTCCAATTAACTTAATCGACAGGCTTTCACTTTCCCTCCAGCTCTGTCCTGTACTGGACTGACAGCAACAAACCAGAAGTGCTCACTGGAGAAAGGAGGACCAAAACCAAAGAGGAAATTCCCTCTGGGCTTTCTGCTTTATTCCCTTCCCCATTCCTCCACCCCCACTCCTACACAGTACTGCAGTACTGGTGGTTATGGCCCAAAGCACAGCAGCCAAACGCAGGCACATGGAAACTGGGGGAAAGGAAGGAATTTATTTCCTCCTGACTAGTGGTCATGATCTCAAGACTGTAAGTAGGTCATTCTCTTTCCTTCTCTCTCTCTTCCAGTGGATGATAAAACAGTAAATTCATTTAAAAAAAAAAAAAAAAGCATAGCAACTCTTTTTTTGGGGGGGTGGAGTTGGAGACAGGGTTTCTCTGTGGCTTTGGAGGTTGTCCTGGAACTTGTTCTTATAGACCAGGTTGGTCTTGAATTCACAGAGATCTGCCTGCCTCTACCTCCCGAGTGCTGGGACCAAAGGCATGTGCCACCACCCGGCCATAACAACTCTTAATGTTAAAATACACCTAAACAATGTACCTAAAAATTACACAACAAAAGGCCTGGTGTGGTGGCACATGCATTTAATTCTAGCACTCAGGAGGCAAAGATAGGAAGATCTCTGGGAGTTTGAGGTCAGCCTACATAGCAAGTTCCAGGCCAGCCAGAACTACATAGAGAGACCCTATTTCTGTAACAAACAAACAAACAACAACAACAACAAAAACCGACATAGAAAAACAAACAAATCCCCAATTAAAAAGCTGCAGCATGCTCCCCTCAGAATCTGCTAGGGGACAGAAAACAGACAACTGGAACACCATCATCAACTAATCAGAACTAACCAGCATTTAGAGACAACTCAAACAGATAACAATACACAATATACATGTTTTAATTTTATAGAATATTCATCAAGACAGACCATGTCCTGAATCACAAAAGAATTAAATAAATAGAAATCAGAGTATGAAAGTTGATAATGATGCATGTCTTTAATCCCAGCACTGGGGAGGAAGAGACAGGCGGACCTCAGTGAGTTTGAGGCCAGCTTGGTCTACAGAGTGAATTCTAGGACATCGAGGGCTACACAGAGAAACCCTGTCTTGAAAAAGAAAACAGTGTGTGTGTGAGTGTGTGTGTGTGTGTGTGTGTGTGTGTGTGTGTGTGTATTCATTCATTCATTCATTCCAGGAAGTTAGTAAATAAGCAGAATTAAACAGAAACATTAACACATGCACCAAAACAGTACTTAGAGTAGCAGTTTTCAACATGTGGGCTAAGACCCCTTTGGGGAATAGAACAACTCTTTCACAAGGGTCACCAAAGACCATCAGAAAACACAGATTTACATTAACATTCACAACAGTAGGAAAATTACAGTTATAAAGTAGCAGTGAAAATAATTTTATGGGTTGGAGTCACTGCAACATGAGGAACTTTATTAAAGGGTCACAACATTGGGAAGGTTGAGAACCACTGTCTTGGAAATCTACAGCACTAACTGCTTACCATCAGAAAAAAAAAAAAAAAAAAAGAAGCACAAATTAAACTTCTACTCTAAAATCCTAAGTAAAAGGGTAAAATAAACCAAAAGATGTTAGATGTTTCAGGGATCTTTTCTGTAGTTCTTAAAAAAAAAAAAAAAAAAAAGCAATAAGGGATTGAGCAATGTCGCTCTCATTGTCAATAAAAAGCTGATTGGCTGATAGTTAGACAGGATTTTTCAGGGGGCAGAAAAAAATACTGGAAAGAAGGTCAGAATCAGAGGAGTCTGGGCCAGTCACAGAGAGGAAACAGAAGGTGCAAGATGAAAGAGAGGTAATGCCACATGGCAGAATGTAGATTAATATAAGTAGGTTAATTTAAGTTGTAAAAGCTAGTTAGTAATAAGCCTGAGCTGCCAGCCAAGTATTTACAATTAATAAGTCTCTGAGTGGTTATTCGGAAGTGGCTGACGGAACAGAGCTGATCGAAGTCCCAATGAAAAACTCCCACCTACAGTGATAGCTCAGCTTGTTGGCAGGCCTAAGTTTATCCCTGGGATCTACAAGGTAGAAAGTGAGAATCAAATCTTGTTCCAGCATGTATGTGCACATACACACACACCACAGCATACACACATACACACACACACACACACACACACACACACACACCATATATGCACATACACACACACTACAGCATACATACACACAATTAAAAAATAATAATAAAAATAGGAATCAATTAAATTAAAAGAAAAACAGTACACACCTGTAATCCCAGCACTAGAAAGACTAAATAAAGCAGAAGATGATGAGTTCAAGGCCAGCCTGGGCTACATACCAATACCGTCCTTAAAAAAATAAATAAACCAAAAGAGAGATCGAGAAAGAAAGGGAGGGAGGGAGGAAGAAAGGGAGGCATGGTAGTGTGCAACTATATTTCAAGCAACTAGGTAGGCTCAAATGGGAAGATCACTACTCTATACAACATAATGAGGGCTCCATCAAAAATAATTAGGGAGTTGTAGAAATGGCTCAACAGTTAAGAACACGTTACTCTTGCAGAGAACCCAAATTTGAGTGCCAGGACCCAGGTTGAAGCATACAACTGTAACTCCATTTCCAGGGGATCTGATGTCCTGTTCTGTCCTCCCGGGCACCAAGCTCGTACATGGTACACATACATACAAGCAAGCAAAACACTCATACATATAAAATTAAATAAATCTAGATTTTTTAATAATTAAATAATCAAATCCACTAAGCTCTTAAGTAAAAGATGATGCTGAAGTGGTCTCACTTAAAGACGGTCATCTTCTGTGCCATTAGATTGGACCTATGGGAAAGTCTTTACTGATCTGAATCAGAGGTGTCAAGCTGTCTAGAAAGAAGTTTCTGAGTGGCTGACTGAAAGACAGTACCCTCCAAGCATTCAAATAAAAAAAAAAAAAAAAAAAAAAAAAAGTTGCCTATTAAGTTAAGCCCCTTTTAAACTTAAAAGGGATATAATGCTCTCAATATGTGGAAAAGAGCAAAGAGCAAATATATAGTTGATACTTCTCTTTTACTATATAAATAAGCCTGTCCTGAAAATTCTAGCCATGTCCAATACTACAAAGAAAAGCACTAAGGAATGTGCCTTTATTGGGCCAAAGTGTTAAAAAAAGGGTGAGGCATAGTATGGAAATAAAACACTGGAAATAACAGCAACTAAAATAAATTACAAAGAAGGAAAAGCTACTAAGATACAGGAATGGAGCTACTCAACCAACTTCTTCATCTGCCTTCTCTAGTCTTTTTACATATATAAGGCTTGAATTTGAGGTTTTATATTTTGAAAGAGATTTTTGAATTTCAAGTAGAAATGGGAAAGATAAAAAGTTCTAAAGCCCTTAAAAGTACACTCTTAGTATCATAACATATCCCTCAGATACAGGAGCTGTAACGTTCTCAAACCTTTAAATGTGTACTCTTAGTTAGTATTATAATGTACCCCTCAGAGGTGGAACCTATAGCAGAAATGTGCTGATCTCCTAGAGGACAGACTTGAAGAAACTCTTCAGTCAAAATAATAAAACAAAAACCTTAATCATCAATTAGCATTGTCAGCCAAGCCACCTAGAGCAAGCCTAATGACATGATTAATGACTCTGCCACCAAATTAAAAATAAGGATATAGAATAGTCTCTAAAAATGTTTAAGGGTATTTGATGATCCTCTTACATATCATTCTATCTGCAATTCAATGTTAAAAGTATCATTCTTGTCGGTCGGTAGTGGTGTACTCCTTTAATCCTAGCACTCAGGAGGTAGATGGATCTCTGTGAATTTGAGGCCAGCCTGGTCTACACAGAGAGTTCCAAGATAGCCAAAGCTGTTACACAGAGAAACCCTGTGTGGTGGTTTGAAAGAAAAGGGCCTAAAAAGAGAGTGGCACTATTATGAAGTGTGGCTTTGTTGGAGAAAGTGTGTCACTATGGGAGCCGGCTTTGAGGGTTTCTTTTGCTCAAAGTGGAGTGTGACAGTCACTCCACTTCCTGTTGCCAGCCTATGAAGATACAAGGACTCTCAGCTCCAGCACCATGTCTGCATGCATTCCACTGTGCTCCCCACCATGATGATACTCAACTGAACCTCTGAAACTGTGAGCTGGCACCACAATTAAATATTGTCCTTTATAAGAGTTGTCTTAGTCATGGTGTCTCTTTACAACAATAAAAACCTAACTAAGACACCTGGGGGGGGGGTATCATTCTTGATAAGTAAAGTATTTTATAAAGTGCCATGTAGTTCAAGAAAACAGAGAATACAAAAATAGCATTAACACAAGCATTGTTCAGAACCAGTTCAAGCCAGGTAGTGGTGGTGCACACCATTAATCCCAGCACTCAGGAGGCAGAGAAAGGTAGATCTCTGTGAGTTCAAGGCCAGCATGGTCTACGGTATGAGTTCCAGAACAGCCAGGGCTGTTACACAGAGAAACCCTGTTTAAAAAAAAAAAAAAAAAAAAAAAAAAAACAGATCCAGTGCAAAGGAGTGAATGGATAAAACCATGGAATCCAAAATCAGTTTCATAACATAACATCTTTTTCCACTTGTTCAATCAATGAGCCCCCTATCCCATGATAAAGTATTAAGAAAACAATTCATACCAAAAAAGTGCCCATCACTCAACAAATATTTGCTCACTCTTTTTTATGGCAGATATTCCAACAGGTACTGGAGTCCAGAATGGTCAATTATCTATTTTTTTCTTTTCTTTTTTTTTTTTTCTTTTTGTTGTTTTTGTTTTTTGAGATAGGGTTTCTATTGTGTAGCTATTGGAGCCTGTCCTGGAACTCACTCCATAGACCAGGCTGGCCTCAAACTCACAGAAATCCACCTGTCTCTGCCTCTCAAGCACTGAGATTAAAGGCATGCACCACTACCACCCAGCAATCTGTTTATGCTTAAGAACTCAAAGATGAAACTGTATTCATACCTATAACCCTAGCAGTTAGGAGATGGAGGCCAGAGGGCGGGGGACTGAGGCCAGCATTGGCTATCAGACTGTCACAAAAGAACTCAAAAGTCTAATAAGGAAAACAGAATTTAAGTTCCAGTCATATAATAAAAAGAAACAAACTCATCAATGGCAAAAAGAAAAAAGAAAAATTTTATACATTAAAAAAGTCAAATTTTGTCATGGCCAAAATAATTTAGCATATTTGGGCCTTTTTTCTTTTGTGAAATAGATAGTCCACAGAGGGCTAGGTTGTAGCTCAATGATACAAAGCATTTGCCTAGTATACACAAGACCCTAAATCCAATCACCAACAACAAAAAAAGTGCTGGGACATGGCTTACCAGGTGTGCAGGCTAATCTTATGTCAACCTGATACACAAACTAAGCACTCGGGAGGCAGAGGCAGGCGGATCCCTGATTTCAAGGCCAGCCTGGTCTACAAGAGTGAGTGCCAGGATAGGCTCTAAAACTACAAAGAAACCCTGTCTCGAAAAACAAAACAAAACAAAAAAAGCAGGTTGTGGCCTTTAATCCCAGCACTCAGGAACCAGAGACAGGTGGATCTCTGTGAGTTTGAGGCCTACAGAGCAAGTTCCAGGATAGGTTCCAAAGCTACAGAGAAACCTGTCGAGAGAGAGAGAGAGAGAGAGAGAGAGAGAGAGAGAGAGAGAGAGAGAGAGAGAGAGAGAGAGAGTGTGATCGAGCAAGCCAGGGTAAACAAGTCAGTAAGCAGCATCCCTTCATGGCCTCTGCATCTGCTTCTGCCCCCATGTGCCTACTGTTTGAGTTCCTATCCTGACTTCCTTTGATGATAAACAGCAATACAGAAGTGTAAGCCAAATAAACCCTTTCCTGCCCAACTTGCTGTTTGGTCGCAGTGTTTGGTCGCAGTGATAGAAAGCCTAACTAGGACATGAAGTAAGAGCACTTTGCTGCTGGGCGGTGGTGGCACATGCCTTTAATCCCAGCACTTGGAAGGCAGAGGCAGGTGGATCTCTGTGAGTTCAAGACCAGCCTGGTCTACAAGAACTAGTTCCAGGACAGCTTCCAAAGCCACAGAGAAACCCTGTCTCGAAAGACCAAAAATAAATAAATAAACAAACAAACAAACAAACAAATAAATAAATAAATGAGCACTTGCTGTGTAAGCATGAGGACCAGAATTCAGAAGTCAGCACCCAAAAGCTTCACACAGCACTCATCACTGGGAGGGTAGAGACAGCAAAGACAGGAAGAAAATGTAGGGTCTCTGGCCACCAGCCTAAGCAAAAGGACAGTGACTGAGCTCCAAGTTTAGGGAGAGACCATGTCCCAAAGGAATAAGAGGGAAAAGAATAAGATTTGCCTATAGGAGGGGGGGAGGGAGGGAGGAAGGGAGGAGGGAGGGAGGGAGGGAGGGGAGGGAGGGAGGGAGGGAGGGAGGGAGGGAGGGAGGGAGGGAGGTTATCTAGCTAGTATGCTAGCAAAAAGCATTTGATGACTGTTTAAGATCCTAAGCTACCTTCAATTTGCTGAACTCCTGATCCTCCTGTTTGTTCAGTGTTGGAAAATCACATTAAGGGTCCCCTGCATGCTAGGCAAGCATACACGTGCAACCTATAAAATTCACTTTAGAAAACTTTCTTTTTCTGAGACAGGGTCTCACTCTGCAACCCAGATTAGCTTGAACTAAAATTCCTCATGCCCATGTGCTAGGATTACACCTATACAAAGCCATGCTTACTTAGCCTTTTAAAAAATGCTGTCCAAACAGCTGAGAAAAATTGGGCTTTGGAGATTAAACCAAATTCAACTATTTTATATTTCAAAGAGTAATTAAAAATTACCAACGTGGGGGTCCTCCGGCTGGGGAGGCTGGAGAGATGGCTCAGTAGTACTAAATTAAATCTTCCAGAGGGCCCAAGCTCAATTCCCATATGGCAGCTTACAACTGTAACTCCAGCTCCAGGGGATCTAATGTCCTCTTCTGCATGTATGTGTACAGATACACATGTAGGCAAAACACCCATACACATAAAATATAAATAAATCTCAAAAAAATTACCAACACATATTAAGTTACTGAAAAACACTAAAAAAAAAAAAAAAAGTTAAACAATTGTCTGTATTGATTCTCGTAAAGTTATCACCCAAATTGAGAAAACAATTTCCAAAATCTATAGAACTATATCTGGGACAAAGAGTCCCCACAAGGAATAACACCACTCTCAGGCCAATTATCACCATTTTTTGTCCCATGAAATGCTTATTACTTCCTCACTCCTGGATAAGATCCTCAAGGCTATGTCCTTGTAAGTTCACCCTTATCTCTCCCTCACCGCTGAAGTATGTATGAACCCAATAAATACTCTTTTTATTGAATCTGAAATACAAAATAGTCTTATCTTAAAGAATATGTATTTGTCCTTCCAAAGCACATGAAGTGAAGGTGCACTGGCTGCTCAGCTTCAGAAAAGGGCAGCCAGGACTCAGCCCAGTTCCTGGCCCAGATAACTTTCTTCCCACATCAGAACTCACTACCTGCTGAGAGCTGACAGCCAAGAGTCAAGAACACAAAACTAAAAGGCTGATGCTCCTATGGCTACAAGGTCACCTATTCCCTCAACATAAAGACATTTGAACTCTTAAGTCTAAAAAAATTCTAAATTAAAAGCCAACTTTTCAATATTAAAATCACCCCTTTTCTACCCACATTGAGGACCTTCGCTTGAATAGGTCTTTCTTGCTAAACACAGAAAAGAAAAAAAAAAGCTTAGTAAAGTTTGTTTCATAAATATAATTAATTAATGCATTTACAAATTGCAAAATACTATGACTGGAGCAGAATACTAAGAAGAGTTAAACAGGAATTGGGGCTGGGGGAGAGCAAGAGTGGTCTTCTGTATGTGCATGTGTGCAACTGCCAAGAAACTATTATTAATGTTAAAAAGAAAGGAAGCAAGCAAAGTAGCTTGCTTAAACTAAGAATGGGGATTGAGCTGGGTATGGTGGCACATGCCTTTTAAGTCCCAGCACTCAGAAGGCAGTGGCAGGCAGATCCCTGTGAGTTGAGGTCAGCCTGATCTACAAAGTGAGTTCCAGGACAGGCTCCAAAGCTACATAGAGAATCCCTGTCTTAAAGAAACAAACAAACAAAAAAACAGAGGGAGAGTGAAGGAATTGAGCTCAGCTCATAGAACACTTGCCTAGCATGAACAAAGCCCTGAGTTCAATCCACAGCACCATACACACCAGGCATGGGGGACACAAGCATGTCCTAAACATTTAGGATGTGGACACAGGAGGATCAGAAGTTCACAAATTCAAAATCAGGGGCTGGAGACACGGCTCAGTGGTTAAGAGCACTAAATACTTTTTCAAAGGACCCAGGTTGAAGTCACATCATCAACATGGCAGCTCACCTCTGTCACTCCAATCTGTTCAGTGGTTCACATTGGCCTCCTTAAGCACCCAGACACACACACACACACACACACACACACACACACACACACACACACACACACACACACACACACACACACACACACACACACACACACACACTACTGCAGTTGGTGTTCTCCTGTTCTCTCTCTCTCCCCTCCTCTCTCTGGAAGGCCCACCCAGCTCCCAAATAAATACATGGAGGCTTATTCTTTCTTATGAATGCCTTAGCTTGGCTTTGTTTCTTGCCAACTTTTTTTTTGAGGGGGAGGGGTTTTCGAGACAGGATTTCTCTGTGGCTTTGGAGGCTGTCCTGGAACTAGCTCTTGTAGACCAGGTTGGCCTCGAACTCACAGAGATCTATCTGCCTGCCCCTGCCTCCTGAGTGCTGGGACTAAAGGCGTGCGCCACCATAGCCCAGCTGCCAGCTTTTCTTAACATATTATTCCATCCACCTTTGTCTCTGAGCTTTTATCTTTATCTATTCTATATACCTTTCACTCTTTCTTACTCCACTGCTGTCTGTTGCTGGCCCCAGATGTCTTCTCCTTCTCCTTTTCTTGCCCCTTGATTCTCTCTTCCCACATTTTTCCTTCATTTTATTCTCTCTACCTGCCAGCCCCATCTATCCTTTCTCCTGCCTAGCTACTAAGCCTTTCAGCTCTTTATTAGACCAAGTTTTTTAGACAGGCAAAATAGCACAGCTTCACAGAGTTAAACAAATGCAACATAAAAGAATGCAACACAACTTGGCATTATTAAACAAATGTTTCAGCTGGGTGGTAGTGGTGGTGCACACCTTTAGTCCCAGCACTCGGGAGGCAGAGGCACTCGGATCTCTGTGAGTTCGAGACTAGCCTGGTCTACAAGAGGTAGTTCCAGGACAGCCTCCAAAGCCACAGAAAAACCCTGTCTCACCCCCCCCCAAAAAAGTTTCACTGCATAAACAAATGTAGCACACCTTAAAATAACACTCCACAACATGGTACACAAACATACATGCATGTAAGCAAAAATACTCATACACATAAGATAAAATTAAAAGGAAGTGCAAAGCAACCCTGGGCTACATGAGCCACTGGCTCAAAAAAAAAAAAAAATCAGAATTTTACTTTCTAGTATCATTCAGTGTCTTAAGTGTTTTTCTTAGGAGTGGGGTGAGAACATGGGAAGAATGCATATTTACTTCCTCAATATGAAGATATGTGATGTATTCATAAAAGTAAGGTCTACAAAACTAAGGAAGCCTAGTATTAGAACATTATTAGGTCAACAAGATGGCTCAGCAAATAAAAGGGGCTTATTGAGGAAGCTAAAACCTGAGTTTGATTACTGGAACCCACAATACAGAAGGAAAGAACCAACTCCCCAAAGTTAACCTCTGACCTCCACTTGTACGCCATGGCAGGCATGCACCACCACTGCCGACCCCCACACACACACATACACAGAGTAAGTAAATAAATATAAATACATAAATGTAAAATGAAAAAACATGGGCTAGCACTTGCTGCTATTCTAGTTTAGTTCCCATCACCCACATCTGTTGGTTCACAACTGTCTTAACTCTAGTTCCAAGAGATCAGATTCCAACCTCCTCAGAAATCTGCACACACATGGAATGCATTCACACATAAAAAGAAATAAAAGTTAAATCTTAAAAAAAAAAAAAAAATCAGGCCAGAAGACCCAGGTAGGATTCCCAGAAACCCACATGTCAGTTCATAACCATCAATAACTCCAGCTCCAAGTAATCTAGTTCCCTCTTCTTGCCTCTGCATTTACCAGGCATGCAAATGGTACACATATATACATGCAGGCTAAACACCTAAACACATAAAAATAAATAGAAGATAATTGTTTTGCTAAGAACTTAAATATCTTTGAGGCACAGGGTTAGTATTTTATCAGGTATCAAATAATTTCAATGCAACAACACTAAACTTTACATGCTAAAGTTTCCAGTTCAAAATACAACTTCCTAATTATTAATCACTGTTCAGGTTCCTCAGGAAAACAGACATGAGAGGTTCAAATGAAGAATACAGTTCCGTGTAAATTACAGTACTATAATTCTAACTCTGAACTTGGTCAGTTTGGCCTGAATCATCCCTAGGTAAACTACTGAAATGGAATTCCTGGCTCCTCAAAACAAACAATGGGAGTATGTGGTGGAATGTGTAACCTCACAGAAGAAATACCACCACACCCGGTATAGGGCAGCCAATTGGCATCCCTCTAGGAGGTCTTAAGTTCAATTCTCCCTTAATTGCCACACCAATCCTTTTTTATGTTTAACTATTCATATGAAAAGTCAACAAAACCAAAAATTAAAAAAGCAGACATGTAAATGCAAGCATACTACCAAGCAACTGAAGAGCATTAAGATGCATAAATAGCAGGGCTGGAGAGATGTCTCAGTGGTTAAGAGCATTGACTGCTCTTCCAGAAGTCCTGAGTTCAATTCCCAGTGACCACATGGTGGCTCCACAACCATCTGTAATGAGATCAGGTACCCTCTTCTGGTGTGCAAGCACGCATGCAGGTAACTGTATACATAATAAATAAATAAATAAATAAATAAAATCTTTTAAAAGATGCATGAATAGCAACAAAGGTCAAGTAAACAGCATAAGTAAACCAGTTAAATATCAAATTTACACTAAACACTAATACACTAAGAAGCAATTTCTGCCTTTCCTACCCTCACAAAATGACCAGTAAGTGTCATCAAATTATCCAAATAAAACTTTAGCTGTGCCTGGTATGAATAAGTGCCTTTTTTTTGTTTCTTTTTTTTTTTTAAGACAAAGTCTCACTATGTGAGTTTGAAGCCAGCCTGGTCTATCCAGGACAGCCAGAACTGTTTCACAGAGAAACCCTTTCTCAAAAAACAAAAAAAAAAAAAAAGGGTATTATGATATAGAAAACTCACTAACACGGGCTCATACAGCAAGTACTTTACCCACTGAGCCACTTCACCAGGTGTAAATTATGGCAACCTATTTATAGTAATCTGACTATATATATATATATATATATATATATATTATATATATATTATATTTTAAACTACTTCAGAGGGCTGAAGAGATGACTCAGTACTTAAAAGCACTTGCTGCTTTTCTAGAAGACCCAAGTTTAGTTCCCAGTACCCAGGTTCAGCAGTTGTAACATCATCTACCTAAAATTCTCAACTCCAGGAGATCCAACACTCTCTTATGGCCTCCATGGGCACATGCATGATACTACACAATGATACATAATTAATAATAAAACCTAAAGTATACTTCTGTTAAACTTAATAGCCCATGTTAGAGATTCTAGTCATAGAATAAGCAAATATGGACACAGATACACACACACACACACACACACACACACACACACACACACACACACGTATGTACGTATATGTCTGTAATGACAAAAATATGGAAATGAGAACTGGAGATGGCCCAATGATTAGGGCACTTGCTGCTCTTGCATAGATCTGGGTTTGGTTTCCAGTACATACATGTCAATTTATTAACTGTCCATAACTCCAGTTCAGGGAATCCAATGCCCTCTCTGGCCACCCAGGCACCAGGCATGTAGGTGGTACACATATATGCATGCAGGCAAAACAGTCACACACAAAAAAATAGAAAAATAAATCTTTCTTTTCAATTTGGAAATGACCTAAATGCCCACAGGAAACAGACAAATAAACTGTGGTCTATCTATGCTACAAGTCATAATGGAACTGTTTAAAAGATCATGATGGAACTCTACTGACCATAACATGTTATGAGAAGCTTTTTTATTGAGTAATATAATTCAGTCTTTCTTTAGTAAAAACAATTCCTAAGCCAAACAGTGGTGGCACACGTCTTTAGTCCCAGTACCTGGGAGGCAGAGGCAGGCTGAGTTCTGTGAGTTCGAGGCCAGCCTGGTCTACTGAGGGAGTTCCACCACAACCTCCAAAGCTATAGAGAAACTCTATCTTGAAAAACCAAAACCCCTACATATGTACATTTATGTCTACACCACATATAAGAACCTATAAACACTGACAGACGCCCATCATCTATGCTAAACAGCTAGAGACTAACTGTGGAAGATCTAAAGGAAATTAGTAGCTTCTTAAATGCCTTTCAATTTTGTTCACTTATTACAATAGATTATATTCTTTTATATATTAAGAAGACAAAAAACAAAACTGGGCTTAGTGGACACACCTTTAATGTCAGAGTTATGTGAGTCTGAGGCCAACAAAGTCTACATGGTGAGCCCCCAGACCAACCAGGGCTACAGTGAGACCCTAACTCAAAAAAAAAAAAAAAAAAAAAAAAGAAAAGAAAAAAGAAAAACAAGAAAATCTCAGAATCATAAAGGTATATTATTAAAACACAAGGGAGCTGGGTAGTTGGAAGGCAGAGGCAGGCAAATCTCTGTGATTTCAAGACCAACCTGGTCTACATAGCAAGGGCCAGGCCAGCAAAAGCTACAAAGTAAGATCCTGTCTCAAAAATAAAAGGGGGGGGGGAGGCAATAACTAATAAATGAACCACCAACGTATTCTCTGTTGAGAAAGGAACTGTAAGACTATTTTCTTAGCCGGGCGTTGGTGGCGCACGCCTTTAATCCCAGCACTCGGGAGGCAGAGGCAGGCGGATCTCTGTGAGTTCGAAGCCAGCCTGGTTTCCAGAGCGAGTGCTAGGATAGGCTCCAAAGCTACACAGAGAAACCCTGTCTCAAAAAAAAAAAAAAAAGTTTTCTTGACATAATGCATTACAAAATACTAAAAAGAACGGTGAGAATTCCATAATGCCAGTTAAAACTTCTGATGGGTAAACCAGGAAAAGGCAGGGTTATTGTCAGCTTCAGAATTAAAAATACTCAAACATTTGAAAGATACACAAATAAGATTACCTGCTTCCTGTTTTGCTGCTGGTGTTTACACATTAGAAATAGTTTATAGGGGGCTAAAGAGACTGCTAGGCAATTGAGAGCACTGGCTGCTTTTCCCAGGTTTAATTCCCAGCCCCAAGATGGAAGCTCGTAACTGTGTATATGGAGGGTGAAAGATGTACATGGGGAGATCAGAGGACAACCTGTTCTCTTTCACCTTTACATGGGTGCTGGGGATCATATCAAACTTAGGTTACCAGGCTTGTACAGCAAGCACCTTTACCTGAGTAACCTCGCCAGCCTGAGAAATAATTTTATAAAGGTTCAAAAAAAGAGAGGAGGTTTTCCTGGAATAGTAAGAATATTCAAACTGTACAAATGTGTACTGATCTAAAAACAAACAAAAACTTTTACTGTCAATTTCAATGAATGATTTTTCTAGGGCGGTGTTTTAATTTTGATGTTTGCAAATGTCCTCCTATGTTCCCATTGTATTACAGCTGATAAAAGCTATTTTATATATCTGAAGAAAAACTTTTTTGTTGGCATAAACCCTTTCTGACACAAGTAAAGTACCTGCAGCAGATTGCCATAACTAAGTCAAGACCCTGGATGCTCTAGACTGGAACAATTACTGTATGTCAGAGTACCTTAACAATTTTCTATTATTTTCACTCATAACATCCATGCTGCAGAGTAACCACTAAGTGCCAGGCACTGTACTGGATATGCCACAAATTTGAATTTTGATTTTTTAGAAGCTCAAAACATAAAAACAATCTAGCACGAAAAATAAAAAATCTGTCTCATTCCCTTGACTGGGGCAGTGCTGCATTTCTATAAGGGGAGGAAGGGGGAACAAAGGAATGGATTTTCCAGATTGAAGAAAAGTATTACATATGTAGTTGGAATATCAATTTCAAAAATAAATATGAAGACTGGCATATTGTTGAATGCCATTAATCTCAGCACTTGGGAGGCAGAGGCAGGCAAACTCTTTGAATTTAAGGCCAGCCTGATATAACATAGTGGGTTCAGGACGCCAGAGATACATAATGAGACCCTGCCTTGAGAAAAAAAAAAAAGAAGTAATCAAGGAACAACAAAAGTTGGGGGGCAGGGGGAGGAAGTACAATCAAACAGCAGAAATAAAAAATAAAAATTTAAAAAAGCTACTTCCTCATTCTACTGTCTTAAATACCTCCATGGAAAGATTTTTAAGCAAAGTAACCCATGTTCCTACTAGTGGAGAAAAAAAAAAAAACACATTTTAAAATTATCAAATGTATTATACAGGTCAAGCAGGACAACTCAGCAGGTTAAGGTGCTTGCCACTTAGCCTGACAACTGAGTTTGATCTCTAGGACCCACATAGTGGAAGGAAAGAACTGACTTCCTCAAATGGTCTGATCACCACATGAGCTCTGCCTATGCCCATACTCACACTCATGTACACAAGGGCATGTGCACACAAATAAACAAATAAATGCAATTTTTAAAAACACATATTTGTTACTACTCCCAGGAAAGGTTCTTTCTTCTTAAAGCTAAGTTTTGCCCCTCAACAATCATATCAAAGCCTAATATTTATAAACATTCAATTAACTCTATACAGTTTACTTGAGTTCATTTTCAGTTAGTTTTCCCCAATCATCTCAAACCAGTATTTTATAACATATTTTCAAATACTTCAAAATATTGTGAGAAGCCTTTTATGAAGACTTGTTTTTAAAAAGGAATTTAAATATCAGTTTACCTTCCTTTTCTTTAGCTTGAAACTTAAATTTATTTCCTTATTTTTATTTATGGTTTTTCAAGACAGAGTTTTTCTCTGTGTAGCCCTGGCTATCCTGGAACTCTTTCTGTAGACCAGGCTGGTCTGGAACTCTGCCTCTGCCTCTGCCTCTGCCTCCGAGTTCTGGTATTAAAGGCATATGCCACCATAACAGGCTCAAAACTGAAATTTCTTAATAGTGGGAATTAAAAAATACCTTCCCTAACTTAAGCTGTAAAAGCACAAGTGGGACTCTTCTTACAACCAAATAATAATCTATCTCCATCCCTCCCGCTCCTCCCCTCTCTTGATGTACTCTCAGTGTGTAGCCTTGACTAGCCTGGAACTTACTATGTAGACCAAGCTGGACTCATAGAGGTCTCCATGCCTCTCCAAGTACTAGGTTTAAAGGCATGTCCCACCATGCCCAGCCTGCTTTATAATAATTTTTTTTAGTTTTTTATTATTAATTATATGTATGGGTGTATATCTGTATGGGGATATGTGCATGTAAGTGCAGCTGCCCATGGAGGCCAGAAAAGAGTATCCAAATGCCCTGGACCTAGAGTTACAGATGGTTGTGAGATACCTTAGGATGCTGGGAACCAAACCTGGGTCAGTTGTCTGCTATATTGTGTACTAACTGCTAAGCCATCTCACCCAGCTCTCTGTGGCAATCTTTATTTAATCCAAAGGCTTGTAAAGAAAACAAAGTTATTTCCGCTACAAAGATCCCACATCCTATCTTCCTCATACCTGTTACTACCAGGAATCAGTACTATTAGCCCCAAAGTGGGACAGGCTGGAAAGCTTGGGATGCTCAGTAAAGCAGGAACACAGGTAGAGACAACAAAAAAGCAACTACCTATCAGGCAAAAGTGACCACTTGTGCTGGCAATAGGAAAGAGGGACTGCTGCCTCTAAGTTGCCTTTAATTATTCACAGTACTGGGGTCATATACATCTTCATCTTTAAAAACAAACAACTTTCTTCTTAACATATTTAATCTTCAAAGACAATGCTTCTAACTTGTTAATTTTCCAATGGTCTCAATAAGCTCTTTTTAAAGAGCCAAACTTCCAAGCACTTAATGAAAAAGCATTTTTCATGTCAATCATCTTACCCTAGCTTTGATACTGAAGTGCAAGCTAATGCTGATTCAACAACTTTCACAAGTGGATTGTTATTTTCCTCATTTCTAAACCTTTCAAACTTTCACATTCCTGGTAACCAAATTAGTATTTTATGTTATTCCTTCAGAGGAGAAAAACCAGACTGCAGGGCAGGTATTTTCAAAGTAGAAATGTCATTCCTTTTCATTTTTCTCTTCCCTGCCTTCATTGAAATGAAATTTTCTACACACACACACACACACACACACACACACACACACACACACCTACCTCCCTCCTCCCTCCCTCCCTCCCTCCCTACTCTGGAAAAATCCTAGTAACATGTTGACAAACAAGATTTCTAAAATATACAAGCCAAGAAATATGAATTTATATAAACCTGTATGTTCTCCTGCTGTGGCAGTTGTTGTGATGGTTAGACACGGAGTCTAGTAATGAAGCTAGCCCTGACTGGCATGTTATTTGCTATGCAGATCAGGCTGGCCTAAAATTTGCAATGATCTTGATACCTCTGCTTCCTCAATGAGAGATTACAAGCAAGAGCTACTATGCCCAGCTTTATATAGTCTCTTAATTCTAAAATTGCTTGCTACTTAAAATATCCTGCCTAAGCAAGTATGCTGAGTAAACTAGAGCTTGAAAGCAAAGGCTTATAAACTGAGGTCTAGGGAGGCTGAAACAGAAAGTTTATGAGTTTAAAGCCACCTTAAGATACACAGTAAAACCTTGTCTCAAACACAAAATAAAGGAGCAGGGAGATTGCTCAGCAGGTGAAAGCATTTGCCAAGCATGATGACCTAAGCTCTTCAGAACCTATATAAAAAGCATGTCATCTGTAACCCCAAGATGAAAGGCAAGAATAACAGACTGCCTCAACAAGGTAGAAAGCAAGAACTCTCAAAAATTGCCCTCTGGAGGCTCTTGCAGAAGACTCTGGTTTGATTTCCAGCACCCACATGGTGGCTCACAACTGTATGTCACTCCACTTTATGGCTTCCATGGGCACCAAGCATTCATGATGTACACAGACTTAGTACAGGCAAAATGCCAACACACATAAAATACAATTTTGTTTAAATTTAAGTTGTCAGCCGGGCGTTGGTGGCACACGCCTTTAATCCCAGCACTCGGGAGGCAGAGGCAGGTGGATCTCTGTGAGTTCGAGACCAGCCTGTCTACAAGAGCTAGTTCCAGGACAGACTCCAAAGCCACAGAGAAACCCTGTCTCGAAAAACCAAAAAATAAATAAATAAATAGATAAATAAATAAATTTAAGTTGTCCTCTGACCTCCATACTCTCACATGGCATAAATATGCATGCACTCACACATACATACACAAAAAATCAAGAACTAAAAAAATCCATAAAGCAATAAAGATTAAAATGCAGGCCAGATGTGGTGACACACCTTGATCTTAGGAAGGAGGCTGAGGCAGTTGGAACTCTTGAGTTCGAGGCCAACCTGGTCTACAGAGATAGTTCCAGGACAGCCAGGGCTACAGAGAAACCCTGTCTAGAAATAAACAAAAACAAAAAGATTTTGTTTATTTTTTGTACCAGCACATGCCTGGAGCTCCCTAGAGGACGGGAGGAATCAAATACCTGAAACTGGAGTGACAATAGCTGTGAGTCTCCTTGTGGGTGCTGGGAACCTAACCTTGAACCTCTGGAAGAGCAGCCAGTGTTCTTAACCAGTTAGTCATCTCTCCAGCACCCATAAAGGCTTTATATTTACGTTCTCTTCAGTTAAACTTAAGAGTTTTCAAGTTTTGGGGGTTTTTTGTTTTTTGTTTTTTTGGCTGGTTGGTATTTCAAGACAGGGTTTCTCTGTGTAGTCCTGGCTGTCCTGGAGCTTACTCTGTTGATCAGGCTGGCCTCAAACACAAAAGATTTGCCTGGCTCTGCAAAAGCAAGTTTTGATCAGTTATATACTATTACATACACAAAATTTTATGTCCCTATCAAATACAAATAAAAGAAATTAAGCTTTTGTGTTTTGTTGTTGTTGTCTGAGACAGGGTTTCTCTGGGTAGTCCTGGCTGTATTGGAACTCACTGGCAGGATTAAGTATTTTGAGATGTTTTGACAGGTGAATTCCAATTCAACTGTTTAAATTAAAAAACAAAACAAACAAACAAAAAACCTGGTGCTGGGTGGTGGTGCACACCTTTATTCCCAGTACTGGGGAGGCAGAAGCAGGTGCATCTTTGTGACTTCAAGGTCAGCCTGGTCTATAGAGTGAGTTCCAGGAGAGGCTCCAAAGCTACACAGAGAAACCCTGTCTTGAAAAACAAATAAACAACAAACAAACAAAACTGTTGGAAGAATCATTTGGCCTTTTAACTTTGCATAAAGAATGTTTAATGATTCATTCAAAACTACTTGGGTTTTTATCTGCTGTGTATCCTGTTCGTTTTAAAACTTTTTGGTTTTAGCTTTCTGGGAGGTAGAGTGGACTAGAACCTGTAACTCTGAAGTATTCTAGGCTAGCAATCTAGAGTGACAAAAACCTGCACTCCCAGCATTGAGAAGATAAGAGAAGTATCCAAGTTCCAGGACAACCTGAGCAACATAGGAAGACTGTCTCAAAGCCCAAATGCTGGGCCAGACTGATGGACAGACCTGTTAATCCCTGTTACTCAGATAAAGTAGGAGGATCACAACTTAAAGTCAGCTTGAACGATTTAGCAAAAAGCAAAATTATGTTTCAAGGGGGGGAGGGATAGGGAAGAAGGAAGGAAATAAATGGAAGTTTACTAAACACAAATGTTAACTTTTAGTGCAATTCTCAACAGCCAAGACAAGGTAGAAATTTATATATGTACTGATCAACGATACACAGAACAGTACTTTACTAATATTTGTTTGGCAAAAGTGTACTTTCTCCCAGTAAACTGCAAACCATCAAAGAATGAATGACATTTAAATCCCAGTATGTTATACCACAATACTACTGAGTTAAATAACTTTTGATAGCTCTTTCAATACCTGTTCAAAAAAGGGAACTCAAAAACAGGACATCACTGAAGTAAAGTACAAGACACTGAGTTCTTTTAAAAGCAAAAGAAAACTGAACAACTTCAAAGCAAAACACAGAATTCACATCTAACAGTAATTAATATAGTTCTGAAGGAGTTTCTTAAAACAAGTAACAAGAGCACAGAATATTTACACTGGAAATAGTGTCTTCTTTGACACTGTATGACCTATAAAGATTTACCTGCAGTCTCACTTCAAAAGCTTAAAAATAAAGAGAGGCTGGAGAGATGGCTCAGAGGCTAAAAGCATGTACTGCTCTTGTAGAGGACATGGAATCAGTTTCTAGCACCCACAGAGCAGCTCACAACTGCCTGAAATTCCACTTTCAGGAAATCCAAATACCCTCTTCCACCCGAAACGGTAATGCAAGTGATGCACATATATACATGCAGGCAAAGCACTCATACGTAAATAAATAAAATAAAACTTCAAAAGATTTTAAAAATAAAGCATCAAGCCAGTGGTGCACGCCTTTAGTATCAGCACTCAGGAGGCAGAGGCAGGTGGATCTCTGTGATTTTGAGGCCAGCCTGGTCTATAGAGTGAGGGCCAGGACAGCCTCCAAAGCTACAGAGAAACCCTGTCTCGAAAAACCAATCAATCAATCAATCAATAAATAAATAAATAAATAAAGCACCAACATAAATTTTAGAAGTACCAAGAGATATGACTCGGTTCAAGTTATAAACTTAGGTTTAAGCTGGGCGTTGGTGTCGCACACCTTTAATCCCAGTACTCGGGAGGCAGAGGCAGGTGGATCTCTGTGAGTTCGAGGCCAGTCTGATCTACAGAGTGAGTGCCAGGATAGGCTCCAAAGATACACAGAGAAACCCTGTCTCGAAAAACCAAAAAACAAAAAACAAACAAACAAATAAAAAAACTTAGGTTTAAGTCACTTAAATGTGAACTCAAATAAGTTATTTCTCTTTTGCAGTTGTAAAAACCTAGGCTGAGATAAAATAGGGGTGACTCAACCACACTCACCTAACCTGAAATGTAGGAAATAACTGGTGAATTATTGTTAATTTTTTTTTTATTAAAGCACGATAGATTGCAAACAGACATTAAAAACAGAATTAGAGTAATGAGGCTATCAGTACTTCGAGGATCCACAGGTTTCAAATCAAAACTTAAGAGGTATAAAGTCTGACAAATACTACAGGCAACGGTGGAAATGGACGCTTAAAATTCAACTACCCTGAGAAAAGTCAACATATGAAGTCAGCAAAGATCATTGCTATACAAACACCTGAAGGTTGAAGTCACTAAGAGATCATTCAGCTCGCTCTTCTGTTAACTAATCCCTATAGGAACCAAAAAAGTTATTTTCCTTTCTACCTACGTCAGATTAATATTCTCCAAGGGCAGATTTCCGTGCTCAAGCACTTACAACGCCAAAAGAATAAAGAAAAAAAAATATGTATCAGTAAGTGCCTGAAAGCTCAGCGTTCAGGGCAGAAAGGAAATCCAGAAAGTATTTTGACAGCTCCTTCCCACCTAAAGCCTCTCTGCCTGCTTTAAACCCATTTACTACTGAAATACACCCTAGGTGGTTCGACGGCTCTCCAACACCAAGCCCTAACTGGGAAGCATAACCCACAGTTCCAGGCAATGAGAAAGATCCGGAGAATTACTAGAAACGGACGTCCGCAGAACCAAGAGTTGGAGAAGAAGGTGCAGTCGCAGGTACGTTTTTAAAAAGCAGGGGCGGGGGGGAGGCGGAAAAATTTAGACCAGAAGTTAGTCGAAGGGTTAGAAGGAGGCGAGGCCGATGTCCAGTTCTGAGCAGACGGCATCGCAGGCACAGGCATTACCCCTGCATGTGGAAATGCTGAGAGTTCTCACATCTGACCCGAGTCCACGACACAAGAACACTGATAAGAGACTCGGAGAGGACACGCGGGGGTGGGGCCCGCCCCGCTAAATCCGAGGTTCCCTGAACCGGCTTTCAAAGGAGGCTCGCAGCCTGATAAAGTCAATGGGTTCAAGGAGGCCTGCACCGGCTGGACAACGCCACACTAGAGGGAGCGCCCGCGCACCGAAGCTCCTGCTCAGAAGCCTCTGAGGGTCGGTCGGCCCTCAGTAAGTCCGAGCAAGCCTTGGGGCTCCCCGGTCCCACCTGCCCAACCTGGGTCCTCCTCACCCCCCACAGGCTGAGACCGGACCCCTGGGACTGACAGGAGGTTTCCAGCCAAACGCTCGCAGCCGCGGCGGAGCCAAAGACACAACCTGCTCTCAGTGCCGCGAGTGACACTCACCGGCCCGAAACCTCGAATGAAACCAGCAGCTTCGGGGGCGGCGGCAGCAGTGGCAGCAGGAACCGAACATCCAAAATGGCGGCTCCCTCGGCCTCACCACCGCTACTGCAGGCGGAGGGATCCCGGGAAGGGAGGGAGTTTCTAACTCACTTCACGCGCTCTCGAGAAGACGGCGCTCCTCAGCTCCCTCTCCTCGTCAACTCCGCGCCCCTTGAACTGCAACCTCTCCTGTTTCCCACCTCGGACGACCCGAAAACTCGGACCCTGCCGAGGACTATTTGCCAAGGAGGAGGCGACTGCGCCTGGCAGAGCGACGCAAAGCGTAGCAAGGGTCGGGGCTGTCACTGATGACGCTAGACGCGGCTGCCGAGTCACCGCTGCGAAGAGTCTTAACTAGAAAGATCCGGCGGTCCCCAGAGTCAGCGCACTTTGGTTCCACTTGGAAGCAGGGTTGGGGAAGGAAGCTGTGCTACCAGGAAACGGTGGGGCCACCTGAGGGGGCGGGGCTAGGCAAGGTAGCTGGAGAAGGTTGAGGGAGAGGCAGGTGGAAACGCAGCACACTTAACTAGGATTTAGTCCTAAAGAATTCCTAAATCGTCCCCGTCACCTTGAGTCCTTAGCTTTGTGTTCAACTTCAGAAGCATGCTCCAAGTGGTCTTGGAGTCTGTGGTTTTATTGTATCTTCATAAAAATTTTACGAAAACAGGTAGAAGATGAAGCAGAAGAATGGGTTCCACGCACATCACCACCCCTGTGCTTTAGTCACCTAATCTCGCCAACCTTTCAGTTCCCTCCTGTGGGAAAAGAGAATCTGGATAAATGACAGCCAAAACTCCTCCAAAATTGGCTTCCAATCTACCATTAAATGAACTAATGACCTGAGCCAAAGAAAGTCTAGCTAGACAGTTCCGGACGTGATAAATAATTGCTAACTTGTGACAAAAGTCTTTTCCATGTGAATCGAGAGATCCTTGATATCTTGGCCCATTTAAAGGAAAGGTGACCTACCTAGAATAAAATCTTTCCAATAGATTGGCAACAAAGTCGTCCCGGGTGTCAACAAAACACAGTACTAGACTGAACGCCAAAGACAGGGAACTAAGCACAAATCCTAGGTTCGAGACATTGGCGTCATAAACAGGAAGTTGCACCTTTTTCCTTAGGCATTCGTTTTTTATGCAAGGATTTCAAAATACTTTACAGACGTTGAACTGGGTATGCCTAGCGGTACAGTTTTGACCTTGTATTTCTGGGGCATGCCAAGTGCCTGGAAAGAAAGGACGCCAAGGGCATGATCACATTTCTTTATTAAATATTGGTATGCCATTGTTCATAAGGCACCTTCATATGTACAACCCAACCCTGTAAGCAATCTCTTGAATCCAAGTAAGTAACCCAGTTTTACAAATAGACTTAAGACTTATCGGGCAGTGGTGGCACATGCCTTTAATCCCAGCACTCAGGAGGCAGAGGCAGGTGGATCTCTATGAGTTCGAGGCCAACCTGGTCTACAGAGCGAGTTCCAGGACACGCTCCAAAGCCATACAGAGAAACCCTGTCTCCTTAAAAAAAAAAAGGGGGGGGGGGCTTTTTAGGCAGCAGTGGTGGCCGCACTACCTGTAAGAGGCTAGGCAGAGGGACCGTGAGTTGGAGGCTAGCTTCAGCTGCAGAATAATTTTATCTCATAAAGGCCACCCCGTAAGAAATACTGAACACTAAAAGGAAAATAGTAACTTAAACCCTCTCTCTGTTGTTATTTTCTTCACTTATATTTTCCTTTATTTAAATTACCACTCCATTAACATGGTGTGGCAGTATACAATGAAATCCCAGCACTTAGGAAGTAGAGGTAGGAAGATCAGAGATATATATAGAAAGTTTGAGGCTAGCTTTGGCTACCTATGACCCTATCTCAAAAAGATTAAAATAAAACAAAACCCTAGCTGTAACCTTACTATTCTGATATGACATATGTCCAAAAAATATTATTAAAATAAGATTTGGGATGCTGGAGAGATGTTTTAGTAGTTAAAAGTATTTGATGCTCTTGCAGAAAAGCAAAGTTCAGATCCTAGCTTCCATGTCAGGAATATTCAGCTCCACAGAGTCTGACACCTTCTCCTGGCCTCCATGCACAGGGCAGACACTCACACAGACACACATGCATATACATAACTAAACATTTTAAATCTTTTAGATGAGCTCTTAAAATTGTATGCATACATAAAAAGACTGAGGAGCAAAATTAAAATATGAAAATGATTATCTTTGGATGGCAGGATTATAAAAAATGTGTTTGCAATGATGATATCTTTTTTTAAAAAGTTTTGCACATTTTGAAAAGAAACCTTTATTGGAAAATGTTCCCTCTCCAAAGTCACAGAGAAACCCTATCTCAAAACCCCTCCCCAAAGAAAAAAGAAAACAAAAAAAAAAAAAAAAAGAAAAGAAAAGAAAATGCCCCCTACTGGCCTCTGGCATCAGGGCTATGGAGAGTTGTGATAGTCTCATGTAGCTCAGGCTGGCCTCAAACTTAAGGGTGTCCACTCTTTACAAAGTGCTGAAGATTGTAGGTCATTTCTAACACACCTGGCCAAAAAAAAAAGTTACAGTTTTATGTAACATAAAAATATTTTTTGAAACAGGGTTTCATGTAGCCCAGGATAGTCCCAAATTCTCTATGTACCTGAAGATGACCTTGAGCTCCCATCCTGCTGCCTCTACAGTTTATCCAATGCTTGAGATAGTCCAAAGGGCCCCATGCCTGCTAGGCAAACACTTTACCAAATGAGCTATCTCTCCAGCTGTTATTTTTTGTTGTGTCATTTTGTTTTGTTTACATTTCTGGGGCATAAGTCTGGGCCTCTTACATACTAGAAAAGTTCCCACTAAGTATTGGCGGAATGAGTTGCCACAACACTCATTTAAGGCTGTTGTACCGCATAGGGACAAGCTGTGTTCATTGTATGTAGTCTATTTACATCAGCAACTAAGCTGTGCCCTTAGCTCTTGGCTTTCATTTGTAAAATAACAACAGTTTTCAAGAGCAAACAAACTTTAAGGAAGTGGCAAGGGCTGAGAGAGATGGCCATTTTTATTTTACATGCCTCAATCTCACAAACAACAACAGAACTAAGGAGTCAGACAGTTTACATTCTAGTTTTGCTTGACTTCGCTGACTTTGTGTCTGGCCAAAGTTTTTAACATCTCTGGGCCTATTATTTAGCTTTGCCATATACTTTTTTCATCTTTTTTCTTGTTCCAAAATGGATTTAAAGAGAATTTTATTCAAAGGGAATACCTGAATCAAATACCTGAAAGAATTTTGAAAAATTAAACTATCTTAAGAACATAAGTGCTAGGTGGTGGTGGCACACCTTTAGTCCCAACACTTGGAAGGGAGATGTGAGTTCAAGGCCAGTCAGAGATATATAGGGAGATCCTGTCTCTAAATAATAAATGAAAACAAAACATGTGGCTGGAGTTGGCTCAGAAGTTAAGAGTGTGTACCGTTACTTTGGAAGACCCAAGTTTGATTCCCAGTACCCACATCAAGCAGCTCACAACTCCTATAACTCTAACTCTGGGGGATCCAATGCCTCTTAGCAAGCATGGGCACCCACACTCATGTACACATACTCACACAGAGACCTACACAAACACATGTACATGATTTAAAAGAAAATAAGTAAATAAATAGAAATGGAAAAAATGAGAGGTCATTAGTAAAGTAGCAAAACAGGGCCTTTTGGAAGACATGCCATGAGATTTGGAACATGGGATTCTCAAATAATCCCTCTGTCTTGGTTTAGGTATATAGTAGGTTTTCTGGTTTTGGAGGGTGGTTTATGGGTGTCAGGATATTTATTTAGCTTTTTAAATTACATTTATCTAGATATCTATACACTTAATGTGTGTGCGCCCATGTACCATAGTGTGCATGTACATGTCAGACAACACCTTCCAAGAGTTTGTTCTCTCCTTTCACCAAGTGGATCCTGGGGACTGAACTGTTGCCCATCAGGCTCAGAGTCAAGTACCTTTACCCTCTCAGCTGTCTTGCCAGCCCTAGTTTTTGGCTTTTGGAGGCAGGGTTTCATACATCCCAATCTAGTCTTGGACTCATTATAAAGCTAAGGCTGGCTTTGAACTCCTGATCCTCCTGGCTCCAACTCCCTCCCTCGTGCTAAGATTATAGGTATGTAACCTGATGCGCAGCAATGCACTGGGTTTCCTTTACCAACTCTGTGGGGTATCAGCAGCTGAAAACCATGTGCCCTTTGGACCAGACAGGGACAGCTGACTCTAAAGAAAATCAGTCAGGAAGTTTGGACAACAACCATTTCCTGTCACTCTGAATGCCAGAGACTTTAACTGAGAGAAGAGAGTGACAAGGGGATAAGTCTGTAGGAAACACAGTGAGTCAGTCCAAGAGGCTTCTCTGCTGGCTGGTTTTGTTATAGCTTGAGTCACAAGACTATAAATAAGCATGAATGTCAGAGAGAAATTAGTCTCTCTGCTGTTGTTTATGCTGTTTACACACATACACACACACACACACACACACACACACACACACACACACACACACACACACACTCAAAACATTCCCATGCTTTTTCTTTTTTTCAGTATGATTCATCCCTGGTGACAGTATGTTCTGTCCTGGAAAAGGGACTTAGAAATTAATCCTAAAGGATAGCACATATCAGGAATGATGTAAAAATCACAATCCAAAAGCTAATTCCATATATTATCTGATCTCATATTAAGAGACCATTAAAAGAATTAAAGGGGCTGGAGAGATGGGTATAGTTGTGAACATTGCTCCTCTTAGAACTTGAGTTTAGTTCCTATCATCTACATGGTTGCTCACAACTATCTGTAACTCCAGTTGATTTCCATGGGTACCAGGCATACATGTGTGCACATATATACATGCAGACAAAACAGTCATACACATAAAATAAAAAATGACCTTTTAATTTTGTTTTGTTGGTTTTGTTTTCACTTTTCAAGACAGGGTTTCTTTGTATAACAGCCCTAGATGTCCTAGAACTAGCTCTGTAGATCAGGCTGGCTTTGAACTCACAGAGATCCGCCTGTCTCTGTCTCCCAAGTGCTGGGATTAATGGCCTGTGCCACCACTGCCCAGCTGACTCTGAGCTTCTTAAAAATTTTTCTAGAACAAAGAAGCAGTATGGACTTGGTGATGGTGGCACACACCTTTAATCCCAGCACTCAGGAGGCAGAAGCTGGCAGATCTCTGTGAGTTCAAGGCCAGCCTGGTCTACAGAGTGAGTTCCAGAACAGCCTCCAAAGCTACAGAAAAACCCTGTCTCGAAAACTGCCCCCCTCAAAAAACCTCAAAGTCCATCTAAGATGCTATATATCACAGCATACCCCCCATAGTTGTTTTTGACTTGTCAATGATTCTATAGTATGCCTTTAATCCAAGCACTCAGGAGGTCAGAGGCAGGTGGATCTCTGTGAGTTCAAAACCAACGTGGTCTACATAGTGAGTTCCAGAACAACCAGGGCTACATAGAGAGACCCCACTCATATTCTCATCCGGTTCTTCTAAAATCAGCTTCATAAGTTGCTTCAAAATTACCCTGAGAGTTCCAAGAAGCACTGGGACACAGGCAGTACTGGGACATCCAGTCTTTTGCAGCCAGTTCAGCCAGTTTACATCAAGCTCGTTCTGTGCCCAACAGCTCACATGTGCCACTGGCTGCTCCAGGACTCCCACAGGTGCTATTGGGAAGTCTTTTCTCTGTGAGGAGAGGAAGTAAGCAACTTTGCTCTGTACTAACCCTGACCTAGTACTTGAAGGCCCTTCCACTAACACTGTATGTTTAAAATATATATACCCTATACACACACACAATACTGTTAAACCCAGGGCTTGGCAAGTACTCTACCACTAACCCTAATTAGAAACTTGTTTCTTATGAAGAGGATGAAATATTTTTCAAAGAAAGACAGTAGTTTGTTGGCACCACGTTCTTACATGTAATGGAAGCACTCTTACAAACAGGAGCATTCTGAAAAATTTTTGCATAGTGAATAGTTGGATTTTTTTAAAAAATTAATTTTGGGGTTTTTTGTTTTTGTTTTTGTTTTTGAAGACAAGGTTTCTCTGTGTAGCCCTGGCTGTTCTGGAACTTGCTCTGTAGACCAGGCTGGCTTCAATTTCGCAAAGATCCACCTGCTTCTGCCTCTTGAGTGCTGGGATTAGAGGTGTGGGACACCATTGTCTGGCTAAACATTAATTTGGTACTTTGTTTACATGGCAAGTTGTAGGCAGATAGGGCTACATAATAAAACAAAACAACAGCAGCAAGCTTTAGTTCGAAGTGAATCTAAAACTGCTCTTAAAAGATAAAGAGCTAGAGAAATGGCTCAGCAGTTAAGAACACTTGTTACTCTTGTAAGAGCACCTGGATTTGGTTCCCTGCATCCACATGGTGATTCACCATTGTCTGTAACTCCAGTTCCAGGGGATCCAACACCCTCTTCTGACATATATACATGTGGTACATAGACATACATGGAAGCAAAATATGCATACATATAAAATAAAATTAATCTAAAAATTTGAAAATTAAAGTAATCAAAAATAAAGTGTAGAGGCCAGGAAGATGGCTCAGAGTGTTATTCTTTTGCTTAAATTAGAAATGAAGAAGAGGAGCGAAGAAGAGCGCAAGATGAGACATGAGACTATTAGACATATTAACCAGTTTATTATAGGCCCAGGAGAGTAGGGAGACTAAAAGAGAAGAGGAACAGGGTTAATGGCTGACTACCATGGCCGGTCACAATAGAAAGAGAGAGAAGAGAAGCAGAAGCAGACAGAGAAGAGGAGAAGAGTAGAGAGAACAGAGAGAAAAGCAGAGAAGTAGAGAGAGAAGAGTAGAAAGTGTGTAGAGAGAGCGTTGGGCAGGGGTCTGTCTTTTAAAGGGGTTATCTGCACATGTATGCAGACTTAGTTCCCATGGGCTGACCAGGGTACTGCCTGTTCCACCAGGTAACAGGGGCAGGCCAGCATAATGCCTGAACCTTTCACAGAGGGTAAAAAGCACTTGCCACCATGTCTAACAAAATGAGTTTTATCCCCAGAGAGAACTATCACACACACACACACACACACACACACACACACACACACACACACACACACACTTATACACATCCCTGCATGCACACACATCTTGCATGCCCCCCAATATATAAATAGATAAATGTAATAAGGCCTGGAGAGATTACTTAGCAGTTAAGAGAATATATCATTCTTGCAGAAGACCGGTGTTTGATTCCCAGCACACACACAAAGTATTTCACAATTGCCTGTAACTCGAGCTCCAGAGATATGAAACAGACACAGACACAGAGAGAAATGTATAAACACATCATCATATTTTAAAAAATAAATGAGAGTAATAAAAATTTAAGGGCCAACCTTTGAAAACATGTCAGAATGACCTATTATGATAGTGGCCCTGAGAGCTTAAGAATTCCTTACAAGCTGATCAGAGCAACAGACATCACCTTTATGTATTCAGAAATTCGACCACCATGTAGAACATGGGTGCTAAGAAAACCTCCCCAAATGCAAACAAGATTGTTTACCTTAGAGGCCTCCCACATGAACTCGGTCTATTTGCATTAGCCAGGTTCCCAGCAACAAGGCTCTATGGAAAGGACCTTATTTTCCTACCAGTTTTTAGAATCTGTTCAGCATTGGAAGGCCCATACCTCCAGAACTGTATCATTAATTTCAAAACATGATCTACACCAATATTGTGAATGTTTAGTTGCTACAAAGGAACACTCTGTACCCCTGGCAACAACTGGCACACTCCCCAAGCCAGTGAATAAATATTCTTATAACTTGAGGACCAGGAAAGAAAGTAGGCCATTCTTATTACAGCCACCATTCTGAAAGCAAGAAAAAAAGATCATAGGAAGTAATTGGTTTCATTTCAAATGCAATTTGTAAACAAAAACTTCAGTAAATATTTCTTTTTATATTTATTTTTATTGGTGTGTGTGTGTGTGTGTGTGTGTGTGTGTGTGTGTGTAAGCATAGGGACATGCCAGAATGAATATGTGGAGGTCAGAAGACAAGTTGCAAGAGTAGGTCCTAGGGATCAAACTCAGGTCATGAAGCTTGTCAGACAGTATTTTGACCATTGAGCAATCTCATCAGCCCTAAATAAATATTTATTTCTTAAAAAAAGAAAATAAGCCAGGCAGTAGTGGTGTATGCCTTTAGTCCCAGCACTTGGGAGGCAGAGGCAGGCAGATCTGTGTGAGTTCAAGACCAGCCTGGTCTACAAGAGCTAGTTCCAGGACAGCCTCCAAAGCCACACGGAGAAACCCTGTCTCAAAATAAAACAAGAAAAAAAAGAATAATAACAATAGTACACACACACACACAAAAAAAAATTTGGGCCAGTGTAGTGGCCCAGGCCTTTAATCCCAGCACTAGGAAGACAGAGGCAGGTGCATCTCTGAGTTCAAGGACACCCTGATCTATAGAGTGAGTTCTGGGACAGCTAGGACTACACAGAGAAACCCTGTCTCACACACACACACACACACACACACACACACACACACACACACACACACACAGAAGCCATACAACTTTATTTTTAAATCAGGGGTATCTGGGTATGTGTGGATATGTGCACCCAAGTTCATGTGTCTGTGGAGGTCAGAGGCATTAGATCTCCCTGAAGCTGGATTTCCAAGAGCTTATGACCTTCCTAACCTGAGCACTGGGAATCAAATTCAGGTCCACTGCAGGAGCAGCATTTGGTCTTTACCACTGGGCCATCCCTCTAACTCCTAAATGAATATTTCTTCGAATTAATTTGAAGTTAACCTCATCACAAACTCTCTGTTTTTGTTTTTTTGTTTTTGTTTTGAGACAGGGTTTCTCTGTGAAACAGTCCTGGCTGTCCTGGAACTCACTCTGTAGACCAGGCTGGCCTGGAACTCATAGAGATCCACCTGCCTCTGCCTCCCCAGTGCTGGGACTAAAGGCGTGTGCCACCAACCCTCAGTTTATTGCAAACTTTCTAACTTCTGGAAAAGATGGTTTTAAAAAAGATTGTTTTTTTTTTAAATGTGTGAGTGCCTATATAAAAGTATATGTACTACATGCATGCCTGGTGCCCTCAGAGGCCAGAAGAGGGCTTTGGATCCCCTGGAACTGGAGTTGCAGACAATTGTGAGCTATCATATGAATGCTATGTACCAAACTGGGGTCAGAGAAATCTTCCCAGCAAATAAACCCAGGTGGGGGTGGGGGACGGCAGAAAGAGGGAACCTAGCTAGAGGTCAGGGGCTTCATCTGGGTGTCAGTTGACACAAGCTGTGGCTCTCAGGAAATCAATCTTTCTTTTTTAAACAAAAGTTTTTAAGATTTTTTATTCTATTATTTCATGTGTCTGGTTTGCTTGTGTGTATCATGTGTCTGCATTGCCTGTGAGGGTTGGAAGGGAGGATCATGTTCCCTAGGACTGAAGTTACAGCTGGTAAGCCCCGGTGTAGATCCTGTACCTACCGGAAAGGCAGCCAGTACTCTCAACTGCTGCGCCATCCCTTTAGCCCAGGATCTTAATTTCAACATTATAATAATTCATTTTTGGGCTACTCAGGGAAACTTAATATGGATTGAGTATTATATTAATATGAAAGGTTTGTTTTCATTGTATTGAGTTGATGGGCTGTTTTAGAGTATAAGAAAAAAAGGTGTAAATTAGAGCTTCATATAGTCACATATCACATAATAATGCTTCAATGAGCAATGAAGTATAGTGTAATTCAAAGCATTTCTCACATGTTTGTGCTGATGCTAGAGTAAACAAAGCTACTGTGTCATCAGTCATATAAAAATCAACCATATAATTTATGTATAATAATAATATAACAGTGCATTATTATAACAATAAAAACTACATTACTAGTTTATATACATTTACTTGCACTATTTTTTGTTGTTAATTTTAGAATACACTCCTACTAATACAAAACTTATTTAGGGAGCTAGAGAGATGGCTTGGTGGTTAAGAGTTCTTACTGCTCTTGCAGGGTACTCAAGTTGGATCCCCTAGACCTGGAATTACAAATGGTTGTGAGCTTCCATGTGGGTTCTGCAGACCAAGCCAAGGTCCTCTCCAAGAGCAGAAACTGCTCTTAACCACTGACATATTTCTCCAGCCCCATCTTTGTTTTATTTTTCTTTCTAAGTCAAGGACTCAAATCCTAAGAGTAAGAACTGAACAGCATACAAGATACGGTTCTGAAAAACATTTTCAAGAGGGAAAAATTAGTTTATTCATTTAGCTATTCAATCTTTTTAACATAGGTCAGAAGACAAGTTGCAAGAGTAGGTCCTAGGGATCAAACATAGGTCATGTAGCCCTGGCAAGCCTTACACATACCCTCCTGCCCCAGCCTACCAAGTTTATGTCTGTAATGTAAACTGTTAAGAGGAAGAATTTTGATGGGGCTGGAGAGATGACTCAGCAGTTAAGATAGCTCACTGCCCTTCCAGAGGACTCTGGGTCCAGTTCCCAGCACCAGTGTCAGGTGGTTCACAACCACCTCTAACTGATGCCCTGTTTGGCCTCTGTGAGCACCATCATAATGTGCCGTATACTCTTGTAGGCACATACACATATTAAAAAAATTTGAGACAGGGAGGGAGGGAGAGTGTGACTGAGTGAGCGCTTTGGGATCAGAAATGCCTACAAGCTTAAAAAAAAAATGAGGAGACATTACTTTGTATTTTATGTCAAACACTAAAGAGTAAAGAAAAATCAATAACTATGGCTTTCTTTGGCTTTTCACTATATGACCTCTTCAGATTCACGCAAAGTAGTGAGTGTTTTATACTGTTTTTGGCATAAAAGTACATTGTTTCATATATATATATATATATATATATATATATATATATGCAATATTTAAAAGGGAAGTTTGGCCTTTCTAGTCCAATCTTCTTCCTTCTTTTTCAAATACTTTGTTTCAGTACCAAAGAAGCCAAGTGCTGTGGTTCACCAACAGCTGAGAGTGCTGCATTAATATGCAGTTATGGCTACAAAACTTTATCAAGACTAAAGCTGTGTCAAACTGTAGACATATTTTTTACAAGATCAACTGACCACCTAATAGAAGCCAGGATCAGTGTGTGGCAATCAGTAGTGAACAAAACACATAAACTCCCTGCCTGCAGCCATTCTAGTGTGAGAGACAGATAATAGACAGGTTTACTAAGTGAGCTCTAAGCTAACTAAGACACATACCACAGTGAAAAGTTACAGAGCTGAGAAAGGGGAGAGGGTCAACATTTTAGTGAAGGTAGCCAGGAAGGGTTGCATAGAGAAGGGAACATTTAAGAAAAGACTTGAGGGACATTGGAGCATGACATGGCAAGTATTTTGAGAACACAGAGTACCAGAAAGAAGTACAAAGGTCTTGGGGTAAGAATGTGCCTTGATCATCGAAGAAGCATGAAAAGGTCCACAGAGCTGAGGCAGAGTAAACAAGGATAGAGTGGAAATAATGAGACATGGGAGAGCAGGTGTGGATAGTCTTGTCCATTGTGGGAAAAGACTTCACACTAAGTGAAATAAGCCATTGGAAAACCAGTCACAGTGCTTCATACTTGGAACTACAGCGTTTGGAAGGCTGAGGTAGGAGTGACACAAATTCAAGGCTAACCTCAGCTACATCGGTGGCAGCCTGGACTACAGAGTGAGGGCTTATAAAGCAATAATGTTGGGGTCTGATTGAGATGTACCAAGGCATTCTGAAACCATATTTTGTGTGTGCATGCAGATGTGTGCTATGGCACCAGTATGAAGTTCTGAGGACAATTCGTGGGAATCCATTCTTCTCCTTCCACTATGTGTGCCCTGAGGACCAAACTCAGGTCATACAGACATGGTGGCAATAACCCTTATCCACTGAGCCATCTTACCAGCCCTCTACCTCTCTTTTTCACTTCCTGGTTGCCATGAAATGAGTAGCTTTGCCCCAGCGCATGCTCCTGGCTGTGAGAATCATCTCCCACCACTGTATTTGCCTTCTCCACAGGCCTGAAGCAACTAACTGGCTAAGCAACCATGGACAAGAATCTCTGAAACTGAGCCAAAGTGTCAGGCAGAGTTAGTGATGCCGTCATAAAACACCACGCCCAAACAAGTGGGGGAGGAAAGGGTTTATTTTGCTGAAACTTCCACATCACTGCTCATCATCAAAGGCAGGCAGGGCAAACACTCAACAGGGCAGGAACCTGGAGGCAGGAGCTAATGCACAAGTTGGGAAGGAGTACTGCTTGCCAGCTTGATCCTTATGGGCTGCTCAACCTGTCATAGCACCCAGGACCACTGGCCCAGGGGTGGCTCCACCTGTATCAATCACTAATTGAGGAAATGCTCAGAAGGCTAGGGGAAGAGGGTTGTGAGTTCAAGACCAGCCCAAGCTACATGGCAAGACCACAAAAGAGAGTAAAATAAGAAATAATTTTTAATTAATAATTTCAATATTGTGATAAGTATTTGAATTATATCAGGATGCTATTCAGTATTTAATAACCAGTTTGGCAAAGCGTTGACCAATTAGAATGGACGCTTTGAACAATAGGAATGTCTATGGCCTTCAACAGCAGAGGTGATTATATACATCTATACTCTGAAAGCCTGGCATAGTGGCACAGGCCTTTGATCCTGGCACTTGGTAGACAGAGGCAGGAGGACCTCTGTGAGTTCAAATCCAGTCTGGTCTACATAGAAAGGTCCAAAAGAGCTAGAGCTACATATGGAGAGACCTTGTCTAAAAACAAAGTCATATCTCTGTAATTGAAGTGAATGTAAATCCTGAGATACACGTGTGTGGTCATGGTGACATATGTTCAGAAGTTGAAATCTCTAAGTTTCATTTGCTACCTTCCAATTACAGGTCAGCTACATGGAGGGCAATGTAAGCTTTCTTAGAAAAGAAATTATCTTATTTTTCTCGGCTCCAGACTCCTTTTGTTTGTTTGTTTGTTTGGTTGGTTTTTTGAGACAGGGTGTCTCTGTGTAGCTTTGGAGGATGTCCTAGAACTCTCTCTGTAGACCAGGCTGGCTTCAAACTCACAGAGCTCTGTCTGCCTCTGCCTCCCTAGTACTGGGATCAAAGGCGTTCGCCATCAACACCTGGTTGGCTCTAGACTTTTCTAGAGATCTGATTCCGAGTCTCCAATCTAAAATGTATCTAATAATCTCTGCTTTTTATGAAAATTTTATTTTTAAACATTGTTTGGTATGCAAAAAATCGATGTTCTGAGCTTGCTCAGCTTTTCATAGACTTGATGCATTGGAAAAGTATATGCCTCTGAAAATGGTATTACCTTACAGTTCTGAGCTCTTTGGTTGGCACAGTTGGCCATATTCTCGGCTGCCTTTTGCACATGCTGGTCATAGCTGTCCAAGAAAGAGTAAGAGAGAGAAAATCACCAAATTATGTTAAGTTTGCTTTAGATGAGGAGCAACCCAAGGAAGCAAAACTCACTTTCCTGTTCTCTATTGGAATGATGTTATTAGCTTCTGAATAACAAAAACAACAAATGCTTTGTTTTTAAGTACATTATGAATTCAAACTTAAAACTCCTCATCACCTT
Source organism: Cricetulus griseus (assembly GCF_003668045.3). Classification (NCBI taxonomy): domain Eukaryota; kingdom Metazoa; phylum Chordata; class Mammalia; order Rodentia; family Cricetidae; genus Cricetulus; species Cricetulus griseus. The sequence goes on along the minus strand of NC_048596.1, from coordinate 186,125,790 downwards.
GTTGTACACAGTTTATAAAGTATGATACGTATCCCTAAGAGGAGCCCAGTTTCATTTAATTTTCTTCCATCATTATCACAAAATGTATTTATTTTTTCAATTAAAGACTCTCTCTCTCTCTCTCTCTCTCTCTCTCTCTCTCTCTCTCACACACACACACACACACACACACACACACACACACACACACAAGCCTAATGGTGGTGACCACACCTTTAATCCCAGCCCTCAGAGACAGGCAGAGAGGCAGGTGGATCTCTGTGAGTTGAGGCCAGTCTGTCCTACAGAGTGAGTTCCAGGATAGACTGGGCTGTGGAAACTCTATCTCGAAACAAAACAAAACAAAACAAAACAAAACAAAACAAAAGGATTTATAAAAATAATGCTGCTTTGCTTTTAAGAAAGGAAAGGATTTAAGGATTTCTCCAAATTCTATTCTAAACAAGTAACAATAGTGACACCCTCCCTAATTATCCTGACACAGGCAGTTCAAACTAGTCAGTTTACTATTTTCAACCCAGGCATTTCTGTCTGCAGGCCAGCAGCTGACCAGATTAGTCCAGATCTGGTTTCAGCCAAACCAGAATCTAGTTCCCTCAGGAAAACACAAAATTATGAAACGTGAGACTTCACGTTTCCTTCTTTTCCTTACTTCAAAGACATCTCGTGGAAGCTGACTGTGGTGGTGCACACTTTTAATACCAGCACTCAGGAGGCAGGGGCATGTAGATCTTCATAGTGAGTTCTAGGCCAGCCAAGAATGCACAGTGAAACTCTGTCTGTCTCAAAAGAAAAACAAAATAGTTCATAGGGAATATTGTTCACTAACAATGCTAAAGAATTTTTTTGTTTGTTAGATTGTTTTGAGACAGGGTCTCACTTTGTAGACCAGCCTGGCCTCAACTTTACAAAGCCCTAGGCAGAGCCTCTGCCTCCTGAGTGCCAAAATTAAAGGCCATATACACCACCAAATCAGTCAAGAATTCTTGTTTGTTTGTTTGTTTTTGTAGACAGGGTTTCTCTGAATAACAGCCTGGCTGCCCTGGAACTTGTTCTGTAAATCAGGTGGGCCTTGAACCCAGAGATCTGCTTGCCTCTGCCTCCTGAGTATTGGGATTAAAGGTATGTGCCACCACCACCCAACAAGAACTCTTTTAAGGAGCTGGAGAAATAGATCAATTGTTAAAAGGACTGACTGTTTTTCCAGAGGACCAGCGTTCAATTCCCAGTACACATGTGGCAGCTCACAATTGTCTGGAACTCCAAGATCTAACACCCTCACACAGACATGCATGCAGGCAAAATGAATAAATTATTTAAAAAAGAACCCTTTTAAAACTAGTGGTGGAACACAAACCCATATGTAAACATACTGTGAATACATGTGTGTGCTTCTATATACATATATGTGTGTAATCTTATAATCAAACATATTTTTATATATGCTGAAAGAATCTATATCACATTTTGTCTTTCTTTTTTTTGTTGTTTTTATTTTGTTTGTTTGTTTTCAAGGCAGGGTTTCTCTGTGTAACAGTCCTGGCTGTTTTGGAACTAACTTTGTAGACCAGGCTGGCCTCAAACTCACAGAGATCTGCCTGCCTCTACCTCACCAGTACTGGAATTAAAGGCATGTGCCACCACACTCAACTACATTTCATATTTCTTATGTCTAGACCTGGAGGTAATCTGACTATTTTTCCCTAGAAGATACTGACTACACCCACTTGCAGAAAACAAAGTACATGTTAGGGTTGCCGGGAAATGTTCTCATGTGCTCAACTTACTTAATGATCCTCAAATTTTTCCCACTTGCATAACTTTTTCAAAACCAAAAGTGCTCAGAGATGCCCAGAGTGTGTGGAATAACTTGTTATGAGACCGTTGCCATGTAAGTGCCCTGGGTGCCTTAAGGAGACCTCAGTGTTTGTAGTCAACCGTCTGCAGGTTAATTACTCCCTGAAGGGTATTGTGGAAAAAATAGAACAAGATCAAGATCTCTCTCAAAATGCCAGCGTGCAATGAACACACATCAGTGTTTTCTGCCTGGCTGGTGGGTAGCTGATTCCTGTGACCCATGCTGCTGTGACTACTCCAAGCCTAACTTCTGTTTTACTAGTGACATCTATGCTCAGAAAAGGGAAGTCTTTGGTCCTTCTTTCAGAATTTGAAACTTGATTCAGAAAGATACCTTTCCTGTTTGTGTACCTAAGAATCTAACGAGAAGAATTCCAGAGGTTACTAGCTACAGATTTAGATAAAGGGTAAGCAAGATGTCTCAGCAAGTAAAAGACACAAGCTTTATAACCAAGATTCCATCCCCACAATCTACAGTGGAAGGGAAGATCAGACACTCACAAGCTGTTCTCTGCCCCTATTCTTGTGCCCCTATACTTGGCATGCAACTGATTTGTTTAGGCTGGCTGGTTAAAGAGTTTGGTGATCTGCTGATCTCCCTGCCCTCCCATTGCTGGCATTATAGAAGCTCATGGATTTTACTGTGGCTCTGAGGGTCAAAACTCAAATCCTCATGCAGCAGAAACTTTACCAACTGAGCTCCCTCCTGGTGGAGCACAAGTACTTCCTGTGATTCTGAGGCCCTAGAAATCTGGAGGATACCATTCTAGAAAGAGTAACAGGACACCTTGGTCTTTTCCTTTCAGATTACCTTTATTTTCTAAAATATTCCATGGTAAACATTTGTTATTTTGTAAAGAAAGAGATTATTTTTGAGTGTATAGGTCAGTGACAACTTGCTATTTCAATGACAGAGGAGAATATATATTGTGCGTTCATATTTATCATTTTCATATATGCCGTTCCATGTGATTCCAGTAGCACCTGTGGAGGTTTGTATTATTATTTTCATTTTATTATTGTCTATATACATGTGCGTTGTTGTTGTTGTTGTGTGGGTATGTGTGTACATGTTCAGGTATGCTCACCGGTGTACAGATGTGGAGGTAGGTGGTGGTGTATATGTATGCATAAGTGGATGCTGGTGCTCACAGAGGCCAGGAGAGGGCGTTGGATTTCCTGGAGCTAGTCATCTTTCCAGCCCCTCCACTTTTTTCCTTGAGACAGGTTCTCTCACTGAATTGGGAGCTGGTCTTTTGGCTACACCGGCTGGCTAGCAAACACTGTCCCCTTTGAGTCTCTTAATGATATACTTTGTCCACCGAACCCTAAAAGCGATGCTCACCATTTGACTGTCATTTGAATCCAAGGTAAACAGAAAGCCAAATACATGGAAACAAGTGTAGCTGAGACCAAAACAGGCAAATCATTTTCCCTAGACACCACAGAGAAAAGAAATCACAATCATACTAGATGTGTTTCCTGTAAATACTAAGTCGATATTACAACCCCAATGCTAGCATGCATGTAATATGTGCCCAGGTGATAAAACAGACCCCTGGTGATATAAAGGTCAAGAATATTGTCTACCCTTTAAAAGGATAAATTTAGGTAAGACAGGACTAATTCGTTCTATTTAAATTGTTCTTACACTCAATGCTTCAACTTTTTCATGTGTAAAAAGAAAATAATATTTATCTGGATATTAGCATGGGCCTCTAGATTTCATTTGTGGAGATCAAATGAAAGAACATGCAGACATACACTTTAGAACTGGCAAGCATGTGGGCTGGAGAGATGGAGAGAAGACCAGAGTTTGATTCCCAGTACCCACCTGGGAGGCTCACAACACCTGTAACTACAGCTCCAGGAAAGTTGATGCCCTCTTTGGGCCTCTACAGGCACCTGCACATACGTGACTTACACTCACATTGTGGTGGCTTGAATGAAAATGGCCTCCATAAACTCATAAGGAGTGGCATTACTTGAAAGGATTATGAGGTATATAAGTATGTCCCAGGGTGGACTTTGAGGTTTCAAAAAGCCCATTCCAAGCCCAGAGTCTCTCTTCCTACTATGGTTCCTTCTATGGTTTTGGATGTAGACTTCTAAGCTACTTCTCCAACACCATGCCTGGCTGCCTACCCCCATGCTCCTTGCTATGACAATAATGAACTAAGCCTCTAAAATGTAGGCCAGACTCAATTAAATGCTCTCTTTTATAAGTGTTGCCATGGTCATGGTGTCTCTTTACAGCAATAGAATACTGACTAAGACAGAAGTTAACACCAGGGAGCAGAGTATTGCTGCAACAAGCCTGACTGTGCTGTTTGTTGGTGGAGGGGCTTAATGAGCCATACTATTATAAGCATAGAAGACAGTGGTGCTGAGAGCAATATAGATTATGACAGCCCAGCTCAATCAAATGTTTTTAGAGGTGAAGAATATTAGTAACTGGCCTAGAAACTGTTCTTCGGATGTTTTTGCAAAGAACACAGCTGATTTCTGCTCTTGTTCAAAAAAATCTACCTGAAGCTAAATTGAAGAGTTCTGGATTAATGGCATTGGTAGAAGAGATTTCTTTTTGTTTGATTGTTTATTTTTTGTTTGTTTGTTTGTTTGTTTGAGACAGGCTTTCCTCTGTGTAACATCCCTGGTTGTCCTATAACTCACTTTGTAGAACAGGCTGGCCTCAAACTCAGAGAGATCTGTTTGCCTGACTCCTGAGTGCTGGGGTTAAAGGCAGCCCCACAACCACAATCCAGCTGGTAAAGGAGATTTTAAAATAGCCTAATATTGACTGTGTTACATGGTTATTAGTAGCCAGTCTTCCACAGATCTATAATGAAAAGGAGCAAACTGAGAAAGGAATAATACAAAATGTACAGTTTGAGGAGAAAAGGCACATCAGGAAGTGGAATGGAATTAAGTCCAGTGCTGAAGGAGATTAAAAAAAAAAAAAGTTTAAACAAAAGCCAGATACTAAGTGAAATAAAGGGAGTGGTGACCTAAGGACAAGACCCAACCCAGCTAAATTCCAACTTGTTAAATGAATTAAAACAAAGCTTAAGCAGTGAAGGAAACCATTAAAACCAGAAAGCTGGCTGGGTGATAGTGACACATGCCTTTAACCCCAGCACTTGGGAGAAGAGGCAAGCAGATCTCTGAGTTCCAGATCTAAAAACAAAAACAAGAAACAAAAAAACCAGAAAGCTGATGCAAATGCATTTGAACAAGGGGGCCAAGTTCCAGCTCCAGCAAGCAGAAGAACTTGTCAGCTTTAGCCACATGTATCTGGTTTTAGAGACAAGAATTCACGAAAAGTTTATGAAGTCTCCCTATGTGGCTAAGAAAAGCCATTGAGACTGGCTGTGTGCCAGGGGCAACCCTACATGGAGGCCCAGAAAGACCATGACGCTATGAAGGTGAATCCTGGATTTCAACAAAGACCCCCAAGATATTGGAGAAGCCGGCATTGTGGGATACCTGCCAAGTGTTGCTGCTTACAGGGAGTAGAACCAGCCCAAGAGAGAGAAGTGTGTTGCAGTCAACAAAGCTGAAAGGAGTTGGAGAGCTGAAGAGTGCTTTGACGTCAGACATGGAAAGAAGTTTGGAGTTTGCATGACTGTTTTTTTTGTCTTGCTTTGATTGAGTATTTCCTCACTATGCTCCTTTTCCTCCCTTTTGGAATGGTAATGTATATTCTCTGCCATTGTATGTTGGAAGTATGTGATCTGCTTTTTTATTTTGATTTTACAGGGTTATAGTTAAGAGATTGCATTGAGTTTCAAAACAGACTTTGGGCTTTAAATAGTGTTGAGACTGTTATAGACTATGGGGACTTTTGTTGAACTAAATGCATTTTTGCATTACGATATGGCTACAAACCTATGGGGGCCAAGGAGTGGAATGTGGTGGTTTGAATGAAAATGGCCCCTGAGCTTGGTGAAGGAAGTGTGCCACTAGGGGTGGGCTTTAAGGTTTTAAAAGGCCCATTTCAAGCCCAAGGTTTCTCTGTTCCTCCTGCCTGCCGGGATCCAGATATAGACTTCTCAACTATGTCTCCAGTACCATGCCAGCCTTCATGTCACCCTATTCCCTGCCATGAAGATAATGGACTAAGCCCCTGAAACCGTAAGCACATGCCAATTATATGCTTTCTTTTGTAAGAGTTGCCATGGTCATGGTGTCTCTTCACAGCAACAGAACACTGACTAAGATATACATATACATCAAAATTAAAAATAAAAATTAAAAAAATTGCAAGTACTGCTTCTAGGTGTCTAGTTCAGTGGCAGACCACTTACACAGCATCTATGAAACCCTGGTTTTTGTACCCCAGTGCCATAATCATGCAAAATTTACAAATGTTATGTGAACTATCAATGTTTTCCTTGTTGATCATGTTACCAAAATTAAATACTACTTAGTTTGCTTAAATTTCACTTATTTGGGGGCACCTTGCTTAGGCACATGTTAACCAATCATCTCTGTCTCTCTGTCTCTCTGTGTCTCTGTCTCTGTCTCTGTCTCTGTCTCTGTCTCTCTCTCTCTCTCTCTCTCTCTCTCTCTCTCCACCTATGCTTGCACCTTGATGCTGGAGATTAAACATAGGACCTCGAGCACACTGTGAAAGTGATCCACCATTGAACCAGACCCCTAGGTTTGCTCTCCAGTATGTAATCAAAGCTTAAATTCTCCACTCACAACCCCTTTTTGTCCGAGAAATTTTTATGCCACTCTAACTATAAAACAGATACATAAATCAAACATTTACTGGTTTAAAAACATAAAGAAATGTATCTTAAAACAAATTTTGGATACATGTAATTTCACTATCCATTAAAAGTGGAAGCAAATTTACATTCTAAGGGGATGGATATGCACTTTTCTTTTTGCATAAAGAATGAAATTATAGGGCTGGAGAGATAGATGGCTTCAGTGGTTAAGAGCTCTGATTGCTCTTCCAGATGACCTGGATTCAATTCCCAGCACCCATGTGGCAGCTCACAACTGTCTGTAACTCCAGTTCTAGGGGATCTGACACCTTCATACAATACACATAAAATAAAATTAAATAATTATTAAAGAGAGAAAGAATGAAGCCAGGTATTGGTGGCTCACGCCTTCAATTCCAGCACTCAGGAGGCAGAGAGAGGCAGGTGGATCTTTGTGAGTTCAAGGCCAGCATGGTCTACAGAGCAAGTGGCAGGATAAGCTCCAAAGCTACACAGAGAAACCCTGTCTTGAAAAACTAAAAGTAAAAGAAAAAGAAAGAAAGAATGAAATTATAGCCAACTATTTGGTACTGTAGGATATAGAACATCTTCCACATTTTTCAGAGTTGAATGGTATTTTGATTTCATAATCATCAATGTTAAGAATGTTGATTTGCATTAATATGAAGAAAAAACAGGCAGAAGTATATTTATCGACATTTCAGTTATTGTTGGAAATCTGCCCTAATTCCAATCCCAAATTAATTAATTTTTTATGCGACATAAGTCGGCAACCCCAGCAGCAAATACTTCCTTATTTGTGTGTGTGTACACGTGTACACATATAGCATGTACACACACACACACACACACACACACACACACACACACACACACACACGAAACAGTGTAGGTGGAAGTCAGAGGACAACCTTGTAGAGTTGGTTCTCCCCTTCCATATTTACGGGAGTTCCAGATATAGGACTCGGTTTTCGGGCTTGCACTGTCAATGTCTTTATCTGCTGACTCACCTCACAGGTACGTTTCTCTTTATTTTGTTTATACATTCTTTGAGATTTTCGTGCACGTATACAATGTAGTCTGACTCCCCCAGACTGTCCCACACCAGCCTCCCAACTCCATTACTATTTCTTCTCCTCTTCCTCTTCTTTATAATCCACTGAGTCCAGTTAGTGTTGTTCATACACACATGGGCATATAGGGCTATACTCTAGACTATGGCTACACTCCCAAGGAAAATGGACTCTCTCTTTCCCAGCAGCCTTCAGTAGCCAATAACTCTCAGCTAGGGGTGGGGCCTGGTGAGATGGAATGGTGACTGGCTTGATCTTATGCAAATGTTGTTCAACCAGCCACAGCTGTTAAGTTCATGAGTGGAAATGGCCCTGTCATGTCCAGAAGACACTATTTTACAGAGGTCCTCCCAGATCCCTGCGCTCACAATCTTTGCACCTCCTCTTTCTGTGTGCCCCGAACTTTTCGGGGAGGAGATGATGTAGATCCTCCATCTGGGGCTGAGCACTCCACACCACTTATCCCCTGCACTTTGATTAGTTGTCAGTCTCTGTGTTGGTGGCGCACGCCTTTAATCCCAGAACTTGGGAGGCAGAGGCAGGTGGACCTCTGTGAGTTCAGGACCAGCCTGGTCTACAGAGCTAGTTCTAGGACAGCCTCCAAAGCCACAGAGAAACAAACAAAAAAAAAAAACCAGAAAAAAATGAGTAAAAATAGTCTTGGTTTTTATTATATGAAGTTTTAAAAATAATTTGTTTAATTTTATTTTATGTGCATTGGTATAAAGGTGTCAGACCCCCTAGAACTGGAGTTACAGACAGACAGAAGCTGCCATGTGGGTGCTGGGAATTGAACCCAGGTCCTCTAGAACAGTCAGTGCTCTTAACCACTGTGCCATCTCTCCAGCCCTTATATGAATGTTTTGCCTGCATGTATGTCTGTTTACCACATGTCTGTCTTGTCTTAGTGGAAGTCAGAAGAGGGTATTAGGTCCCCCAGAACTGGAGTTAAAGGCAACTCTGAGCAGTCGTGTGAGTGTGGGGAACTGAACCTGGGTGCTATGCAAGGGCAACCAGGGCTCCAAACCACTGAACCATCTCTCTAGCCCCTTCAAACAGCAATTTTTGTTTGTTTGTTTGTTTTTGATTTTTTGAGACAAAGTTTCTCTGTATAGCCCTTGCTGTCCTGGAACTCACTCTGTAGACCAGCCTTTGCCTCCCAAGTGCTGGCATTACAGGCGTGTGTCACCACTGCCCGGCTCAAACAGCAATTTTTAAAATCAAACATTCTTCCAGGTGGTGGTGGTTCATGCCTTTAGTCCCAGCACTCAGGATGCAGAGGCAGGAGGATTTCTATGAGTTCGAGGAGCGCCTGGTCTACAAAGTGAGTTCCAAGATGGCCAGGGCTGTTACACAGAGAAACCCTATCTTGAAAAACCAAAAATAAATAAATAAATAAAACCAAACATTCCAACACAATACAAAACAACTATATGCTAATTTGATGTTTAGATGCAGAAGAAATTCTGGCAGTAATTTTTATTACATTTATTTATTGTTTGTATGTATGTGGGGGATGCTTGTGCCCAGACACTCTTGTGGAGGTCAGAGCACAACTCGCAGGAGTTGGTTTCCTCTTTCCACCTTCAAGGGATCAAATTCCTGTCTTAGGATTGACAACAAGTGTCTTTACCAGCTGAGCTGTCTCTCTGGACTTGAAAAATATTGTCCTTGTTTCCCATAATTAAGCTGTAGTGTTTCTATAAGGGCAGAAAATTATGTATATCTGATAAAAGCTCGGCAGTTCATAACATACAACAGTCTTGAAGCTGATCCTGGGTATTTCAGGTAGTGTTCTCTGGCATTGCTTGGCATGATGTCATTCCAGTCCAAAGTGCTTACATGTTCAGAATCAAAACTACCATGAAATCATGAGGTGCAACACAGTTCAGCACTGCCAGAAACACCTGAGATTCAGTAAACCCCTCTTTCTTGAATTAATTTTTAGTCAATGCACATCCAGAAACACTTTACTGTAGCCAAACAATTTTGTGACCCTCCCCCCATATTTATCATGCAAACATGAAGTTATGAGATGTACCTTAACAGGAAGAGTCTAAATTATGATTAAATATCTGAATGATCTGGCTAAAGAGCTGGGCACAGTGGTGCATGCCTATAACCCCAGCCTGCCCATATAACATAGAAATACAATACTGATGCTTTTGCTGTTTTTTTGGTTTGTTTGTTTGTTTTGGGTTTTTTTTTTTTTTGAGACAGGGTCTCACTATGTAGCTCTGGCTGTCCTGGGACCCACTAAGTAGACCAGGCTGGTCTTTTTTTTTTTCTTATGCAAAATCATTTTATCAGGCTGGTCTTAAACCCAGAGAGATCTGCCTGCTTCTGCCTCCTGATTCCTGGCATCAAAGGGGTGTACCACTACACCCAGCTCTATTAATGCTTTTTAAAAATAATTTTTGGATGGCAAGATGGTTCAATGGAGTAAAGAAACTTAACACCAAGCCTGGCAACCTGAGTTTAATCCTTAGGACCCAAAGGGTGAAGAGAGAACCAAGTTATGAAAGTTGTCCTCTGACTTCCACCTGTGTGCCTTAGCATGCCTCCTGCCACCAACCAGCACGTGCACAGAAAATAAATTTTTAGGGTGTAATAAAAATGGGGCTGGAGGGCTGGAGAGATGGCTCAGAGGTTAAGAGCACTGGTTGCTCTTCCAGAGGTCCTGAGTTCAATTCCCAGCAACCACATGGGGGCTCACAGCCATCTATAATGAGTTCTGGTGCCCTCTTCTTGGGTGCAGGCTGAACACTGTATACATAGTAAATAAATAAAATAATTTTAAAAAATGGGGCTGGAGAGATGTCTCAGTGGTTAAGAACACTTGACTGCTCTTCCAGAGGACCTGAGTTCAATTCCCAGCAACGATGGTGGCTCACAATCATCTGTAGTAGGATCAGATTCCTTCTTCTGGTGTGCATAGAGACAGAGAACTCATACACATAAAATATATGCATAAATAAAGCTTTTTTTAAAAAAATGTAATAAAAGGAGCTGGATCCATGGATCAGTGGTTAAGAGCATTGGGTGTTCTTACAGAGGTCCCAAGTTCTGCTCTCAGCACCCACATGGTGACTCACAGCCTTCTGTACATACAGCTCCAGGGGATCCAAACCCTCTTCTAGCCTTTTTACATTGCATGCATTTGGTGTATAGACATACATGCAGGCAAGACACCCATGCATATAAACTGCAAATAAGATTTAATGTAATAAAAATATTTAAAACCTGGTCTGGAGAGAGGCCTCAGCAATTAAGGGAACTTATTGTTCTTGCACAGGACCCAGGTTCAGTCTCTAATGCCGACATGGTGGCTCATGTATAACTCCAGCTCCAGATGTTCCAATACCCTCTTCTAGCTTCCTTGGGCACTGCATACACACGATGCAAATACTTACATACAGGCAAAATACATACATATAAAATATAAGTAATAATAATAAATTTGAATCAGGTTTAGAGTTTAAAATTGCCTCCCTATCAACAGGTGATGATAGGACTATCTTACTGGGCAGAGAACAGCCTTTTCCTCCGTTGGTGGTACAGATGGTTGAATCTAGGGCTCCCTGAACCATATCTTCTGACATTTTGTTGTTGTTGTTGATACAGGGTCTTCCTAAGATGCCCACTTTGGCTTTGAACTTGTGATCCTTCTGTCTCAGCCTGAGTAGCTAGGCTTACTAGCCTGCAAGAGCCAGAGAACTCCATTTAAGTGCAATATTTATTTCAAAGATGCTAAGTTGCTCTGTGAAATGAGAGGTTAATGGTTTGTGTGAAGCACTGGAATGAGGAAATGGTGGAGATAACAGAAAATAAGTTTGACAGGAAGAAAGGCACCTTACTGTCCTTGCTCATGAGTGTAGCACCGTATATGCTGTCACCTGGCAGAAGGAATAACTTTTTTGGGGGGGGGTTGAGACAGGGTTTCTCTGTGTAACTTTGGAGCCTATCCTGGCACTCGCTCTGGAGACCAGGCTGGCCTCGAACTCACAGAGATCTGCCTGTCTCTGCCTCCCGGGTGCTGGGATTGAAGTGGTGTGTCACCAATGCCCAGCAACTTTTTTTTTTTAACAGCTAAGAAGCCACTGGAGAAAAATTTGTCTTCAGGGCTTAAAATCAGCAGCTAATGTGACTCTGACAAGACTAACCAGATGATAAGGTTCCATCCCAGTGGGAAGAAGCCCAGGAATCCGGTCATGCTACATTTTAAACCTTTGGAAACTTGAAGTTAAACTTTATTTTTTGAGATAATTAGAGATAACATGGGATTCCCATCTTCTAAGAAATAATACAGAGAGAAAAGAAATAATACAGAGAGATCAGGAATTCCCTTTATAATGTTTTCTCCAAAGGCAATATCCTACAAAACTGGAGAGGACTGTTAGAACCAGAGTGTTTACTTTGATCCAGTCAAGATACCAAACAATCTGTAGAGACCTTTGAAACAAGTGGATCACCTTAGTAAGCAACTAGCACATTCCTGAAAGCCAGAAGCCATCCTTTAAATTCCAAACTTTCTAAGTGTTGTCTTGGAAGACATATCACCTTGGGGATTTCACAATGACCCAGAGGCAGCTTTCAGGATTGCAGGAAATATTTACTTAACCTCCCCACTCCAAAGGAGTCTCAGGCAATTGATAACCTGTTGTAAATTAACCCACAGGCAATCAGCTGGACATGATTATACTCCAAGGCATTGCAGCCCAGAAATCATCTCATTGAGCAAGCCTCCTACAGCAAGAAGAAAGCTTATTCTGAGAAACTATGGTTTTGCCACATCCACTCCATTCATTGAAAGAACTCCACATAAGGAATTCTTTTTATTGTTTTGTTTTGTTTTTCAAGACAGGGTTTCTCTATGTAACAGCTTGGAACTGACCATGCTGTAGACCATGCTGGCCTCGAACTCATAGAGATCCTCCTGTGCTCCCGAGTGCTGGAACTAAAGGTGTCACATGACACACTCTGACCTGTAATAATTATTTTAAGGTGAGGTTTCCTTCAGTGTATTCTAATTATCAGTGGGATTCTTTTGGTTTTGTTTGCTTATTTTTGGAGATAGTATCTTGTCATGCTGCCTTGTCTGGCCTCAAACTCATAGATAGCCCATGTTGTCCTTGAACTGGTGGCAATCCTCCTGCCTCAACCCAACACTCACGTTTTCATCAGTGTTTTACTGCAACTTTGGAGAGTTCTGCATCTTGTTTTGGACAAAAACATTGAGTCTTAGGTAAATATCTGAGGAAACAGACATAAGAGAGAGAGCCCCTTCCCCTAAATAGATTATAGTGAACATTATAAGACCTCCTAAATAAACTATTAATGAATTTGAAAGAGAAATCCCCTCTGGAATCTGGAGAGGTCACATGACATAAAAAAGCATAAGGAAACCACGATACATGTCAAAGTTGATGAGACAGAAACTTGAAGACTGCATATGTGTATCTGGACAATGAGAAAAGCTTTTGAAAAATAAAACAAAAACAACCTAATGCCAGGCACAAATACTCACTAAATATCTCAGAGTATGTTTGTGATTAGTTATTTCTGTTATCAGTGTCTGAAGATAAAGTTCTTTTCCTAAGACAATGCTTTACATCCTAAGACATAAAAAAAGGAAGATGTGACAATGTGGAAAGGGTCATCTAAACCACCTCCTCCTCCTGTGGCGTGGATGTTTTCCCAAGTTACCAGTGTTCTTTCTGCTCTGTGAGTTTGAAACTAGCCTGGTCTACAAGAGCTAGTTCCAGGACAGCCTCCAAAGCCACAGAGAAACTCTGCCTCAAAAACAAACAAAAAAAAACAAAAAGCAGTGTTCTTTCTGGTTCAATCCCTACTGTCACACAAATTTGGGGAAGATTTCTGAGCTTCCTCTGACTGTGCTGCAGGTGTACAGAGATCAGAGAGGAACTAGGTAGCCAGTGTAGATTTCAAATTCCTGCCGGCTTAGGGAGAGGAATAACCAGCATAGCAAGGTTTTCTCTTGTTTACTTCTACCACAATAACTGAGGCTCTCCCATCATAAGAATTCCAACTTCACACAACAAAGGAATTCAATAAATATTCAGGGAATTGGAAGTGGATAAAACAAATTGAAGTTCAACTTTTCAGTCCCCACATGACCCAAATACCTTTAAAAATCCTCAGCAGCAATGGAAAACCCAAAGGAAGAAAATGAAGGACTTCCAGATTGAAGAGAGATAGCTAAAAGATAAGAGCTTTAAAAAAAAAAAGGAAAAAGGGGGCAAAATAGTTGGCAAGGAGGTGCTGGAGAAATGGCTTAGTAGTCGAAAACAACTGCTGCTCTCGAAGAGGCCTGGAGTTGAGTTCCCAGCACCCTTACCACACACACACACACACACACACACGTACAGAGTTAGGTATTTGGTTTTTTTTTTTTCTTGGTTTTTTCGAGACAGGGTTTCTCTGTGGCTTTGGAGGCTGTCCTGGAACTAGCTCTTGTAGACCAAGCTGGTCTCGAACTCACAGAGCTCTGCCTGCTTCTGCCTCCTGAGTGCTGGGATTAAATTAAAGGCATGCGCCACCACCGCCCGGCCTCGGTATTTGGTTTTTTTTGTTTGTTTTGTTTTTTGATGGGTTGTGGTTCATGAAATCCAGGCTAGCTTTAAGCTTATTGTTAACTGGTGATGACCTTGAATTCCTGATACTTCTGCTTCCACATCTCAAGTATCGGGATCATAGGCATGTCCATTTTATCCTAAGATAATATTCTTGTAATATTTCCAACAGTAACAAAAGATGCTTTTCTTCCTTTTGACCACCAGTCCAGTTGCAACTTTCTCTTCAGTATGTATCCTTTTGTTTCTTTGTAGCTATACATAAATAACTACAGTGTATCTTTTAACATTGTATACATGATAATATACTATATATTTTTGACATTTTTTTCACTTCCCAAAATATTTGAAAAGTTTTTGTTTTATTTTGAGACAAGATCTCACTAGGTAGCCCAGACTGGCCTGAACTTTCACCAATCCTGCCTCAGCCTCCCAAGTGCTGGGATTATAGGCAACCAGGCTTGACTTTTTTGGAAGTTCTTTCTACATCTTCCTTCCACTCATTTAGTAGCGAAAGTAGTTTTAAAAAAAGAAAGAAAGAAAAAGAAAAGAAAAAATCAGACAGCCACACATTAGGGACTCAACACTAGCTGAAGGGTCAGCTAATATTTGTACTTCCTATGTGTATTGTATGTTATCTGTGTACTTTTGTTGTTGTTTGATTGTTTTGGTATCAGGGCTTTCTTTAGTGTCATCCAGATGTCCTTGAATTTCTGATCCTCTTTACCTCTATCTCCAGAGTGCTAGGTTGATAGGCATGCACCAACATGCCCCATTGTATATAGTGTTAGAGAATGAATCCATGGCTTCATGGATGCTATACAAGCACTCTACTAACTAGAGCATATCCCCCAACTAGTACTTTAAAGTTTATTTATTTGTTTTTATGTGATGAGTGCTGTAATTGCAGGTACACCTTTATGCCAGAGGAAGGAATCTGATCCCATTACAGATGGTTGTGAGCCACCATGTGGTTGCTTGGAATTGAACTCAGTACCTCTGGAAGAGGAGCCAGTGCTCTTAAACGCTGAGCCATCTCTCCAGCCCCTAACTAGTACTTTAAAAACAACAAACAAACACAATAGCTATTTATTGAACAGTTACTGAAAAGAGTGTGAAAAAGAAACCAGTTCAGAATCGTCTTTACAAGCCCCCAGCTTTTTTCCTGTTCAATTTGTTTGTTGTTGTTGTTTTGTTTTGTTTTTAAAGATTTATTTATTATGTGTAAATGAAGTTCTTAACAAAAGAACATCCCTCATCAATTATGTATACAGTGTCCTGCATGTATTCATAAGGGCCAGAAGAGGGCATCAGATATCATTACAAATGGTTATGAGCCACCATATGCTTATATGCTTGCTGGGAATTGCACTCAGATCCTTTGGAAGAACAGCCATTTTCTTAACCTCTAAGCCATCTCTCTAGTCCCTCCATTTGTTTTTTTTTTTTTTTTTTTTTTTTTTTGGTTTTTCGAGACAGGGTTTCTCTGTGGCTCTGGAGGCTGTCCTGGAACTAGCTCTTGTAGACCAGGCTGGTCTCAAACTCACAGAGCTCTGCCTGCCTCTGCCTCCTGAGTGCTGGGATTAAAGGCTTGCGCCTCCAATGCCCGGCTTCCTCCATTTGTTTTTATAAGATATGCATAACCACTTTTTCAGTATAGTTGTAATTGAAGGAACCGGCTTCCCTTTTGGCAGCCATAACAGCCGAATACGTGCTTGCCATAAACCTGCCTTGGTCACTTAGAGGTCAGATGCCTGTCTTGTGACAAGGAACCAATCAGAAGTTCGCTGGTGGCGCTATGCTTTACGACCCTGGGTGTGCTTTATGGACAAGCGCACGACAATGACGTAGAGAGCATAGCAACCACCCTGGGAGGGCCTATGAGCCATAACAACCAGTTGACCAATCAACACAGGGCAAGCCCTCCAAGCCTGGAGGCACACCAATCGTGAGCCTGTGCGTAAGCCTGTGCGTAACCCTAGACACTCCCCTTACGCTGCCCTATAAGATCTTTTGGGAGCCTGTAGGAGCCGTCTTTTCTAGCCGTCCGCCATGGCAGGTGGGTGAAAGACCCGAGCTAACATGGGGTTAGCTCGTTAAATTACAATAAAGCCTCGTGCAGTTTGCAGCAAGCTCTCGAATCCGCCTGGTGATTGGGGTGACCGCGAACCTGGCCTGAGACCCCGGATACTTGAGTTTTCGGGGGTCTAACAGTAATCTGAACACAGAATTAAGCATTAGCCAAATGTGGTGGTGTATGCCTGTTGTGGTTTGAGTGAGAGGCTCCCCTATAGGCTCAGATGTTTGAATCTTGGCGCTGTTAAGGTAGGTTCATGGATATGGCCTTGCTGGAGGAAGTGTGTCACTAGGGGCAAGCTTTGAGGTTCAAGGCCACATGTGATTCCCAGTTCACTCTCTGCAGTTCAAGATGTGAGCCGTCAGCTTCTGCTCCGGCTGCTCTGACCGCTGCTTCCTGTCATGCTCTCCCACCACAGTGGACTCCTAACCCTCTGGAATGGTTAAGCTCAAATAAATTCTAAGTTGCCTTGGTCATGGTATTTTATCACAATAGAAAGGTAATAAATGCACCTGAAATACCATCACTTGAGCAACAGAAGCAGGAGGATTAAGAGTTCAAACTCAGCCGGTCGTTGGTGGCGCATGCCTTTAATCCCAGCACTCGGGAGGCAAAGGCAGTCGGATCTCTGTGAGTTCGAGGCCAGCCTGGTCTCCAGAGCGAGTGCCAGGATAGGCTCCAAAGCTACACAGAGATACCCTGCCTCAAAAAACCAAGAGTTCAAGCTCACCCTAAGCTACATAGTGAGTTTAAAAACAAGCTGGGCTACTTGTGAGCTTGTCTGAAAAAGAAACAAACAAAAAACTGCCCCTCTCCTATCAGCAACCTTCCAAATTCTCAATCAGCCATTCATTTTTGTTTTCACTTAAGCCAATCAAACTTCATTCAAGCATGAACTAGAATTAATAGGTAACAGTATTTCAGATCAGTAGCCAAGCCTTCTGTTCACTAAACCAACTTGCATTCTGCTGTACCAAACCAAATATCTTCCTCTCATTCTCTACACACTTCGAGGTCTCCAGTACTTGCTTCTTCTCCCCTAGGTCCTGCACAGAATCTACTTTGGGATATTTCTAACTTTATAAGGCTCTTCACCTTTGAATAGGTGTGAGCCCAGCTGTAGCACCCTGACCCTACAATGACCCTTCCATCTTCCACTCCAGTAAATTCTGGGATTTCCTAAACAGAATTCCCCAGGGGCAACCTTTGGATTTCTGGTGATGGCTTGTGAAAACTTCTCTAGGAAATCCGGGCCTGGAGACGCAAGGAGACATTCCCTACTCACTAAACCCATTCAGAGGAATAGGCATTCATTTTCCTACCAAAGGGGGCGCTAGACATGATGGGCAGGCTGCCAGCTTCCTCCTCTTTAAGGTAGGCGGCGCTCCCTGGCCGGGTCGTGACGTCATTTCTCAGCGTCGGGGGTGGGATGCGCTGACGCCATCTCCGGGCGCCCGGCTGGGGGGGGCCGCTGGGTGTGGGGCGGCTCCGGGGCCGGGGATGGCGGCGGCCGCGGTGGCGGCGGCTCCGGGACGAGCCGGAGAAGTCCAGGGAGCTCCGTGAAATGGGCCGGTGAGTGTCGCTTGGAGTGATGTCCGCCAGGCTGGCCTAAGGCCAAGCGGGCCTGGGTTCGGAGCTCCGGTGGAAGGGCCCCCTAGAAGCCCGTTGCTTCACCGGGCCGAGGGCCCCCCAAACAGCGGGCAGAGAGAGCGAAAGAGGCCGTGCCCAGTCCACTAGACGTTGCTTTCCCGCCTGGCCCGGAAGGTGGCTTCAGGCCCTGATACTCCGGCGGTGTTGTCCCCGCGGGCCAGGATGTCCGAGTTCTCAGGGCGGGAAGGGGCCCCCAAACAAGGAAGCGTCGCCAGCGGGGCCTGGCCTCAGCCAGATGTCCGACCCCCGACTTTCTAAACGTAGAATGGCTCAGTTCAGGCCTTACCCTTGTCGGAACAAGGATTGAGGAATCATCAAAAGCCATCACCCCTGATCTCTACCAGGCTGCTCCCTTTTTGTGGGGAGCACCTCTTTCCCTCAGCGAAAATTTGGGTCTCAGTGTGCAACCTCTTGATTCCAATCCAGGCACGAAGAGGAGTTCCGTTCTCTTCTCTTTTGGCAGGTCTCTGAACGGCTTCCTTGCCCCTTAGCTCAGTTGGGTTCACAAGTTGTATCTTTTCCCATGAGAAATTCTCCAATGCAGCTCCATACACCCACACCCAGGTTTCAGATTCTCAAATGTTTTGCTTTGTGGGAACCCGGTGAGCAGCCTGGGTCTTCTTTTTTGGGGGGGTAAGGGGTTTAGAGTTTTTGCTTGTTTCTGTCCTTTCATTATCTTGTGCTTGCTAACTCGTTGGTGACCCAGAGACAGGTTTTCTTAGCTATTTTAGCTACAGAGAGCAACCATCATTTTGGGAGTTAAGGGGAAAGCTGGGTGCTTTCAATTAAAAACTGTTGATGAAGAATGAATGCATGATTTGTACCCAATTTGTGATTTGTTTGTGTCATTAGAAATTTGTTCGTCCACATTTCCACCTTTTGTGTACTCTTGAACTATGCCACTCTTTAGGTAAATGTCACCTTCAATTGGATCAAGGCTCACAGTATTCTGTGTGACTTGGACAGAACAGGCAGTAATTTCTCAGAACTCGTCAACAGTGCTAACTCTGTTAAGACTTTATGGCCCATTTTTTGTTTTTGTGTTGGTGTTCCCTTCGAGATGGAGGTCTTATGGAACTTAGGCTGATTTGTGTGACTTACTGTATACTTGAATGTAGTTCAGGGTTACCATGTCCAGTCTGTGATGCTAGGGACCAAACTTAGGGCTTGATGCATGCTACTGAGCTGCATCTTGAAAGGCCATGTTCTTTAATTATTGATTTTCTGGCAAGTGAAATTCAGATATTGGTAGCTTGGTAATAGTTTTGTTCACCATTTTTGCTACATAGAGACTCAAAGAGGTATTTTCATTTTATTTCA
Organism: Cricetulus griseus; assembly: GCF_003668045.3. Lineage (NCBI taxonomy): Eukaryota > Metazoa > Chordata > Mammalia > Rodentia > Cricetidae > Cricetulus > Cricetulus griseus. The sequence goes on along the minus strand of NC_048596.1, from coordinate 186,106,481 downwards.
CATTTCATTCAGTAGTGTGAGGTTGTCACTTAGAAAATTTCACACACACACACACACACACACACACACACACACCCTTTTAATTTTACTTAGAAAATCCGTTAATATAGCTTTCACTTTGAGTAACTCCCCCTTGACCTCTTTTTCTGCCCCAGAAACATAAATAATTTTCTTTTCCTCTAGTGCCAACTTTCTTATTTAAATAATCTGATTTGTGTACTCATAGGCCTTTAATAAAGGTGAAACTCCCTGCTTCTCATTGTTGACATGCAAACAGAATTAAGTCTTTCATTTTCATTTGTGTGTTTAAGCAAAATTTGGATTGGAAATAAGTTTACTTGTTGGGGAGTAGAATAAAGGTAGAGAATAAAGAATATGATGATAAAGAAACCAATAAAATGTGACACATGGAAATTTCTTCCCAGAGATACCTTACAAAAATTAAAGCGTAATCAGTATTTGTTCATTCTTCTTTTTGTTTTGTTTTTAATTTGTGTGTGGAGGCCAGAGGCCAGCTTTCAGGATTAATTCTCTACACAATGTGGGTCCCAGGGACGGAACTCAGGGTATTACACTTGGTAGCAGGTGCATTTGCCTGCTGAGCCATCTAATGGCCTTCAAATTTTTTTCCCCTTTCAATTTCCTAGGTACTCTGGGTGAGAATGAAGCAAGAGCTCATGGACTTTGCTGGTTTTTGGTGGTTTTAGAATTATCTTTCATGTTGTCACTGGGGAGGATGAGAGATCAGACAAACTCCTTACTGCATCCTTGTTTCTGTCCCTTAGACTCCCAAGCCAGAGGGGAGGACACTTACTACAGCTGCTCAGAAGTACCACCAGAAGCTCAGGTAATACAAGCACTTAGGATTCCTTGTTGCAGGAAAAAAAGAAAGAAAGAAAGAAAGAAAGAAAGAAAGAAAGAAAGAAAGAAAGAAAGAAAGAAAGAAAAAGTTTGGCATGTGACAGTGGAAACACAGAACAGAATTTAGCCTGATTGGAAAAATTATTGGCCATGTTCATATGCATTGACATGTTCATATGAAAAAATGCTTTCTGACTTTTTTTTCTTTTTGAGATAGGTTTTTATGTAGCCTAGACTGTCCTCTGATTCATTCTGTAGCTAAGGGTGACCTCAAACTCCTGAACTCTTTACTCTCCTGAACTCTTTACTCCATCTCCCAAGTGTTGGGATTATATGTATGTGCCATCACAGGGACTCTAAAAAGATGCTTGTTGACAGAGGATAAAATGACTACAAAAATTGACAATAAGAGAAAGGGGAGAGAAAACTTCTGAATCATAAGACCTAAAAATAGTAAGTTGAACTGGGCAGTGGTGGCGCATGCCTTTAGTCCCAGCACTCGGGAGGCAGAGACAAGTGGATCTCTGTGAGTTCAAGACCAGTGTGGTATACAAGAGCTAGTTCCAGGACAGCCTCCAAAGCCACAGAGAAACCCTGCCTCGAAACCCCCCCCCCCCAATAGTAAGTTGACATACATGTGAGGAGAAATGGAACCAGAATCTTTTGAATACCCAAAGCAGACCTACTGTGAATAAGGAGCCACTGGCAAAAGAAACAAAGGGGGAAAAAGAAGGCAAATTGAAAGTGATAATACAAAGAAAAGGAAGTCTTAATGAGAGTAGGGAAAGAGAAGTGTGTGTGAAGTCTAAATTGTTTGGTTGCCCTTTAGAGGGGATGGAGGAGAAACAAACTATAGAGCAAGTGAAAATAATCACTCCTCATGGGATCCAGGTTGGAATGTAAAGTTTCTTTTTTCTTTTTCTTTCTTTTTTTTTTTTTTTTTTTTTTTTTTTTTTTTTTTTGGTTTTTCGAGACAGGGTTTCTCTGTGTAGCTCTGGAGCCTGTCCTGGCACTCGCTCTGGGGAGCAGGCTGGCCTCGAACTCACAGAGATCCACCTGCCTCTGCCTCCCGAGTGCTGGGATTAAAGCGTGCGCTGCTGTCACCACCCGGCTGGAACAAGGTTTAGTAATAATAATAAAGAGACAAGCAAACCTCAGCACCTCATGACATGAATGTAGCCAGTCTTGGGGTAGAAGAGATAGGAGATTGTGAGATCATAACCCACATTAATCCGGGGAATGAGGCCATAGGTTCAGGGAAAGAAGATGGCACATTAGTCTTTGACAACAAAAGGAGAAATTTAGGAAGGAGCAACAAAGACGAATGCTTATGAAAAGCATGACTAACCCAGAAATTGGTAGTGAAGAGGTCATGGAACCCTCAGGTTATTTGTGCATCTTAAGTGTTCATCCTTGTAAATCTTTGTGCTTTGTGATTTTCCTGGCTGGTCTTTGCTTTTCTTAGGCTAACAAATGAAGAGAGAGCCTCCTATTCTCATGCCTCCTTTTCTCACCACTTTCCTTTGTTACGTCTTTCTCCTTGGGTGCAATTCTTGATATTTTGTTTGACTTGATAGCCTGCATTACTTTTCTTTGCCTCTGGTTTGTTCCCTAGCAGATGTGGGCACCTCAGCCAGCAGCAGAGAAGGGTGCAGGGAAACCACAGAGAAGCCCCTTCTGATGCCCCAAGGAGCAAGCAAACCCCATCCAGGCTCCAGGAACACCACAAAGCAATATGAAACCTGTTCATGAGAGGAGTCAGGAATGCCTTCCACCAAAGAAACGAGACCTCCCTGTGACCAGCGAGGATATGGGGAGAACTACCAGTTGCTCCACAAACCACACACCCTCCAGTGATGCCTCTGAATGGCCCCGAGGGGTCGTGGTGGCTGGGCAGAGCCAGACGGGAGCCAGAGTCAGCCTCGGGGGTGATGGAACTGAGGCCATCACTGGTCTGACAGTAGATCAGTATGGCATGCTGTATAAGGTGGCTGTGCCACCTGCCACCTTTTCACCAACTGGCCTCCCATCTGTTGTGAACATGAGCCCCTTACCCCCCACGTTTAATGTAGCGTCTTCACTGATTCAACATCCAGGAATCCACTATCCCCCAGTCCACTATGCTCAGCTCCCATCCACCTCACTGCAGTTTATTGGGTCTCCTTATAGCCTTCCTTATGCTGTGCCACCTAATTTCCTACCTAGTCCCCTCCTTTCTCCTTCTGCCAACATTGCCACCAGTCACCTTCCACACTTTGTGCCATATGCCTCACTCCTAGCAGAAGAAGCTACTCCTCCCCCCCAGGCAGCATCCCCAGCCCAGCCATTTAACAAATCCTCCTCTGCCACCTCCCCACCCGGCCAGTTACCACATCACTCAAATACTCAACCACTGGATCTTGCTCCAGGCCGGATGCCCATTTATTATCAGATGTCTAGGCTACCTGCTGGATATACCTTGCATGAAGCTCCAACAGCAGGTACCAGCCCTGTACTTACCCCTCAGGAGGGCCAGTCTGCTCTGGAAGCAACTGCTGCCAATGGACAGAGACAGCGAGAGCGAAATGTAGTAAGACGAGAAAGTGAAGCCCTTGATTCCACCAGCAGCAAGAGTGAAGGCCAAGGAATGGTGCCGGTGGTAGAATGCTTGGTGGATGGACAGTTGTTTTCAGGTTCTCAGACTCCACGAGTCGAGGTGGCAGCGCCAGCACACCGAGGGACCCCAGACACCGACCTTGAGGTCCAGCGGGTAGTTGGCACTTTAGCTTCTCAGGACTATCGTGTGGTGGCAGCTCAGAGGAAAGATGAACCCAGCCCTCTTAACCTATCCCATCACACCCTTGACCATCAGGGTGAGGGACGAGGGTCAGCCAGGAATCCTACAGAACTGGTGGAGAAAAATCAGGCCCGTGTGTTCTATCCTCAGTCCCATCAGGAACCAGTAAAACACAGACCTTTACCCAAAGCAGTGGTTGTAGCCAATGGCAACCTGGTGCCCACTGGAACTGACCCTAGCCTACTGCCTGTGGGCTCAGAGATCCTGGTGGCATCAAGTCTGGACATGCAGGCCAGAGCCACCTTCCCAGACAAGGAGCCAACACCACCTCCCGTTACCTCCTCCCACTTGCCCTCCCATTTCATGAAAGGCGCCATCATTCAGCTGGCTACAGGAGAGCTGAAGCGGGTAGAGGACCTCCAAACCCAGGATTTTGTGCGCAGTGCCGAAGTGAGTGGGGGGCTGAAGATTGACTCTAGCACAGTCGTGGACATTCAGGAGAGCCAGTGGCCTGGATTTGTTATGCTGCATTTTGTGGTTGGTGAACAGCAGAGCAAAGTGAGCATTGAGGTGCCCCCTGAGCACCCCTTTTTTGTATATGGCCAGGGTTGGTCGTCCTGCAGCCCTGGGCGGACTGCACAACTCTTCTCTCTGCCCTGTCATCGGCTACAGGTGGGAGATGTCTGCATCTCTATCAGTTTACAGAGCTTGAACAGCAACTCAGTTTCTCAGGCCAGCTGTGCTCCCCCAGGCCAGCTGGGTACACCCCGAGAAAGGCCTGAGAGGACAGTATTGGGGCCTAGAGACCTATGTGACAGCGAGGGGAAGATCCAATCTTCAGGAGAGGGTTCCCGGGTGGGAGAGCCCTCCCAGCCTGAGCCTGGTGCTCAGGCCTGCTGGCCAGCCCCAAGCTTCCAAAGATACAGCATGCAAGGGGAGGAGGCACGGGCTGTGCTGCTCCGTCCTTCTTTCATTCCACAGGAGGTAAAGCTGTCCATTGAAGGGCGTTCCAATGCAGGAAAATGAACCTCTTTCCCAGCCCAGGACTGGGGCTTTATCCCCAGAGGTGAGCCTCACCATGAGCAGCCAGAGGATTTGCACATGCCAAGCAGAGAAAGGCTCTCTTGGCAGTGAGATTTGAGGGAAATAGGAGGCATGAAGACAGCCTCCCAAAGCAGGATCTGTTGCTCATTAATTACCCCATGGCATCCTTTCAGGACAGCCCTAGGGGGTGCTGAGATGAGGAAGAGCAGGCTTGGAGCAAGAAAGGGTGGGAGTGCACATAGGATAAGAAACATTCCAAAATCAGGGCCTCCCTGTTTTTTTTTTTTTTCCTACTCATTCCTGGCTCCTACAAAGGAAAGTACAGGCTTTGGGAGCAGGTGGCAGAGGGAGCAAAGAAAGAGCCAAAAATGATCCACAGCTTATAGTAGCAGTAAAACTGTTTTTCTTTCTTTTTTCCTTCTCCCTCCCCCCTTTTGTGGTGGGAGGGCAGGAGGCTCAATGGTTGAAAATGAGAAGGTTCCCACCCAGAACTCTTCTTGTAAGAGACGTGCACTTTAAAGGGTGATTTTGTTACAGATGTTTATGGCTGGGTTTGGGGTGGGGGAGCACCATGATCTACAGAACTCTGCTTGATTCTTTGCTTCTGCCCATTCCCATCTCACCTCACCATTCCTCTGTAAGGCTTTCTAGCAGTTTAGGGGCCAGAAGAGAGAGGAGAAATACCTTCAGGGCTGAGAATGAAGGACTGCCTTGCCAGGAACCCAATCGGGGGTTTTGGAGAAAAGACCTGATTGCTAGATGATGGGCTCTAGGCAAGGCTTTTGAAAGGAGGCTAACCTATTGAAACTCCCATTCAACATGTCAGGCCTGCTTTGACATTTCACTGAGTCTCTAGTAGTAATGTTGGAGAGACCTGGAGGACCTTTTCCCCTAGGCACCTACACTCTTCCATTGTCTGTCTATGTTGTGCCTAAGTGCCTGTGCTTCTCCCACCCTTCTGCTGCCCCGACCTCTGCATGGTGTCTTGATCTGGGCCTCACGTGTAGCTGCACTGCCTTTGTCCACAAAGACCTCCAGTTTTTGGTGTATAAGGGTCTCTGGTTTCCCTATCAGCTATAATTTTTATATTTAGAAACTCAAAATCATGTCCCCTTCCACTGGCAGCAACATAATGGAGAAACAAAAAAGAAACCATGCCCTAGACTGGGTTTTCCCATTCCAGTGGTTTTACTTGGTCCCTTCCCATCTCAGTCCATTGCCTCTCAGCAATTGGCATCTCCAAGCTGTGCCCTTCCACCATCAGCTCTAAAAGTCTACGATAGTCCTTGTAGCATCTTAGCAGATGTTTCCTTGTGTGGCGGTGGACTCTTCTACAAAGAGTATTTTCTATCTGGGTTATATTTGCTGCCATATTTCTTAAACCCACATTTCACCCACAACTTGGAGTGTCAACTTGGAGTGTAGGATTCCATTGGATATTAAGATTTAGAGCCTCCCCCCGCGCACCCCGACCCCCGCCCCCGCCAACTTTCAGGTGGTTGAGTATTTTGTGTGTGTGTGTGTGTGTGTGTGTGTGTGTGTGTGTGTGTGTGTGTGTTTAATTTTTTTTAAGGGGGGAGTGTGTGGTTCTTTAGACTCTTGAAGGCAACTCAGGGTATTGTCCACCCAGTTCTCTAGTTAAACTTCTCCCAGAGTATGATTGTGGCATTTCCTTCATAGATAGACTTGGACTGGCTAAGGCTTGTCCATCCTATCATCAGGAGTCCCACACTTCTGAGGTATGAGCAAAACTTAAGGCAAGTCTTGTGATCTCTCGCTCTTTCACTTCCTCCCCAGCTGCCAAATGGGGATAAATAATCTTACCTACCTCCTGGGGGGAGGGGAAGTTCTGAGAATGGAGTCATTCTTAGTGTTCAGGTGCTAAAGGTTGTTCTCCTTGGGAACAGAGTGACAGAAGCTGGCTGGCTTGCTACAAACCCTACATTCTGTTTCAGACCTTAAGAGCAAATACCTGGTCGGCAAGCTTTCAGGGGAGCATCCTAAGAAAGCTGTTTGGCCCGACAAGTACTTAAGTCTCTGAGTTTGTCAGTCAGACACCATCCTTGTATGCAGTGGAGATCACGTCCTTTCCCTTCTCTTGCCCCCATTCTCTGATTGCTGCTTCTCTGGCTTATTTCCTACAGTGGGGGCCTGTGGGGTTGAGTCTTGAGGAATTCTCTCAAATGAGAGCTGTAGGAGAAGGCCTCTCCTCTCTGACTGTTTGATGAACAACTCATTCCTAGGGATTATTGTATGCATGTATTTCTCAAAAGCCCCCTTCCTCCCATGAAGGTTCACCATGGGAATTTTGTGACATGCACTGTAGATGCTCAAGAAATGTCTACCAGGGATACCACTGAGCTTCCTAAGTGGGGTCAGCATGCATCTGACTGTAGTTGAAGTTAAATCACTCTCTACTAAGACTAATTGTAGCTTTCTAGCCTGGTAATGCTCACTGAATCCTGAAAAAAGAAATTGTTGAGGACTTTGACAAACTGGGCACTGACCTATCTGCTGTGGTTCCTTTTCTATCCCTATCTGATAAAATAATGATAGCAACTCCCTTAATATGGTGCCATGCATTTGTAATGTGCTTTTGCTGAGCTGAGAGCTACCTTCCCTGAAATGTGCACCCCTTGAAAAGAATGCTTGTCAGAGCTGTGGCAGTGCTTACCCTTACCCTAAGTGTGTAAGAGAGGTGTCTTACAGTGAGCATTTCAGTGGTTAGCTGTCAGCTTTTGGGGACTGGGCAGTGATAGGACATTCCCAGAACTTGGAGAAAGTTCTAAAACTGAACAGAAGTGCATATGCCAATTTAGAAGGGAACTTGGTAAAGGGTAATTAGTAATCTGAAGATTTAGATCATCCCTCTCAAGACAGGAAGTGGGGAAGGGGCTTGGGCCCTCAGAGCTGAGTGCTTGTCCCTGAGGGAGGAGCCAGAGAAGGACTAGATTGACCCCTCTTTACACTTAGGGTCCCATTTGATTCTAACACCATGGGCTGGGTCTGTGCTGCTTTAGCCACTCCTGTTGTCTGCTCCCTGTCCTGCCTATTGCCCATTATCGCTCCTGTCCATTCTTAACCTGTGCTCTGCCAGTGTTACTGTGTAGCACAGTAGTGTTGAATAGGGATGGTCTGCATGCTGTGTTTGGGCTGGTAGATCTAAAAAGATGTGGCTTCAGTGCTGTCAGGAGCCCATTGGCTCCAAAAGTTTGCCTGTCTCGAGGGAGAAACAAGCAGGTCCTACCAGAGACTGTTTTTTCTCTTCTTTATATGGTACTTTATAGCCTATTTCAAAACAAGAGGAACCACATTAGGGCTTGAGCCAGGATCCTGGTGTCATTCATCTAGCCCCATATTCTGGGGTTGAGAAAGAGTTTGAAGTTTAGCTAAAATAACTCCTCCAGTTGGGTTTAATTTTCTTTTTTCCTTTACCAGTGGGTATCATAGGCATTTTAAGTGAACAGGATGGTGGCATGATTTAAACCTGCATTGAGTAGGCATATTGAGTGGTCACACTGGCATGAGCTGAAGGTAAACATTGGGAAAGGCTCAGTCAGGCCTTTTTGTAAAGATAACCAGATTAATTGAATTAATTGAATTGGCCATGGGAGATTAGGTCACAGTCCTAGAAGCAAACAGGACAAAGGCCAAGTTTAAGAGAGGTGTGTTGACCTCCTAGGATTAAGTTTACTAAACTACACTGAAGCTATAGTACTTTCTAGATCAGAAAAGTTATACACTACAGTTGAAGAGCTGAATTCTACTATAGATGGATGTTGTTAGCCTTTGCTTGGAAGCCTTCACCTTCTAGCTTCCCCAAGGTTGGAAAGGTCTCCCACATTATGCAATAATAAAATAGGCATCTGGGTCTTTGCAGCTGTTAGTTGTTTTTTTTTTTTTTTTCAACTCTAGGATCCATCTTTGGACTGAAAGCCTGGTCTGGGCCTAGGGTAACATTGGCCCTTGATGCTAGAGTTGGTTGCATTCTCTCCTTACCTGCAGACTATGCACAGTTCCTGGGGCAGAGGGAGAGGTGGTATGGCTTGCCCTGTTGAGCCTCCTCAGCGGGAATAATAGTAATAAATGCACTTTTCACATTAAAGGTTTCTTTAGTAGTTCTCCTGTTAAGCCTAGGATCTTCCCCTAGTAGACTGCAAACTCAACAGTCTGTGATCCCAAAGCCATTCCACTGCAAACGCCTAGCAGTAAAGATGGCCCCAGACTAGGTTCCTGTCTGCAGTGTGTGTGGCAGCAGCCCACGTGCCTTTACCTAATGTCAGACTTGCAAGCGTTTAGCTGTCTTTATGTTAGGGGGGTCTTAAGTACTTCAGAGAGAGAGAGCAGATAACAGTGGTTTTATGCCCACCTCACCCCCTGCCAGGGACTTGGTGTGTTGTTGTAAACTGTGAGGGTTGGTGAGCTGCTGGTATTGCTGAAGGCAGGGTGGACCCCTCGTTTGCTTCATATGTGCACTCAGTGAATTGGATTGGGGAAGAGACTGACCCTACTCTGGCTAACTTTAAGTATTAAAATACGGCTATCCTCTACATACTTCCTAGTCACACAGGATCCCTGTAGCCAAAACAGTATATGTTCCAGCTGCAGAGAGCAGACTGCTCTCAGCTTGCACAGCACCTTAGGGGAGGGAAGAATATATGAATAGGTAATAGGGTGGAGAAAGGATGGGAATTTTGTCATCCAGGTGGCTTTAGGGTCCTAAGGAGTAGAGAAGGATGGCACTGGGGAGGTCTGGATGGATCTGATTTGTGTAGGAGTTCCCTGTAGATAAATTACTGATCCCCCCAACCACTATCCCCAGTATGTAATGGCTGAATTAATATGTAATCAACTGCATTGTAACTAAAGCCTTAGAACTAGTCAGGTGCTCCTCCCACCCAATACCATTTCTTACCCTCTAATCCTACCTGATCTTTAACAAAGCATTAATAATTCTAAGGATAATCTCTATTTTGTTGTGCTTTTTTGTAACTGTTTTAAATAAATCAATTTGTACTGTATATTTGTACTTTTGTGAGATCCTTTTTGCTGTTTTACCATTTTAAGTCTCTGTACTTGGCTACACACAGATTGTATTTTTATTGTTAATGCTCTTCTTATGGATACCTGCATTTAACTTGTGGACTATGTAAACACAATATATATCAATATCTATATATCTATATATCAATCTATATAAACTACTAGCTTTTCCTTTTGGTGTTTGCGCCTTTTTCCTATCTCAGTTTGATGGGTGGCCATTGGGCAGGATCACTTGGACTAAAGATTGTGTGGTCATTGGTAAACTTTGCAAATGGTGGGAGTTACCTGAACCGTGGCGTGGATTTGAGTTTGGGAAATCTACCTGTAGACTAAGGTTGGCAGAATCAATCAGTAGGACCTATAGGTGTCCTCACTGCTGGTCTTTCCACCGGTCCTTTACTCTGGCATACATACTGCCACACACTGCTGAAGTAACCCCAATCATAGCCACTGCTTCTGACTTAGAAATTTTGCCACCAGTAAATAGCAAAAAGGAATGTACTTATTTACCGTGTACAACAAACTATCCTAAGTGCATTATCAATCCTCTATTGCTATTATTAGTACCATTTGGTGGCAGGAATTAACGGAACTGGCTCAAGTTACACAGTAATGGTACAGTGGATTTTTTGGTTGTTTTTGAGACAGGGTCTCTCTATAGAGCCCTGGCTATCCTGGAACTCACTGTGTAGATCAGGTTGGTCTCAAACTCTGAGAAACACCTGTTTCTGTCTCCCAAGTGCTGGGATAAAAGGTATGCATCACCTTACCTGGCTTGTTGTGTGGTTTTGGTTGGTTAGTTGTTTTTGCAATGGTAGAGATCAAACCTGGGGGCCCCAGCCTGTTAGGCAAACAACCACTGAGCTGGGGTTTTGAATCTAATTCCTGAATTTGTACTAATGTTGAAGGTTGTGGAAATAACATAGCCACGTAAAGTGCCAAAGTATTCCTTAGGACAGAGTGCATCCAGTTACTTGAAATATGGAGCTCTGTGAAAAGCATTTGGATCAATTAAGTATTTAATTTTTCAATGTATTTCTTAAAAGATTATTTTCCAGCCCATCAGGTAGAACTTAACTCTAGTTTGTTGAGAGTTCTTTGACACTTTTAAAACAGCCTTAGACCTACATAGGTGGGAGAGGAGTCCAAATGTCTGTTACATTGGAAAAGGTCCACATTCCTGGCATAGTTATTTTTCTGGCAGCAATTTAACTAGAGCACATCCTTCTGGACCTCAAAATCTATAAATATCCAGACTGTACATAACCTTTGATGCAAGCTAAGGAAAGTTCTATGCTTGTTCTTGTATCAGCACAGAAACAGAAATTGAGCAGCTCTTATCTCCTCCATAGCATGGTAGTCAAACTGCAAGAGTGGGTGTTGTTCTGCTTTAGTCTTTATCACAGTTGACTTGATCTCACCTATAGTCCTCTGCTTAGATAGCCTAGGTTGAGGGTTCTGCTTCAGAAAAAAGAACAAGCCACCAGAAGTCACTAGCTGAAAATTCCCATCAAGTTCTCTCCTAGCACACTTCATTGGATGAAACAGAAATGAGACAAAAGAGCCAAGGGCCAGTAAAGATAAAATTAATTTATTTGCTCTCACAGCTTCATGGACTGTACTGGGGTCCTACAGTCCCATAACCCTGGCCTGCCACAATGGGCTGAGGAGTCCAGGTTTCTGGAGTGCCTGCTCCCTTGTCTAGAGCTGCCTTGAGCTGGGTCCATCCTGACCCCATCATGGTCCCACAGGCAGAGAGTGCACAGGTTTCCCTGCAACCAACCCGGGCCTGCCTGTGGCAGCAAGGACTGTAGCCTCCTGGGTGACAGCAGCACTGATCCCTGTGGGCTGGAGTGGGTGGGAGGTCAGGCAGGAGGGTGTGGTTCAGTGCAGAGAGCTGTTGTTCTGTTCTTCAAAGGCCATTTTCCCCAGAAGCTGGCTGTCCAACTCTACCCCACTCACAGGCAACTGGAAGAAGTTCATTTCTGCTGCTAAGGCTGCCATGGCAGAAGGGTCCTGACCAAACTGAGCTCGCAACATCATGTCCATTTTTTCCAGTCTCCTCTTGAGCCTCTTAGCCTCTCGCTCTCGGATGAGTCGGGCCTGCCGCTTCTCTGGGGTTTCATTGGCTCGTTTTAGCCTCATGGCCTCACGGTCTCTCTGTAGCCGGCGAGCTCGCTGCTCATCTGTCTCCTGCATGCGTTGCAGGCGCTTGGCTTCACGGTCCCTCATGCGTCTTACCTCCCGCTCCTCTGGGGTCTCATTGTCTCGCCGACTCTTCTTGGCTGTGCGTTCTCGTTCCAGTCGTTGTAGCCGTACTTCCAAAGGTTCATTCTGTCGACGTAGGGCCCACTTGCGTACATTGGGGGTCTGTGTTTCCAGCAGCTTTCGGTAGGCAGCACAGTTGTTGCATACAAGCAGAATTCCAGCAGGGTATACTGGAGGACTACAGGTAATGTCCTTTCCTTCAGCACTGGAGGGGCCCTCACTGTGGACTTGGGGTAGGGATTCCATATTAAGTACTTCAGGAAGTTTCTCACTGGGAAGCCAAGATTTTTGATGGTTAGTATTTCTGTGTAGCAAGCCTCAGGTACCCAGGTAAATGACTTATCCCATAACCACTAGGCAAACTGTTCCAAGTCCACTATTATGAGGGTTGGTTTGAATGCCTGGAAGACCCCTTCTCTTCTTCAGACTAGGATGTCTACTAAATTTTAAGGCCCACCTTGAATTAGCAACTGATCCACCTGCCATTGAAACCTACCCAGAATAACCCCTACAAGGCAAAGCCAGAAAGGCAGTGTCTTGTAGGTGCTGAGCAGGGCTGGGCCTACTGTGTGTATGAAGGGGCCTGGAGGTGGAGGTTTCCTTCAAGCAGGTACAATTCTCTGCTTTACCTCCTTCTACCTGGCAATGCCCACAAGGAAAAGTAGCTTGTGTATTGTACAACCAAGGCAATGCGATGAGGACAGTGTTTTAGTCTTCCTAGAGCACGGCAGTGTGTCCTCACACCAGGATTCTCTCAGCATACTGCAACTTCTGCTTGCTTTATCATGAATGTTCTTGCGTGTCTCTGTATCACTTTCTAGTTGGAAATACTCTGATAGGTAAAGAAAAGCAATTCATTTCCCTTGAGAGATATCTAGTGCATACTGCCTAGCCTATCATCTCCTGGTCTCATTACTTGTATGTCCAGATTTGTTCTATCAGCTCTTTTGCATTACTTATTACTAGTCTTTCTTTTAACCTGGGAAAACAGCATCTTATACCCAGTAACTTGCTCTTAGAACAAGGTTAGGTATTCTACTAACCTGTTAAAAGTGGCATGGCTAGTAAAACGGGCTCCACACACAGCACAGTTAGACCTCTGGTCTTCCGAATGGATAAGGAGGTGGCGACCCAAGGACCCTGGGGAGCTAAGGGCCCGTCCACAGACGGGGCACATGTAACTCTTGGCACTCACCACTGCTGCAGTATGCTGTAAAACAAAGCCTTAACCTGTTAATTTTGTGTTACCTCCAGGACAATCTGCACCCTTTCCTTTTTTTTCCCTTAGAATGAGAGACTTGCAACTATTTGTTTAGCCATTCAGACCACTGCTCATTTTTTATTATCATGAATTCTGACCATATTCTGGGACATACTGAATGGCTTGAAGAATAATGGGGTTCCAGAGTGCTTTAGAGCCTGAGAGAGATGCATGCTCTTGATAGTTTTGGCTTTCCTGGTTCATATTGTGTAGTTACACGTGCATTTTAAGAGTACAATGAAGGAGCTGGATAGGAGCAGTAGTAGTAGTAGTAGTATGTAACAGGTATTATGCCCTGCCTTTCCTCAGTCCTCTGAAGAAATTCCTTTTTTGTTGTTGGTTTTCAAGAAAGGGTTTCTCTGTATAACCCTGGCTATCCTGGAACTCACTCTATAGACCAGGCTGGCCTCAAACTCAGAGATGCACCTACCTCTACCTCTTAAGTGCTGGGATCAAAGGCATGCAGCACCACTGCCAGGCTGAAGAAATACTTCTAATGAACCAATTGTCTTTATAGGTACAATCTATAAAGCTTGGTACAACCTAGGCTGTCCTGTGTAGTGATGTCTCATAAATACAGACCACTAGGAATAAATAGGTACACTCTTAATTGGATTAGGGTGGAAAGGTCTGTTTTCCTTGGCACCTCAAAATATGTCATTGTGCATTTTATTTATTTTGTGTGCCTGTAGTATACCTGCACATGCCACAGTATGTGTGTGTAGGTCAGAGGATAACAAGTAGCAATCAGTTCTCCTGCTGTGTGGGTCCTGGGGAGTATACTCAGGTCATAAAGCTTGGTGGCAGGTGCCTTGTTGGCTCACATTTTACCATTTATGTTAGCCCTACCCCCTTTAAAAGTCATCATTGTTAGCAGAGGTCAGTTTCTATTTCACTACTGAATGTATTAATTTAGGAAAACAAGGTCATGATACTTAATCTACAAAGTGTATCTGTCTGGGAACTCAGAACCTATTTAACCAATACATAACCATTATTATTGAAGATGTTCTAAATGAGTTCTAGTAGAACCAACAACCTGAACTGCTTTTGCCAGAGGCAAAGGTCACTGCAGCACCTGAAATCTAAACTCCTGGCACTCAGTCCCAGAACTCCCCCTCCCCATTCTATACCTGGTACACATGTGCAATCAGCTGCTCCCGACTCCCACAGTCAAGCTGGCAGAGGGGACACTGGCAGAGTTCAAGCAAGGGGTCAGAATTTAGGCTTTCTGTGACCTGCAAATCCACCAAACAGGCAAGTCATGAAGACTCCTTACCAGTCTCTTCCCGCCCCACCCTCTCAATAAAGACCTATACCGGCTGTTAGTCTTCACTTCCCAGTATGGACTGAAGGATAAAGTATTGTTTAAAAGGAATTACATTTTCCAAGCTTTCTACCCTGAGGAGACTGGACCCTGCTGGGACAGGGTTAGCTTTCCTTCTGCATGTTCCTTGCAAGAATACTCAGGAAATAATTGAAAGCTGGTTCCAAAGGACACTGACTCTGACTTAGCCCTGAAAGCACAACCCAGAGTGCCTCTTAGAGTAATTCTCACTTTGCTAAGGTGGCTGTTCTGCTTGGAAAGAAGTGAGAGCTTCTGCCGGTTTAAGGGTTGGGTGGAAAAGAAAACTGTTGAGAGGAGGACTGCTTGCCACTTGCCTCATGCTCTACTACTTCATTCCCACTACCAACAGGCTGTTCTGGATTTTCTAATTCTTTTTCCACTTTGACTACCCCACCATCTTCCTCTGATGTGTGGGAAGATACTTCATCTTGTGTGGTCTCCTCTTCATCACCTTCACTGTCACCTGGAACACATAAACTGGTTACTTGTTCTGAGTTTTACAGGAATACATCCTAAGCTGCTGTTCACTCCAGGTTATGCAGCTACAATGAAAAAAACATTTTCAGACTTCAGGTTGTACAGTTTGCATAGGTGCTAGTGGGCACAAATCATTGTGAATGGAAACCAGCTATCACTGCCATTCATTATGCCACCTACACACTAGAAGGAAAATGTAAGGCAAATCTACACTAGAAATGGTAACTAGCCATTAAATAGTAACTACCATAAAAATAATTGTTTACGAAACAGGTCTCATGTAGCCCAGGCTGACTTCAGTCTCACTATATATTCAGGATGATCCTGAATTTCTGATTCTCCTGTCTCTGTCTCCCAACATGCCTAGCAGAATAATTATTTATGGTTCTCAAATATCTTACACTTGAGACTGTACCTCCCTAAGCACATCACACCAAACTCATTCCCACAACACACAATCTGACTTAGCAATATCTCTTCCTGATTTATTACTTTATTACTTACTTGTCTCTATAGTCACCTGCACAATTTCTCCATGCTGTCACAGACAATTCTACCCGAGACCACTAATCTCTTCTCTCACAGCAAACATCAATACACACTTCCAGAAATAAAATTTTATTTCCTCTTATCAATAAGAATATAAAAATAAATTAGTTTAAAATTGTGTCAGTTTATAGGGAAATGGCTGTATATTACAGTGGAAAAATGGAATTAGCATAACAACCAACCTTGGGCAGTTTATATTTGTAAGGGTGGAAGGTGTTCAAGTTTATCCTGGTTTCCTTTCTCTTTTTTTACTGTGCAACAAAGGCTATCTTGAAGTGCATGATCCTCCCTGCTCCAGCTTCCTAAGTGCCTACTCTGCTTCCACCTCACCCGCACCTCCACCCCCCACTGAAGGGTTTCTCTGTATAGTCCTGGCTGTCCTGGAACTCTATTCAGAGATCTGCCTGTTTCTACTTATGCTCATCTGTCCACTCTGTTTGTTTTATTTTTTCAAGATAGGGTTTCTCTGTAGTTTTGGAGGCTGTTGTGGAATTCGCTCAGTAGACCAGGCTGGCCTTGAACTCACAGAGATCTGCCTGTCTCTTGTCTCCCAAGTGCTGGGACTAAAGGCATGCATCACCATTACCCGGCCCCACTTTGTTCTTAATCTACTAGTAATGCACATTTTAAACTAAATAAATCTAGTGTTTCAGTTGGTTCTTTGGCTTATCTAATGGGTAAAAAATGTGAAAGAGCCGGGCGTCGGTGGCGCATGCCTTCAATCCCAGCCCTCGGGAGGCAGAGGCAGGCGGATCTCTGTGAGTTTGAGGCCAGCCTGGTCTACAGAGCGAGTGCCATGACAGCCGCGGTAGTTGCCCAGAGAGACCTTGACTTGCAAAACTAAAAGAAAAAAAAAATAAGTGAAAGAAGTGGAGGGAAGTATCATTCTTCACTTTAGACATGAGAAACTGGGTCTGTTTTAGTTTGGGAGGGAAGCATGTGGTTGTGGGGTAATCTACCTGTGACTAATGAATCTGCATGGCATGTATGAGCTGATTTTGCCTGTCATCTGTACATTAGAGGGAAAAAAGCCTGAGGGGGAGCAAAACCCCACAATAACAAATGTGGGTGCTTTAAAGATCACAGAGGAAGCCACACCCAGGGAAGCTGTCAGTCACCGGTGGATAGCCCTCCCATTCCTGCTTAGATTCTAAACTCCCTGTCAGTAGAGTCTCACCATGCTCTGCATGTACAGTTGGACTCACATTTCCCTGCTAACAGTGCTACTCATCTCCCTACTGTTCTGCATAATTTTTAAATCCACAGTACAAAATCATTTCTTTCTACATAAAACTGGGTTAAATTTCCTTTATTGACAGATTCCTACCAGATCATCTGCTGGTGGCTGTATGTGTCTATATTGGATGTGCTTGCCATGTGGGAGACTATATTTGGGTGCTGAAGAGTATGGTATGTTTTCCTTAAAGCTTTATTTCACTTGCGTCTATCTCAATTATGAAGGGTTGGCACAGATTAGATCATACCATATTTTCTTACCAGCATCCAGTGTGGAACATTTGTAGGCTTAGTCTAAGGCACTGTGAATAAAATACACTTTTGTAACTTGTCAATTATCTGAACATCTCTGTCAGGAACTTTTCTTTAAAGTATGCTGTCAAGAAGTATGGTGTAACTCTTTGGAATAGTAGCCACTAGATGTCTGCAGATGTCCACTCCTACCTGTTAAGAAAGTGCTGTGTCCCATAGGGTTTCTAGAAATTCTAGAGTTCATTTCTTGGAATGTGCTTCATAGACCAGTCTGTCCTTAAACTCAGAGATCCACCTGCCTCTCGCCTCCTAAGTTCTGGGATTAAAGGCACACATCACCACCACCCAGCAATACTAAATACATATTTTTTGACCTCGTAAAGGGTGTGATGTGGGAAGACCTGGACTTCAGCATTTTTATATGCTACATAACATCATCACTAAGAAAACCCATGCAACATTAAAACTACGACCTCAAGCAAGAATTCAATGACACTCTTGTATTTTAGTAATAAATAGACCTAAAGCAAAGGAATATTTTTCTTTTTTGGTTGTGAGCCTAGCCTTTAACAGCTGAGCCATTTCTCCAGCCCATTTTTGTTGTTTGTTTGTTTTTTATTTTACCTGTCCCATGAGCTGCTTTAACACTAACTGTTTCTATATTAGAATGTCCTATTTTACAACCACCACAAACCTATCTGTATATGGCACTATGTCAATTACTAGAGTCCATGAGTTACAAGAATGACAAGCCAACCTGCCCTCCCTCCCTCTCTCTCTTTCTCTCTCTTTCTCTCTCCCTCTCTCTCTCTCTCTCTGATTAAACATATTCAGACACCGGGGATCCACACACATCTTCTTAAAACTTCCTCCCAACCCCCACACACAATCCCAGAACATACACTCTGTTAGTTCTTCTCCCATTGCCCTGAGTCATTACCAGAAGGTGCAGAACTCACTGCTACTGGAGTCCTGATCTCTTAGTTGTTGGATAGCTTGTTGCTGACTGCCAAGGTCTCCAGGAAAATCTGTTTTCATCATGGCTTGTCGGGCTTGTTCTTCTAGCCCAGCAAATACTTGATCCCCTGGTGGTCACAAGGAAAAACAGTCAGGCCACCATTTGGGCAGTACATGCCTAGACAAACTATTTGGAAGGTCAGACCATTCAAAGGTAGGAGACAGGCAGATACCCTGTGGTGTGTTAATTCATCTCCAAGTCATGCTACTATCTCCAACAGTGTAGCTTTTCTTCCTGGGCAGTAAGCTATCTTAAATCTTCCTTATTCTTGACCCTTGAAAAGATGATTATTTTTAATTTTTTTTCTTTTTTCTTTTTTTTTTTGGTTTTTTCAAGACAGGGTTTCTCTGTGGCTTTGGAGGCTGTCCTGGAACTAGCTCTTGTAGACCAGGCTGGTCTCATACTCACAGAGATCCACTTGTCTCTGACTCCCGAGTGCTGGGATTAAAGGTGTGTGCCACCAACACCCAGCTGATTATTTTTATTTTTATTTTATTTGCACTGGTGTTTTTCCTGTATGTCTGTGTGTGGGTGTCAGATCTTGGATTTACAGATAGCTGTTAGCTGCCATGTGGGTGCTGGGAATTGAACCCAGGTCTTCTGGCAGAGCAGTCCGTGCTCTTAACACTGAGCCATCTCTGCAGCCCTTGAAAAGGTGATTAATTACAACTTTACAAACTTAACTGCAGAATCACAATTCTTTGCAACTTTCCATCAGGATAGGGGAGATATAGAGGTAAGAAGAGGTGATGGGATGGGATGAAGGCAGGGCAATAAAGGGGGCAAAAAATCTCTAAACCTCACATCATCACAGGCCTAATTCATTCTATTTCAGACTATACACAAATGCTTCAGGTAATCCCTAATAAACCTCCAATACCATCTTTTTCATTCAGTCCAAGACGTTCTGGACATTCTTCTTGCCTTTCTCTAATGTTTATCAGAATTAGCCATAATAAACATGACTGGCTGAGTAACAGATGGGATGGGTAGCAAAGGGAGAGCAGATAATATTCTAACACACTAAAACTAATCCTTGATTGAAACACATCAATTAACTTACAACAAATACTACATATCCAAGTCTCCTTGGGTCTGTGTGGCCTTTGTTTTTGCATAAAGTATCCAGCAACCCTAGACCATCCCTGATTTTGCATTTACTTTTCATGAGCTTTGCCCCAGATCCATGTTATTGGAGAGTTAACCTTCGAGTGCTTTTTAATTTCCAAATGACTAGGCATAGAGAGAAAAGAGAGTTAGGTTTCTCTTATCACAGTGAGAATGGAAACTACAGGCCCAATTCCCCAGTCAGCAAGGGAGAATAATCAAAAGCTTCAGTGAGATATTTGACTACAGAACAGGATCTTTCCTACTGAAAAGGGGAAGGATAGTAAACAGGCTAAGTTTGGGGAGACAATGATGTGGAACTTGTTCCTTGGTCAGTGTAAAAATTGAGGAGGGGGTCAGCTCCAAATGATTTACTTGGTCACTCATTCAGCAAATAATCCTTAAGCACTACAATATGCTAAGCACTAAACACAACCATAGTTATTGTGTGACACTTGCTATTCCAGACTTTATAAGTATTATATAGTCCTCATCTTAATTCTCTCTCTTTTAAATTTACTTTATTATTTGTGTGGGGGGAGGCATAGATGTACATGGTGAATATACAGAGGACAGAAGACAATTTTGTGGATTCTGAGGATTGAACTCAAGTTGTGATGCTCATACAACAAGCACTTTTGCTCACCTAGCATCTTGCTGGTCCCCTCACTTTGATTCTTTATATGGTACGTATTCCTACCTACCTACCATATATCCATACTACCTATGTGTTGTTAAGAAGATAACCAGGGATGATGGAGAGATGGCTCAGCAGTAAAGAATGTATATTGCTCTTGCAAGTTTAGTTCCTCACAGCTGCCTAAAACTCCAGTTCCAAGGAAAACAACACCTCTGGCCTCCACAAATATCTGTACTCACATGTACATAAACACACAAACACATAATTAAACATAAAACATTTTTTAAAAACAGAAGAAATCTAAGGTCTATGGTGAAACCAAGTATTGAAGTTTGTACAATTATACAATTATATGTCTTTCCTGGGTCCCTTTTCTTCATCTTTAGTGTCTGTTTCTCTTGTGATAGGGTTAAGCCTAGGGTCTTATACATGCTAAAAATATACTGAGCTATAACACTATTCCCTAAAATCCAAACTTCCCATGTGCTGCCAATGGAGGTATAAAATTCAATATTATAGGGGCTTTACAGTAGGTCTCTGTGTGATGAGACTGGCTCTGATCATAGTACTGGTGTTATCTTCGTATCATGCAACAATTCAAATATTGAAATGTTTTCAAGGCCATAGTATGACAAAAGGAAAAATATAGTTCTGATACTGTTGTTATGAGTCATCATGCCTGGATTAGAGAAACTGACATTATGGCAATTATGACTCATCTTGTGGGTAAGAATGGAGGTGGAGAGTGTTAAGAGTGTATTCCTAGGTATACAGAACTCAAGAAAAGGAAAAATAAGTTACTTGAAGACTATGTTCACATGTTTTTGTTTTTTGAGATAGGGTCTCTTTATGTAGCTCTCTGGCTGGCCTGGAATTCATAAGTAGACACCTGCCTCTGCCTCCTGAATAGTTGGATTAAAAGTATGTGTCACCTTGGCCAACATGTGTTTACAATTTCTAAAGTAACACATGGGCTATAAGTTACTGCTAAAGAAAGCAAAAAGTAAATTGTACAGAGTGCTTTTCCCCTTCCTTCTCTGCAAAAGTATTTCATTTTTCCTTGTTGATTCCACTGAAACAACAAAACTATGGCCAACTGCAACAGTTACTGAATTCCTCTAGATTGGTTCATGTCTTTGGACCAATCTGGCACTAAGGAATAAATTATATACTGGCATGTACTGAAAATGTCAGTTACTGTCACTAATTCTCATCAATAACACTTCAGCTTTGTAAGGAAACTTAGATTTTATAACATGCCCAGGAATGAATCAAAAATTGTTTTTATCACATTTCTGTCACACTGTACCAGTAGAAAGACATTTAAAAGGAGGCTGGAGAGATGGCTCAGTGGTTAAGTGCATTAGCTGCTCTTCCAGAGGACACAAGTCAATTCCTAGCACCCACAGGGTGGCTCACAACCATCTGTAACTTTGGTTCCAAGAGTTCCAATGCCCACTTCTGGCATGGAAACCAGGCATACAAGGCAAAATACCATACACAAATTAAATTAAGTTTTAAAAGATATCTAAAACAGATGCATCTTTCTTCCTTTTTTTTTTTTTTTTTTTGTGGTTTTTGAGACAGGGTTTCTCTGTATTGCTTTGGAGCCTGTCCTGGAACTCACTCTGTAGACCAGGCTGGCTTTGAACTCTCAGAGATCCGCCTGCCTCTGCCTCCCCAGTGATGGGATTAAAGGTGTGCTCCACCAACACCGACTAGATGTATCTTTCAAAATGAACCAGTTATACAGTTTAACCTTTATTAACATGAACTCAGAATTTAGTTTTGTCTATTAAGTTTAAATATTCAGACCTTTACAGATGAGAATAGAGTCTCTCCAGAATGACTTCCCTAAGACATTTGCTGGCAATCCCAGCTAGGGAACTTGGGATACATTATTATTATTATTATTATTATTTTTAGTAGTGTAGAAATACAACCTACTCTTTTATTCCATTCCTGACTATGGGAAAGCCTAAAATAAATATTATTCTTTCAGGCTGTTCCTATTTTAAATAGTACCATAAAATTTTTAAATTTTAAAGGGGATTTTAATCAAACTTCCTAAGAATCTTTTCAATGATTTTTCCAGCAGTCACTTTTACCTAATCTCCAAATTCAACTGTTTAGAATTATCCTTTCGAGAGAAAGTAATGAAAGCTTCTAGGAATTATGTTACACTGGAGCTAGTGAGATGGCTCAGTGGGTAAAGGCACTTTTCACCATGACTGAGTTCAATTCCTGGAATCTACATGGTTGAGGGAGAGAATTCACGATTGGAGGCTGTCCTCTGATCTTCATGTGTGTGCTGTGGCATGCCCTCCCTACACCCTACACAAAACAAACAAATGTAAAACTTTTTAAATGCTATACATGTTAATTAAAGTATGATACACCCAAATATTAGTGATTAAGAAATGCTCTAGAGTTACCTATTTTTAAATGTAGAATTATGTTGCCTTATTAAATATTGGCATTTATCTGCCTATTAATAGCCAGGGTCCACAATAATATCCGGGTTCCCTTCTCTCTCTTTCCTTTTTGTCTTTTTAAACTTGCTATGAAATGCAAAGAGCTAGTGAAGAACAAGGCCGTGAAAGCCAGTTTGGAAAAAGATGAAAAGACCAAGGTAAAAGTCTTAGAAGGACAAAGATTTGCTTTTTTATTACCCCTTAGGTCCTTAGTACAGTTTAGTAAATGCAATTCTGGGCTGCTTGACATCACACAGTTGAACATTCTCTAAGTGAGCATATGCCTGTTCAGAAAAGCAGCATTACTGGGAGAGGGGTTCTTCGGATGCTCTCTCAGATGGCAGTGTCTGTAACACAGGTGCTGTCTACATCCCAGGAGTGCTAGCAGAATGAACTGAGACAAAGCTTCTCAGAAAAGAAAGGCCTTGATACCTTTTCATCTCTGAAAAGCTTTCAGTTGAAGCTTTCCAGGCTTGGTATCTTGTAATCTGAAAGCAAAAGTGTCTTAAGGAAAGCCTTCTTCTTGGTGGCTTCCTTGATTCCACCACATGAAATAGGAGTATGCAAAGAACTGTATATTCAAATTCTCCAGACAGTTGACAGACTTGTACTTAGAAAGGGGAGAAATGGAAAAGCAGGTATAGCAGAAGGTCTAAAACACAAGGTTTCAGTCCAGTAGCAATTTCTCTATAATGAGTAATTCTGGATTTTTAATTCTAAAATTTTGCATTGAGTCTTCTAAGGAGATGGGAATGGGCTGTTCGGATAAATTAAATATGAAAACAAAGTGTGTGCTAAAATAGTGCCTGGCTATCACCATGCAAGTCTTTTTTTTTTTTTTTTAAGACAGGGTTTCAAGGCTGGAGAAATGGGAACACCCACACACACAACAGTTCACAACTGTAACTTCAGTTCCAGGGGATCTGATGCCCTCTTCTGGCCTCTGTGGACATCAGGCATGCATGTGGTACCACAGACATATAAGAAAATACCCATACACATAAATAAAAATTTAAAGATTTAAAAAAACAAAACAAAACAAAAACAGGGTCTCAAGCAGTTCACACCAGCTCAAACTTGTTACGAAGCCAAGGATCGCTGTGTTGATCCAGGGTTTTATTCATGACAGGCAAGCACTCTCTATCAACTAGCTACATCCCTAGTTTTATAGTGAGATTTAAATATTTCCTCCTTTTCTTTCTCTTTCTTTCTTTCTTTTTTGGTATTGGGGATAGAACATAGATCATTCATAAGCAAGCATTTTACCATCAAGCTATAGGCCAGTCTCTGGGATTCTTTTTGCTTTTCTTTTTGCTTTTGGTTTTTCAAGACAGAATTTCTCTGTGCAGTCTTGGCTGTCCTAGAACTCCCTCTGTAGATTAGGCTGGCCTTGAACTCACAGAGTTCCACCTGCCTCTGCCTCTCAAGTGCTGGGATCAAAGGCCTGTGCCACCACTGCCCGGCCTACCTCTGGGATGATTTTAGCTGCAGGCCACCTATTCTTTCCAGAAGGCTGAAGTAATGAAACTCACTTCTCTGCTCAAATGCAAATCTAGACTTTGAATCCATCATATTTACTATTAATACACAAGCAGCATTAAGTTTAATATGTCCGATTAGCTCTATGAGAGATGAGAGGAAATTCAAGTGGTCAAAAAACTAGAATTACCCACCTTTACTTGTCATTGTTGTCATGAACAATGAGAAGGTATTGTTTTGAAGAGGATAGGATCAGC
Organism: Cricetulus griseus; assembly: GCF_003668045.3. Classification (NCBI taxonomy): domain Eukaryota; kingdom Metazoa; phylum Chordata; class Mammalia; order Rodentia; family Cricetidae; genus Cricetulus; species Cricetulus griseus. Next base: position 186,082,391 of record NC_048596.1, on the reverse strand, counting down.
TTCAGTACCCAAGTCATCAATAAATAAAAGGGATTCAGAAACCAGCAGATGTTAGTGCTTTGTTTTCTTTGACCAAACTTAGCCTATCACTTGATAAGACTATCTCTGCCCAATATATCACTGAAAACAGTTCCTCCCTCAGGGCTCACTCTTTAGGTGCATCTGAGTATTTGTGTTCATAGTCCCACAGTAAAGGACCTGTTAATGGGGTGGGGGGCGCACTACTCACAGTCTGAGAAGCCTCATCCACTCTACACAGTACAAAGTTCAGTTGGGTTGAGTCTGGTAACATGTCTGCAACTATGGATGGATAGATATTTTCCCATCCTCCAAGACCTATCTGTCTGTGTGTTTTCCAACTCCAGTACCAGCCCCAGTTTGTTTTGGCTTTGGCTGTCTGTGGGTGGGAGCAGATGTAGCTAATGGATATAAGCTATGAAGACATAGGCACAGGTCACTGAAGCCTTTGCTGCTTCCCTAGCTTTACGACAATTGTGCTGTCACACTACAAGCAGCTTTCCTCAGTTATCTCTGGGGCACCCTGTAGTGGTGGATTTATATGGGAGATACCTACTTTGTTCTCTACATTCAGGCACAAACACTACATCTGTTTGAGCATCAATTTTTATTTATTTATTCATTTATTCACTTATTTTTCTTTTGGTTTTTTTGAGACAGGATTTCTCAGTGTAGCCTTGGCTGTCCTAGAACTCACTCTGTATAGCAGGCTGGCCACAAACTCAAAGATGCACCTGCCTCTGCCTCCTGAGTGCTGGGATTAAAGGCATGAGCCACCTCCACCTGATTTCAACATCCACTTCTAAATCACTCACCTTTATTTTAAGCAGCTTTGCAAATTGACCTGTCCCAGAATAACAACTGGAAGCACTCAACCGGTTCTATCTTACTCAACATTTCAGGGACTTAATAATTGTATATGAAGGGTTGCTACCCAATGTTATTAATTTAAGATGTCAAAGCTGTCATGTCTTTGGTCACACTGTTTTCAATAAAATTTCAGTCATTTTAATTTCTTACATAATCAATCCTCTCCAATGTTTTTGTTTACTTATTACTTTAAAAAGAAAGTCTTGGGCTGGAAAGATGGCTCAGAGGTTAAGAGCACTGATTGCTCTTCTAGAGGTCCTGAGTTCAATTCCCAGAAACCACATACATGGTGGCTCACAGCTGTCTGTAATGAGATCTGGTGCCCTCTTCTGGTGTGCAGATATACATGGAAGCAGAATGTTGTATACATAATAAATAAATAAAACCTTTAAAAAAAATTAAAAAATAAAAAGAAAGTCTTACAGGGTGGAACTGTAGCTGGGTGGTAGGGGTACCTACTACTATGTAGACTGCTCGTCTACCCAGAGTATAGGAAAGTGTTAATTATCCCAAATCTGATAGTAACTATTTTCTCTTGTGTGTATGTTTTTTTTTTAATTTTATTTATTTATTTATTATGTATACAACATTCTGCTTCCATGTATATCTGCAAACCAGAAGAGGGCACCAGATCTCATAACAGATGGTTGTGAGCCACCATGTGGTTGCTGGGAATTGAACTCAGGACCTCTGGAAGAGCAGTTGGAGCTCTTAACCTCTGAGCCATCTCTTCAGCCCTGTATGTATGTTAATGTATGTATGTATGCACATGTATTTAGAAGCCAGAGGTCAATGTCTTCTTCTATTGTTCTCTATCTCATTTTTCTTGGACAGGGTACTTCACTGAACCTGAAGCTTGCTGTGCCAGCTAGACTATCTTCCATCAAGTCCTCAGAATCTTCCTGTCTCTACCTCCTCCTCCAGCACTGGGGTTAGAAATTCATACCACTATACCTAGCTTTTTTTTTTTTAATGTAGAGTGTGTGTGTGTGTGTGTGTGTGTGTGTGTGTGTAAACACATACTTGAGTGTGCATGTAGGCTAAAGGACAACTTGTAGGAGTTGTTTCTTTCCTTCCACCATGCTGGTCCTAGGGATCAAACTTAGGTCATCAGCCTTCAAAGTAGGTGTATGTTTTACCCACTGAACCATAACATTGGCCCCTAAGGTTTTTTTTTATTATTATTATTATTATTATTATTATTATTATTATTATTATTATTTTACTTTTTTTTTTTTTTTGGCTTTTCGAGACAGGGTTTCTCTGTGTAGCTATATGAAGGGTTGCTACCCAATGTTATTAATTTAAGATGTCAAAGCTGTCATGTCTTTGGTCACACTGTTTTCAATAAAATTTCAGTCATTTTAATTTCTTACATAATCAATCCTCTCCAATGTTTTTGTTTACTTATTACTTTAAAAAGAAAGTCTTGGGCTGGAAAGATGGCTCAGAGGTTAAGAGCACTGATTGCTCTTCTAGAGGTCCTGAGCCTATCCTGGCACTGGCTCTGGAGACCAGGCAGGCCTAGAACTCACAGAGATCCACCTGCCTCTGCCTCCCGAGTGCTGGAATTAAAGGCGTGTGCCACCAACGCCCGGCTATTATTTTACTTTTATTCACATGGGTTTCAGGGATCTGAACTCAGGTCCTCAAGCTTGTACAACAAAGCACTTTGCCCACTGAGCCATCTCCCCAGCCCTGTTTTGATTTTGTTTTTTGTAGCTGTTTCTCAATATGTAGCAGGGACATCCCTGACACACGACTAGCCTCAGCAGCTTTCCTTAGCTGAGGGAGATTCCACAACCCCTGTTGTTATGTCCTTGACTCTAAAGCTAGAACCATGTGACCAAAGCTTCCAAGTTCTGCTGCTTGATGGGGTTGGAACTTGGACTCCTTGTCCAGTTACATTTGTATCAGCTTTCTGTTGCTGATGGTTTTCTTCATTGCTTAAGCCTTGTTTTAGTCTTTTTTACAAGTTGGCAATTTAGCTGGATGGTGTCTTACCCTGAGGTTACATAACCTGTGACTTTGAACAAATAAAACTTCTGCTTGCAAAAAGTCTCCTTATTCTCTAACAGATCACATGCACTCCCTTTCTTTTGTCCAGATCCACCTTTCACCCTCTGAGGCCTTGTTAAAGTCTGTGGTCTAGGTCCTCTTTCATCAAGCCTTCTACTGCTACAGCAGTCAGCGAAATTGTCCTACCTTTTTGTTTGTTTGTTTTTTGAGACAGGATTCTTCTGTGTAACAGCCCTGGCTGTCCTGGAACTCCCTCTGTAGACCAGGCTGGCCTTGAACTCACAGAGATCCACCTGCCTCTGCCTGCCTAGTGCTGGGATTAAAGGCATCACTGCCTGGCTTGTCCTAACTACTTTTAACTTTTGTGGTATACATAGTCTATAGTACCCCTCTGAGGCATATAGCATATACTAGCTTGTATTTGTGTGTTTCTTCTTTGTTTATTTATAGCTGCATTACAGTTTAGTTATATTGTTTTATAGCCCCAACACTTAGCATAATATTTTCACAAAATAAGTTTCCTGTAATTGTTAATATAATATTAAGAATGAATAATGCACATACCCCTTAGACAAGTTAGACATCACACTTCAAATCCATATATGTGAGCCTTTAACCCTTTCTTTCTTCCACAAAGGAGGGTGAGTCTCTCACCCTAAATTTAGGTTTCTCTTTCATTCTGACCCTCATCTTCCCAGGTTCCAGAGGACAAAGCCCAGTACTTACAGTGAACTTTATTTGGATTTGTCTGTTTCCTACGGGACATGTTTCCCTGATACAAAAGCTCTGGTCTTTCCCAGTTTCACCACTGGAAATGTCACTACCCCCTTGTAGGCTGCTAACCTGCAAAAGTAAAAATAGATAAAAAAGATACTGTTAGCCTGTTATTCTCCCTAGAAATTACAAAATTAGAAATTTCAAAGACCTTAAAAATACCTTGAGAATATAAAACTCACCAGACATAAATAACTGAGTTAATGAAATGAAAAAAGTAAATAAATCTCTAACCCAGTGTGTCAAGGTCCTAAGAAGCTTAAGAGGCGACTACTTAAAGAGAATTCTCTAAAGCTGTCTTTGGAATCCAGACTACTACTAAGTGGTCACAGTCAAGATCACAGGACAGAAAAGGATGCAAATTCAGGCAATTGAGGTTAGAAGTAATATGGGTTAAAGGGATTACTCCCATAGATGTGAGAGAAAGCAAAAGCATGACAAAGACCTGTAGCAGCTGATCTGTCACATGTGCAACTGGAAACCAAGGCCTGTAATCTGTACCTCTAGATGATTTTCTAAGAAACAGTGCTTAGAGGTAACAAAGGTATCACTTATCTGCAATGCAGACACACTACCAGGCACCTAGCATGATGGCACCAGAGCAAGTCAAACTTCCACCACTTAAGACAGGCTCTCATCAGAAGAGTAGATTACAACCACATTGCAGAGTGCTAATTCAGTTTTCCAATGTGGAACACCAACTGGCCCTGCTCATATGTTCTGGAGAGGTGGTAAAGATCATAATTTTATAGCCTTTTCTCAATCCTGCTATGTAGCAAGGGGACCAAGAAGGAATAAGAGAAATGCTCCCTATAGAAGAGCAGCAGAGATGTGCACCTGCCCCTCTGACAAAGGAGCAGGCAAATTCTTAAGCCCAAAGGTTCCTTATTAACTATAAGATTGGTTCAGCCATAAGCATTGTAAGAGGCTCTGAAATGGATTAGCTGCAGAAGCTGTGGCCTTTTCTTTAAAAGATAGAGTGAGGGCTGGAGATGTGATACTGTGGTAGAGCACTTGCTTAGCATGTGTTAGGCCCTGAATTCAATTCCCAACACCATAAAACCAGACAGACAGACACCAGAGTGAACAAATGTAAAGTGAAAAGTGCATTTAGTCATTCCCCAATTCCTTCCAGTTCCTGCCTTCTTAAATTGCACTCACACATAGAAATTACATAGTTCATTGCTTTAAGAAGCTACTAGTTGTACTTTGCACTCTAGTTAATGAAGACTCATCTACTAATCCAACTAACTCTTCTATGTAGCTAGAAAGGCCCTCAAACCTGTAATCAGATCCTGCCTCCCCTTACCAAAAGAAGAAAGAAACCGCAAATGGCAAAGACAGGCCTCCACAGGAAGTGGCAAAGGAAGCAGCTTTCAGGCAGTCTTCTATCATATCTGCATACCAAACACACTTCTTTTCAGACCTTCAATTAAAAAAAGGAAAATAACTCCTAATATGCACAATAGAAAAAAAAAAACAATTTTAGTGGCATACTGATAGCTAATACCAAGGGTACATATTATCTATGTTTTTCTTTCTTTTTTCCCCTGCTTGGAAATATGAGTCTCATGTATCTTTAACTGGTCTTGAACTAGGTTAAGTAGCAAAGAATGACCTTGAATTTCTGATATTCTTGTCTCAAGAGAATACAGGCAGTTGCCTCCTTACCCAGTTTTATGTGAGGCTGGGGACTGAACCCAAAGCTTTGTGCATGCTAGATAGAACTGTGTGCATATTGGGCAAGTACTCTACCAACTAAGCTACACCCCAGGTGTAGGGGGTGGTCCCTTTTCTCTGTCTTCTCCTCTCTCCTGCCCCTACTCTTTTTGGAGATTGGTCCTCAACCTTAAACCCCTGGCCTCAAATGACCCTCAGCCTTCTGACTAGTGGGTTTAGAGATGCTACACCTGGTTTATTCTTTCTAGACATTTTAATACAAGCTGTGAATGAATATCACACGTTAGATCTTTTTCTCTAAGTCTACGGAATCCCAAAGTAGAGAGCTCAATGAAATGCAGACTGTCTATTTTCCTGCACTTCTCTGTTGTATAATGAAAACCAAATGAAATCTCATCTACATTTACCCCCATGAAGATCAGGAATTAAGCTCTAAGAAAGAGATAACAAAGTCTATTTGCAGGAATGCCAAGTCACTTGAGTCAGGCTTTATTTAGATCATTTTAGCAAGACAACAGTTCAACACTAAAGCTACAAGGCAAAGAGATTAAATATGCAGCAGCATCCACTGTTTCTCTCCATCCTCCTAGTGGCCCAATGGGGAACTGACCAGATGGTACCTCATGGGACTTCACACCTGAAGAATCAAAGGAAAAATAAACACACACCCTCCCTTCCCACAAAACAAAGCCAAGCCACAATAATTAAAACACCCACCAGAAAGAAAAAGTCTGGAGGTGGGGGAAACCCTTGAAAATAAATAAGAAACAGACAAACGACACTGGAAGGACATGCCTGATCCAAACAGCACAATATCTGAGGATAGTTTTATAGACAGCAACCCTATTAAAACAAACAAAACAAAACCTGTAGGTACGTTGTCTATAAGGTCACTTGGTCCCCTTTAATTTCAGCACTGCCCAAATGTGAAACTTAAGCTAGGAATGTAATTGGAGAGCTAGCTGCCTGAACCTCTTCAGCTGGAAGGAAACTGGAATGGGAAGAACGCTAAACTGAGGATCAGACCTAGAAGGGATGCTACTTTTTAAAGAGAAAAGCACTTTAGTCATCTACAGAGCCACAGTCAGAGTATTGGGAGTGTGCACCACTCCCTTCCATCCTTGTCTCTGGTCTCCCACAGGTGTTAGGATGTAGCTTCCAGGGCACACTACAGCTGTATGTATGTACGTGGGTGGGTGGGTGGGTGGGTGTGTGTGTGTGTAAGGCCAGTCTTAAGAAAAGAGGGTGCATTCCCACCTCCAGCTCTGGTGAGGTTCCCACGGAGCAAAGTAAACTCGCCCGATCCGAGTGATGTGAATCTGCCAAAAAGGAGAGAAGAAAGGTGGTCACACAGCCGTTTCACTGTCCCCGGATCCTCTAAGATCCGGGCTGTAACTCGTGTGCACACTGAGATGGTCCCTCTGGATTTCTCGAGCAGGAGCATAGGTAAATCCCAGGTATTAGATTGGAGCCAGAGGTCTCCCGAGGCGGCTCAGACCCACACTCAAACCACTTAGCCCTCTCTGAAACCTAAATTTAGTAGCTCCTCCACCCGCCCGCGCCAGGACGGCCCGTGCCCCCCGCCCCATCCGCTCTCCCACGCCCATCCTCCCCTCCCCCAGCTCCACCCCAGCCTGTCAGACGCCAGCCCGCGAGGCCCGCACCCAGCCACCGCAGCAGCACCGAGCCCACCCCTCCCCAGGCGCCGGCAGACAAAAGGCGGACGGCGGCGCGGGGCGGCGGGAGCTACACCGGCTGCTGGTTCCCGGTGCGGGGGCGCTTTACCCGCTGCCTCGGCGCTCCGCGTCCCTGGGCCCCGCCTCCGGACAGACAGACCGCGGGACAATGGGCCCCGGCCGCAGCTCGGGCTGGCCGGGCCGGGGCTCTCCGGGACCGGACCCCGGCTGGCAGAGGGAGACTGCGGGCCGGGACGGCGGCGGGGAGGCGAGGGGCGGCGCGGCGCGGCGGACGAACAAAGCCAGCAGCAGACAGACGGACAGAGGGGGAAAAAGATGGCGACGCGCGCCGCGGGAGCGCGCTGTTCGCGCTCTCGCAGCGAGTGGGGCGCGTGCCGGAACCTCACCTCTCTCCTCCCGCCGCCGCCCCGACCCCTCCCGGCTCCCGAGGCGCGCGCCTGGCGCTGTGGGCGGGGCCTCAGGGAAAGGGTCCGGGAAGGCGGGACTTAGGGAGCATCCAATCGCCGGCGTTCCAGAGGGGCCCCGCCCTCGTCTTGGAACTGGAGACCCCGGCTGAGCACCTCTGGGAGGTTTCTGTAGTGCTCTCAGCCCCTCCGCGCCCCTCTCGGGCGGGTGAACTCCACTCAGCCGTCGTCTCCCCTGGTTTCCCATACCAACGTCGAGTTCAGCCACAAAACCCACATCCCCCAACCACATCTCCACCGCAGGCTTCCGCCTTTCCGTAGCCGAACCTGAGCGACCCGCCCCATGGTGACAAGCCGCCTTCATTCCCACAAGCCCTGGGGCTTCTTCAGCTCCCAAGGTTTCCTTACATTTAATCTAACCAAAGAGGGGGGGCTACAGATTCTGTGGGAGGGGCTAAGCTCAGCTGTCAGAACCTCAGACTCGAAAAACGGTTAGATTTATTTGGTGTGTTTACTTTTCCAACATGATGGTTTCAATGTCCTCCCTCCTTCCCCTCATTCTCCGGTGGAAAACCAAAGCCTACCTCTGAAGTCTTTCCCACTTGGAGAAGTAGAGAGTGTTGCAGAAAGAGAAGTCCTGTGTTTAGAAGGCCCAACTTTCAGTCCTAACTCGGCCACTGACTAGTCTGTTAACTGAGCAAGTCACTTCCCTGTTGTGAGCCTCTGCTTCCTACCATAATAGATAATGGAATTCTAGGCCTCTCCTCTCAGAGTTTTTCTGATTACGTAAAACAATCTCTGAAAGCCCTAGGCAAGTTTTCTTATGATTCCCGGCTTCATAGAGGCAGAACTAATGGGTAGTGAGGGTGCTGACTCTTGCTAATAAAATGACAAGTAGAAGTATTTTCGTAAAGCATTTTTTTTTTCCTTTTTGGTTTTTCGAGACAGGGTCTCTCTATAGCTTTGGAACCTATCCTGGAACGCTATATAAACCAGGCTGCTCTCGAAACTCAGATATTCGCCTGTCTCTGCCTCTCGAGTACTGGGACTAAAGGCGAGCACCACCACCACCCGGCTTACATAAAGCATTCTTGCAAATTCTTCCCTGAAATCTCCAACGAGATGCCATTGCCCATATCTTGTTTAGAATGTGCTGGAATGGCTGAATTGAAGAATCTTGGTCCTTGACAATGTTGTAGGTAAACAGCTCATTCATTCATTATTTATTGTGTCTGGGATGTTTCAATAGGAATTGCTATTCAAGAAAACATTTCAAATTCAAGAATTTGATTTGTACACATACCTAGGAAATGAAATATTCTCACCAATGCAGTAAGCCTTTAGACTTTTGTGTAAGAATACAAGCTGAAATAACATTTACTTTAAAACCTCAGTAATTCTTGATGACCTATACTTAGACATGCGACACGGCCTTGTTATATCACTTTGAAACTGATATGGTTGACATTTTCAACAAGAAAATAGCTGACTGGCGAAGTTAGCTTTCAATGAAATGTTTTAAGTTTGTTATTAAATTATTATGTAAAGCTGGGTAGCTTAGGCTCAGGGACAGACAGGACCTGGATTCATGCCCCAGCAATTGTGGAGGGGGTACAAGGCTGTTTATGATAAAATGGGATCATAATAGTGCTATTCTTTTAAAAATTATTTATTGTTTTGCTTGCATGTATGTATTTGTAAGAGTGTCAGATATATTGGGGGCCGGGGAGATGGCTCAGAGGTTAAGAGCACCAACTGCTCTTCCAAAGGTCCTGAGTTCAATTCCCAGCAACCACATGGTGGCCCTCAACCATCCATTATGAGGTCTGGCGCCCTCTTCTGGTGTGCAGATATATATGGAAGCAGAATGTTGTATACATAATAAATAAATAAAATCTTTTTTAAAAAAGAGTGTCAGATATCCTACTGGAGTTACATTAGGTTGTGAGCTGCCATGTGGGTTCTGGGAACTGAACCTGTGTCCTCTGGAAAAGCAGTCAGTGCTCTTAACCGCTGAGCCATTTCTGAGCCATTTCTCCAGTCCCACAATAATTCTTGTAATATTCCTGTGTTCTTAAAATGTCTCCATAGTGTTGTGATTCTGGTTTATGATCAAGTATTTAAAAGATGTATTTAATAAGACACTTATTTTTCCTCACCTAAAGTTGTTCTAGATCTGGAAGACTTTTAAATTAGTAATAGTTTTTTTCATTTTTACTATACCTGTGCTATGGCACAGTGGGTGAATGGGTTCGTGTGTGAGTACAAGCACTCATCCACAGGTGTGGAGGTCAGAAGACAACTCTTTGCTACTGTGTAAGCCAACCTAGCTGGTCCTGGGAGCTTCTGAGGTTTAACTGTCTCTGCCTCCTGTCTCCCCAGGGAGGGTACGGAATAGAGAAGCTTTAGCTACCATGTCTGGGTTTTGTGTTGCTTCTGTGATTTGAACTCTGGACTTCAGGTTTGGGCTTTTGAATAGTAAGCACAGAGCCATCTCCCAGCCTGTTATACATTAATTTCTTTCTCATCATACTTACAGAGTAATTGTTCTTCCATCTCAATTATAGTAAGAGTTGAAATATCTTCCTAATCCATTTTTTTCCTTTTGTTGTTTGATTTCTTTATTGGGGACCAAGCCTATGGCTTGTCCCTGCTAAGCACAAACTCAACCACTGGGCTGCCTTACCAGTCTTGAGATCCATTTTATATGTATTGGCTTCTACAATTATTTCATTAAGGCTTTACATTACAGTAGCAATGGCAGGAGAATCCCAGTTAAATTTTTTTGCACGAATATGTGTGTATGCATGACTGTCCTGGAACTGCAGGAGTTCCAGTTCTGGAACTCATCGAGAGATCCACCTGCCTCCAGAATGCTGGGATTAAACTATACACCACTATGCCTGGCTTGCTCAGACATTTTAAAAATTTATTTAACTTATTTATTTTATGTACATTGGTGTGAAGGTGTCAGATCCCTGGAACTGGAGTTACAGACAGTTGTGAGCTGCCATGTAGGTGCTGGGAATTGAATCTGGGTCCTCTAAAAGAACAGCCAGTGGTCTTAACTACTAAGCCATCCCTCCAGCCCCAAAGACTTAGGGTTTTTGTTTTGTTTTGTTTCTTTTGTTGGCTTTTGGAGATAGGGTGTCTCTGTGTAACATCCCTGGCTGTCCTGGAACTCACTCTGTAGACCAGGCTGGCCTGGAACTCGCAGAGATCCAGGATGCCTATGGCTCCAGAGTGCTAGGATTAAAGGCTTGAGCCACCACTGCCTGGCACCCAGACATTTTTAAAAAGTAAAGTATAGGGCTGGAGAGATGGCTCAGCGGTTAAGAGCACTGACTCTTCTTCCAGAGGTCCTGAGTTCAATTCCTGGCAACCACATGGTGACTCAAAACCACGTTGAATGAGATCTGGTCCCCTCTGCTGGCATGCAGGCAGACGACTGTATACATAATAAATAAATAAAATCTTTAAAAAAAAAAGTAAAGTATAGTTCATGAGAGCTGGCAAGATGGCTCAGTGGGTAAAAATACTTATTGTGAAAGCCTGCCAAGCTGGCTTTAATCACCAGAACCCAAATAAAGATGGAAAGTGAGAACTGGTTCCAGAGTTGCCCCCTCAAATCTGCACCCACTGTGTCACATGCTTCCTTCCTCAGTAATAATAAACATATTTTTGAAATATAATTCATGAACTGGGGATATGGCTCAGGAGACAAGAGCAGTTGCTGTCCAAGCATAAGAATCTGAGTTCAAATCTTTGCTCCCCATACATAATAATTGAGCATGGACACACACATGCCTGCAACCCTAAAGCTGTCTAATGTGGAGATAGAGGGATTGATTGAGCTTGCTAGCTCATAACCTAGCCTCCAAGTGCAGTAAAATATTCTGTCTCTCGATGGGAATTGAAACCAAGTCTTCATAAATGTTAGACAAGCAATCTACCAGCTGAGCTGTAATCCCAGCCTTCCCTCTCTTCTCATCTTAATTTGTTTTGTTTTGTTTTTAGAGTTTTGCCATGTAGTTCTGGCTGGCCCTGGTACTTGACTAAAGAGCTCAGGCTAGCCTCACACTCACAGAAATCGCATGTGATGGCTAAACTTGATTATCAATTTAATGGGGTTTAGATTCTGTATGTAAACAAATATCTAGGCATATTTGTGAGAGATTATCATGATTAGGTTCATTAAACCAGGGGGGTGGTGGCTCTTGCCTTTAATCCCAGCACTCAGGAGGCAGAGGCAGGTGGATCTCTGAGTTCCAATCCAGCCTTGTTTACAGAGTGAGTTCCAGGACTGTCAGAGCTGCACAGGGAAATCCTGTCTCAAAATGAAAGAAACAAAAACGAAAACCAAGCCAAACAAATGAGAAACCTGAATGTGTTTAGTATATAGTGTGTTCATGTGGACACACATGTATGTGGTATAGTTTGTGTGTGTGTGTGTGTGTGTGTGTGTGTGTGTGTGTGTGTGTGCGCGCGCGCGCGCGCGTGCGTGCGCTCATGGGTGCATATGAGTGCATATGCATGTAGAGGTCAGTGGTTGGCATCGATTTTTTCTTTAGTTCTCCACTCAAAAGAAACTTATTTTATGTGCATGAATATTTTGCCTGCATTACATATATGTGTTTGGTGCTCACAGAAGTCAGAGAGGGTGTTGATCCCCTGGAACTGGAATTAAGCCCCCAATTTTATCTTTTTTGAGATAGGATTTTCTACACAGTGCTCAGTAATTGGCTAACCTAGTTTGGGCAGTGATCTCCAACTCTGCTCTGGTCTCTGTTACCTGCTTCCTATGATTACAGACATAGGGGACTTACACTAGCATTTTACATGGGTGGTGGGGGTCTAAACTCAGTTCCTCATGTCTGTAATCCAGAGTTTAGGGGGAGGCAGCAGGAAGAGCAGAAGTTCGGGGGTCATCCTTGGTTACATATTATGTTTGAGGCCAGCCTAGGTTACATGAGACTGTCTTAAAATTGCAACAAAAAGGGGGCTGGAGAGATGGCTCAGAGGTTAAGAGCACTGACTGCTCTTTCAGAGGTCCTGAGTTCAATTTCCAGCAACCACATGGTGGCTCACAGCCACCTTGAATGATATCTGATGCCCTCTTCTGGCCTGCAGGGCACATGCAAGCAGAAGACTGTATACTTAATAAATAAAATCTTAACAACAAAACAACCAAACAAACAGAAACAACAAAACCAGTGCAGTTAACTGTGCCATCATCTTTCTCTTATATAATGTGCAATACTTTTATTGTACAAGTTAGCAAACGTTTTCTGTAAAAGACCCAATAGTAAATATATTAAGGTTTGTGGGAAAGTAAGGTCACTGCTTCATATCCCAGCTACTACCCTTTCCCAACCTCTTAACAATGTAAAAAGCTATTCATAGCTGGAAGGATTCTTCAAAAGCAGGTCTGATAAGTTCATTTGTTTGTATGTTTATCTATTAGCTGGCCTGTTGGTGAGAAACAATTTTCTTTTTTTCTTTTTGGTTTTTTGAGACAGGGTTTCTCTGTGGCTTTGGAGGCTGTCCTGGAACTCGCTCTTGTAGACCAGACTGGTCTCGAACTCACAGAGATCTACTTGCGTCTGCCACCCAAGTGCTGGGATTAAAGGCATGTGCCATCACCACCCAGTGAGAAACAAATTTTTATTGACATTATACTGTGTTAGATTTTAGTTACAGCCACTAATTATAAAGATTTACACAAAAAAATAATACATAGCTAACCCATGAAATCTTATATGTTAATTTCTGTCCTACAACAAAACCAGATTTTCAAGTGAAAGGGTATGTCACTTTACTTTTTGATCATTTTTGGCTCCTAAGGGAAACTGGCCGGTTGAGCCAGGGACAGAGCTACTGCACCTCACCTCCAACCTCAAATAGTGTCTGAATAACTTGGTTGCTTATAGTACAATTCATAACTGAGATACTATCATGTCTTCAGTATTAGACTGATGGGTTTTGTTAAAGCCCAAGCTAAAGGTGATTACCGAATCTAAATGACACCCAAATAGGAAGTAACTTTTCTAAATAAGTCCTGAAAATAGGATGGAACTTCATGACATGTTTAATAGCTGACTGGCTTCAAATTTGCTGTGTAGGGAGGATGACCTTGAACTGCTGATGCTCATGTCCCCAGCTTGCAAATATTTTTGAGACTGGGTTTTCCACTGTAGCACATGCTAACATAGAACTCGTGGCAATCTTCTTGCCTCAGCTATTGAGTGTTGGGATTACAGGTTTGAGTAAATTATCTACTAACTTCTAGGATTTGATCAAGGTTACTATGTCAATGATCCTAAAAGAAGTCATTCTATTATATACTGTAGCGCCGGGGGCATGGGGAGATAGAAATTTTCATGCTTTGATGTCAATTGTGTGAACTGATCTTTCTTTCTTTCTTTCTTTCTTTCTTTCTTTCTTTCTTTCTTTCTTTCTTTTTCTTTCTTTTGGTTTTTCAAGACAGGGTTTCTCTGTGTAGCTTTGGAGCCTATCCTGGCACTCACTCTGGAGACCAGGCTGTTCTCAAACTCACAGAGATCTGCCTGCCTCTGCCTCTGCCTCCCGAGTGCTGGGATTAAAGGCGTGCGCCACCAACGCCCGGCCGACTCTGAACATTTTTTAAAGATTTATTTTATGTATATGGTGCTCTATCCACATATACATGCCAGAGAGGACATCAGATCCCATTATTAATGGCTGTGAGCCACCATGTGGTTGCTGGGAATTGAACTCAGGACCTCTGCCAATGTTCTTAATCACTGAGGCATATCTCCAGTCCCATGACTCTGAACATCTTTTACAAATTATTTTTAAAATTTTGTGACTGTGTCTCTGCATGTGAATGCAGGTGCCCAAGGAGGCCAAAAGAAGGGCATCAGATACCCTGGAATTGGAATTAGGTGGTTGTAAGCCACCTGTCACGGGTGCTGGGAACCAAATTTTGGACTTATAGAAGAGCAGTATGTGCACTCTTAACCACTGAGACATTTCTCCAGCCCTGACTCTGAACATCTTAAAACATGCTAAAGGAAGTGACAACACTAAAGTACTCATTGCCATCCCATAAAACAATTACCAATATTTTTGGCTGCTAGTTTACCCTTATACACATAGCATTTCTTGCATTAAAAATGTTTCCGTACAAAATAACAATGTAATATTTGTTATTACCTAGTCCATAATCTGTGGATGGAAGTTTCTCTCCTGCCTAGTCCTGCAGCCATTTAGTCCTAAATAAACACACAGAGGTTTATATTAATTATAAACTGTTTGGCCAATGGGTCAGGCTTCATATTGGCTAGCTCTCTCTTAATTATTAACCCATTTCTATTAATCTATGTATCTTCATGTGGTCTTAGCTTACTGGAGAATGCCCAGGCATCCTACTTTGCCAGTAGTTACATGGTGTCTCTCTGACTCTCTGACCCCACCTATTACCTTTCTCTATCACTGTTAGGATTTCTGCCTGGCTAAATCCTGCCTGTCCATTGGCTGAAACAGCTTTCTTCATCAACCAATAAGAGGAACATATATTCACAGCACACAGGGCATCCCCCATTATAGACCTTTTGCAGGCAAGTCAGAAATGGCCTTGTCAGAGTACAAAGTACAATGCAAGACAGAGACAAAGTGAAACCAAGTGAGACAAACAGATAGACACAGATACTTACCACTTGGTTGAAGGCTCCATGGGTCAGGGGTCCTCGTGTGTCTGGTGGATCCCGGACAAGCCCCCAAATGTGATGCAGTGTCACGAGTCCCCAGAGACCACTAGGAATCTGAGTTCATATGCAAAAGCAAAGAGTCTTTATTGCAAGTTCGAGCTTGGACTCTCTGTCCACCCTGACACAGTGGTTGGATCAAGGAGAATCTTGAGCTCAGTTTAGGCAGGGTTTTTAAGGAGTAAAGGATGTGGGGATAGGGGAATTCCAGATTCAGAAGGGGGTTGAACTCCTGATTGGTCAGGAGTAGGGCAATAGAAATCTTGTCAAACAGGGTTTGGTACTGGTGTTGCTGTAAGGAAATGACAACCTATATACAAGTTAGGTAAGCTATTCTTTTTTTTTTTAAGATTTTATTTATTTATTATGTATACAACATTCTGCTTCCATGTATATCTGCACACCAGAAGAGGGCACCAGATCTCATAACGGATGGTTGTGAGCCACCATGTGGTTGCTGGGAATTGAACTCAGGACCTCTGGAAGAGCAGTTGGTGCTCTTAACCTCTGAGCCATCTCTCCAGCCCTAGGTAAGCTATTCTTAACGTTCTGGAGAATCTAGTACTTGTCTTTTTTTTTTTTTTTCTTCCCTGAGACATGGTTTCTCTGTATTGCTTTGGAACCTGTCCTGGAACTCACTGTGTAGATCAGGCTGGCTTTGAACTCAGAGATCCACCTGCGTCTGCCTCCCCGGTGCAGGGATTAAAGGCCTGCGGCACCATGCCCACCTGTCTCATTTCTTACTGGTCCTTGGCAGGGTACAGTTTGTGGCCTTTCCTGGTTATTGTAAAGATAAGGCCTATTCCCGGTATTGTTAATCTTCAGCCTGTCATGGTTGCACTGATGTTAAGTTAGGCCTCTTCATTTGCACCTTTGGTTTGGTGTTTCTAGGCACCTTAAATCTGAGCAATTAGCCCCTTTTAAAAAATGTTATTATTTTTTTTTCTTTAATGCTGTGATACTGTACTATCCTTAAAGCCAAACAACAGTCACCTTGAGGAATTTAGCTGTCCTGACAGGCAAAGATCTTGCATAGAAAGGGGGGCAGGAGGGTCTTGGAACCCTCACTTGGGTATACAGGCACTCTATATCACCTAATCTGCCCTAAATGCATGCATGTGGCCTGGGGAGGGTCTAGAGGGGCTGGGGACCACTAGGGAGTGGGCTCCATCTCATTTCTGCTGGGTAAAGACTTTCCAGGGCAGCCTTATTTGGGGGAGAGTGACCACTCACAGGAGTGTAGGGTGACTTGTTACCTATGTTCTGTAAATAAGCCCAATAAACTAATTTGTTCGTCAGGGAGAACTTACATAACACTGTACTTTGATGAGACTTAGGGAGGAGGTCGTCTTTGTCAGAGAAGAATTTTTTAGCAACAAATACCATAATCTTGTTGCAGTACAATTTATATTGCAATATTGCAAATATTTATTGTGGGAAAAATCCAAACATTTTAAGGGAACCAAATATTGTGTATTCTGGGGGTTCTGGAACCCCAGAGCTGTGAAATAAAACGCATGTTTAAAAGCCAATTACTTTCAAATCCATACAATCCTTGTAGCACGGTAACCCGCAGTCCCTGTTTTACGACTGACTCAAGACAAGCCACAATTTTGGTCTTTGTAGCTGTGTGGCCTCTATAGCAGGGCCAAGAGCAAGAGTACTGGAAGGCTCTTTCACTCTAAGCCCCTAAATTTCCGCTGAATACTGACAGAAATAAGAGCAAGTGGCAGCAGAGGTGGATCGCAGGGAGTCTTAGTGAAGGTGCAGGCCGGATAGCGTGGTAAGGCAGTAATCAGACTCGGCGTGGGAGTGGAAGGGAGGGCCAGCGTCGGTAGCTCAGAGGCCGTGGGACAGAGTCGGGTCAGCAGCGCTGAATCCCGCCTAGCCTTTCCTCAAAGGCCCTCGTCCCAGGACCGACCGACCGGCGAGTGGGGCTGGCACGAAACCCGGGATGTTTGCTAGGCAGCCTGCAGCCGGTTCTAGTCCCAGGGGCTAGAACAATCTGGGACAAGGGTATTGGGCACGAACTCCAGGAACGGCCTCCATTAACCTCACCGCGCCCCGTGCAAATGGCAAGGCACACCCCTAGCAAAGTGACTCAATTCCTCGCAAGATGTGTCACAAGTCAAGTCCCGCGCCTCCGCAGTGGGAAATAGTCCCCAGGACGTTAGGGCTCCGAGAGGGAGGGAACCGCTGGGCTCTCCCAGAGACACTTCCCGGTGCTGTGCGCGCAGCCAATCCCTGCGAAGGAGGGCGTGGCTAACACGCCCGGTGGATTCCTCCGCTCGAGTTCGCTGTGCTGAGGTCGAGGAAGTCGCCATTTTCGATGCCGAGCGGCTAATCGGAACTCTGTCTTCCGTTTTCTCGTCTGGATTCCTCCAGGTGAGCGTGCCCTCCGTAGCCATGGCAGCTTGGTCTACCTCTTCGTCCTACGCCCCGCCTTTTCCGGACCCCAGCCGTCGTTAAGACTGGGGGGTCTTGCCCTCCGCGCCGTGTCAGCGGGGAAGAAAGAAACCCCTGACAGTCGGGGTCAGGCCTGAGGTAGGGCTCGGGTCGCGGGAGGAGGTGGGGCCGCTGACACCGGTGCTGGCGTCGCTTTCCCCGGCGCCGCTTCCCGCGGGCATGGCCTGGGCTCCTAGGAGACACCCCTCTGCCGTGTAGTCGGTCGAGACTCTCGGGCAGGCCTTGTCTCCCGCCGCGGTCGCTGCGGGGTGACTCAGACATGGATAGCCGGTGTTCCCCGCGCTCCTATTCCCGGTGCTGGGGTCAGGCGTGGCACTCAGTACCTTGCACTTGAACTAGGATGCGGACCTCGCTCGGGACTAGGACTGTAAGCTGACCGCAGAGGGAGACTGGCTGCTTTCGGTCTCTGCTTAGTCTCATGTTGAACGGCTCTCAACGGAGATTGTAATTTTTTTCTTTGTGTTGTTAAGTTTTCGTGGTGTTTAGTTGTTTTATTTATTACGAAAACAACTCTGTCAATCCTGAAAAACAATCAACTATGCCGTTTCTGTCATATTTTTCCTCATGCACATATTTTCCCAGCTTAATAAAACCTTAGTTGATAACATTTATTAACGACTCATGCCCCTCAAACTCTTTTGATCTACAAACCTTCCTGGGGGAACTTCACAGCATCCTTGTTTTTAAGTCACGCAGCTTCTTAGCATTCTCACTTGATAAAAGTAAACCTCCCCTCCACCCCCCCCCCCCGTGACTTTTTGTAGTTCTTCTCTTTTGTTTCTGTGCCTCTGGTTTCTACAAGACTTGCACCTATAGAATCTCCAGTTCACTTAACTTAAGCTCTGTTCAGGATGAAGTCCCAATTACATGTAGCCTGTTGTGGTTTAAAGTAAAACTGCAAAACAAAGTGTAGTCTGTCTAACTCGTTTCAAATGTAGGAAAAGTAACACGCATTTCCGCATCCTTGCTATGCTACAAAAGTCAAAAGTTCAGGCAATTAGTATGAAAATTGTTACATAATAACTCTTCTCTGTCTTTCCTTTCTCCACCCTGCCCTCCCCCACCCCCACCCCCATCCCCACCTCATGAAATGTCCCACTTTAAAAAAAGAGGAGTCCAGCGGAGGTGTTTCGAGCCTTTAATCCCAACACTTGTTAGGAAGAGGAGGCAGATCTCTCTGTTTGAGGCCAGCCTGGTCTATGGAGCTAGTTCCAGGACAGCCAGAACTGTTTCACAGAGAAACTCTGACTCCAAAAACAAAACAAAAAAGAAAATTGTTACACAGTCATACAAATAAAGTTTTTGTAATGTGGTAGGATTGTAAATGGTAAAAGGGTAATAGTGCATAGTCCCCACCTATAACTTAAAATGTCTTAAGAACTTTGGGTGGTTGTAGCAGGCTTGTTGTCCCAGAGCTTAGATGCTGAGGCAGGATTGCCATGAGTTTGAGGCCAGCCCAGGTTAAAATGAACTCTTGTTTTAGAAAAAGCAAAGCAACCCAGTAAAGCCAACCAAACATGTAGGCACTGAGAATTTTCTTCTATGTGTTTATATTTTAATAAAAAGTTAAAGATACTTTATAATGCCTGTTCATTCCAGTATTGATGACTCCTTCTGGAAACCCAAGGTGCTTGGACTCTGAAGCCTAGTCTTTGTTGTGAATTCACACATTGTTGCTGGTTATATGATTCCTTTATTGAAATTTCAGTCTTTTTGTTTTTGTATTTTGTTTTCAAAACAAGGTTTCTCTGTGTAGTCTTGTCAGTCCTGGAACTCACTCTCTAGACCAGGCTGGCCTTGAACTCAGAGATAGATCCTACTGCCTCTGCCTCCCAAGTGTTGGGATTAAAAGGGAGCACCACCACCATTTGGCTCTGAAATTTCAGTTGATTGGTTTGGTCCTCAAATATTTGATTATAATATGTAGTATTAAAGTACAGTAAACTTGCTGGCAAACTGTACAAAGAATACTTTGAAAGGAGTTGGATTGTGTTGCTTTGAAAAGCACATCCTAGCTTCCCAGTGTGTGTTCTGCCACTGTTGCATCTCCTTTTTCTCTTGGCTCTTTGCAGCTGTGGACTCTAAAGCTGGTTGACTTTTTTTGTTTGTTTGTTTGTTTTTTGTGTGTGTATGTGTGTGTTGTAATAGAGGTTTCAAGATCACTGTCTCATTTTTCTCTTAGCTCTTTGCAGCTATGGACTCTAAAGCTGGTTGACTGGGGTGTGTGTGTGTGTGTGTGTGTGTGTGTGTGTGTGTGTGTGTGTGTGTGTGTGTGTGTGTGTGTGTGTGTGTGTGTGTGTGTGTGTGTATGTTGTAATGGAGGTTTCAAGATCACTGTCTCATTTTTCTCTTAGCTCTTTGCAGCTATGGACTCTAAAGCTGGTTGACTGGGGTGTTTTGTGTGTGTTGTAATGGAGGTTTCAAGATCACTGTCACTTCAGTATTTTGGGAGCAGTTTTTGACATAGCAGTCTCTATTTTCCTCCCCTAACTAACCTTAAATCCCCCCCTTTACACTACTCTTAATAAGAATGAAGATTTATATAGATACAGAAGGCTCCAAGGAGCTGAGTGGTGAGAAACTAAGTTTTGATTATGTTAAGGATTTGAGTAAAATGAGGAATTGACAGCTGCTTAACATGCTAAGTGAGGCTGATGATCCATATGTGACACTAATAAAAATACAAATAGCAGTACAGAATCACAGTAGGGTCTTTATGTATAAGCAGGATAGAAAACTGAAAGTTGGAATTGTGGTTGCTAGTTCATTCATTCATTAAGCTTCATGTTTCAGTTGTTCATTGTTTAGTGATGATTAGATTGTGAACTCCTTGAAAGCTGGTGTCAGCTTTTATTGAAATGTCTCTTGTTTGGCTGGGATGTAGCTTAATGGTAGAACACTTACTTAGCATATATGACCCTGAGTATCCTCATCCCAGCATGACAAAAAATATGAATTGTTAAACTAGGGAAATTATATTAGTTAAGTTTCCTAATAGTTAATCAGCATAACAAGTAGTAGCTTTTTGCAAGATGCTATGCTATACTATTTGGTTGTGTGTGTGTGACACTGGCACCAAAGAAATAACTGAAGGCCTGGGAAGGTCCAGATGATGAAGTGTTTACTGGTGACGGTGTCAGCATGTGCCTGATCTCAGTCCTGGGGCTGTAGGAACTAGAGGGTTTGGGGGCCCACTGGCCAGCCAATGTATCCAATTAGTGAAAGACCCTGTCTTGGAAATAAGGTTGAAGGAGACCCCCTAAGTTTCCTTCTCGCCTCCAAATACATGCTACCACACGAATAAATAAAAATAGTTGAAGGTGGGTATTATGCACACCTGTAAGCCTAGCATTTGGAAGGGTGAGGCAGAGGATTGTAGTGAGTTTGAGGGCAGCTTGTTTGTTTTTTGTTGTTGTTGGGTTTTTATTTTATTTTTTTTGAGACAGGGTTTCTCTGTGTAGCTTTGGAGCCTATCCTGGCACTCGCTCTGTAGACCAGGCTTGCCTTGGACTTACAGAGATCTGCCTGCTTCTATCTCCCGAGTGCTGGGATTAAAGGTGTGCGCTACCAATGCCTGGCTGACTTTGAGGGCATATTACTATATTTTCTGTTGTAACTAGTGTAGCTCATTTGGAGAGAACTTATTGTCTCTCAATGCTGGGAATCTAGGTATGTACCACTATTCTTTTTGTGTGTATGTATGAATGTTTTGCCTGCATGTATGTCTGTGTAGCATGTGCATGTGTGGTGCCCCTCATAGGCCAAAAAGAAGGCAGATTCCCCTCACAGTTGTGAGCTACCATGTAGGTGCATGGAATCCAACCCAGGATTGTCTAGAAGAGCAGCCAGTGTATGCTGTTAACCAATGAGCCATCTGGCCTCAGAGGACACCCACTCACATGTGACATACACAACATACACATATACATGCATACACATGAATAAAAATAAAAATCTTTTTGTTTGTTTTTGAGACAGGGTTTCTCTGCAGAACAGTCATGGCTGTCCTGGCACTCACTCGGCAGATTCCCCTCACAGTTGTGAGCTACCATGTAGGTGCATGGAATCCAACCCAGGATTGTCTAGAAGAGCAGCCAGTGTATGCTGTTAACCAATGAGCCATCTGGCCTCAGAGGACACCCACTCACATGTGACATACACAACATACACATATACATGCATACACATGAATAAAAATAAAAATCTTTTTGTTTGTTTTTGAGACAGGGTTTCTCTGCAGAACAGTCATGGCTGTCCTGGCACTCACTCTGTAGATCAGGCTGGCCTTGAACTCACAGAGATCCACCTGCCTCTGCCTTCCGAGTGCTGGGATTAGAGGCGTGCCCTACCACCGCTGAGCTAACATAAAAATCTTTATTTTAAAGTGTGTGTATATGTGCGTGAGGGCATGCATGTGCACATGTGTGCTTGATGCATGAGAATGCTGTAGAGATGATACATATGGCTAAGTTTTTAGACTAAGTTTCAGTGTTTATCCACTTAGGTAGAATGTAGAAATCTTACCATTATATAGGTTGTTTCACCTTCCTCCCCTTAAGTAATGGTTTTCTTAATATACATTTATGTATATTGAAAATACCATAAAAATACTGGTTTTGTTCTAAACTGTCAGGTTTAACAGAGTTGAGAAAATCAACCTATTAACTTTATTCATACAAATTTGTCATTTCTGTATCTTTACATGTGTTGGAGGGGTTGACATGTGTGATGCTGTGCGTGTTCAGGTCAGAGGATAATTTTGTGGAGTTGGTTTTCTTCTTCCACCTTTTTGTGGGTTCTGGGGTATGAACCTAGATCACTAGGCTTGCCAGCAAGCACATTCACACTGAGCTATCTCATTGGCCCTTTCTTTGGCAGTCCTTTTAGAGCAGTTCTGCTGAGTGTTGTACAAACAGTAAAATCCCAGAGACAGATATTGGGGCTCAAGCTGAAGATCAGAGAAGCAAAGCAGCCAAGCCACCCTAGAACTCTTACCTCTACCAAGGCTGAGGTAAGAGTTCTAATTGCCTACTCTGAGACCTTTCTCCTTTTTTATATACCTCTCTAGTGCAGGGGTTAAAGGCATGCAATACCACCGCCTGGCTTCTATGGTTAACTAGTGTGGCTGCTGGGATTAAAGGTGTGTACCACCACTGCCTGGCCTCTATGACTGTGGCCAGCTTTGCATTCTGATCTCAGGCAAGCTTTATTAGATCATAAACAATATTATCACTACAGCTGAGGACAAAACATTTTCATTTTTCCCTCATGTGGTCATATCTTGTTTCACTTTTAATTCTGAGGGATATTTTTGCCAGATGTAAAGTTTCTGGATTGATGGTTCCTTTTTTTTTCAGTATTTTGAAAAGGACTTTCTCTTCTTTTGGTTTCCGTGATCTTATGTGAAACTCATAGCCTGTCCCCTCCTTTCTGATTTTTGGGATCTTGGGTGTGCTTCAGTGCTGGCCTCAGATGACCCTCCCTTCTCATCCTAAGTAGCTGGGGTTCACACCACATTGTCTTCGATCATTTGAATAGATACACTATAGATAATAGGAAATATATTGCTTTTGTCTGGTTTCATTCAGTTTTTTTAAAAAAATTATCTATGACTGGGTGTCAGAAAAGGGAACCATATTCCCTGGAACTGAAGTTATGGAGACAGTTGTAAATCACTATATTGGTGCTGAGAATTAAATCCAAAACTACTTAAGAGCAACAGAAATCTTGACATGCCCCTCACCCCCATCTTACAACTCCCACTTTTGTTATCTTTTGCTTTTATACCAGTTTCCAAACAGGTGGCTGACCAGGTCATACCCCTGTACTCTAAACTCTATAACACCATTGATTTCTTTGAGTCACCAATGATTATGGATGCTGTTTGGATTTGTCAACACATATTCTGCTAGAGTATTGGGAGTGTAACTCTCAGAAACCTTTCTGTTCTCTGGAACCTGGGATTTTACACATACAATTCCTTGTGCGTGGGAAGTTTTTGGTTTGAGACAGGGTCTTGATGTCAACTTGTACCACTCACCAGGTTTACACTCTACAAGTATCTGGTTTGTTCTTTAGGATCCAGCTTAGGCTTTGCCATCTAGAGAACCTTTCATTACGATTGTTCTAAGAATTTGGGTCATTTATTTACAATAGGTTTCTCTGTTGAGGATTTGGGCAGATGTTGTAAGGACGTTGTCTTGTTCATTCTAACATGTTTAGTGGCATCCTAAGCCTCTACCCACTAGTTGGCAATAGCTTCCCCTCTGGTTATGACAGTGCAAGATGTCTCCAGTCACTCCCAATTGAGAGACTCTAGAATTATAGTCCTTTTCAAACACTATTATAGCTTGCTGGATTTTAACTATATTTTCTTCAATAGAATATAATTTTCTTGTGAGAGGCAGAGGCTCTACTTAAACTATTTTCCAGCTTCTAGCCAGAGTCTGACACATAATCAATAAATATTTGTTGAACGTATTGAACAAATTCAGCATAATGGATGAAAGTTATTTTGTGGCATACAAGTTATCCAATATAGTATGACAGTTTCTTGAGGCAATTTCATAAAAGGAAGTATATACTGTTATCTTCTAAAAGTGCTTTTTACACAGATAAATACTAGCCCCAGTGTTTGAACTTAGTTATTTTGTCAGATCTAACTTATACTTGGATAGTACTTTGTTTTAAAGTTTTGAGTCCAGAAATAAAATTGAGAAATAGAAATTGTCCTGTCTTGAAATAGAATATACAGTGGTCCTGACATCCTGTGGTGGTTATGGTGACTGTTACGGCTGTCGGTGCAGTTCTTGGTAAATAGTGCTCTATAGTAGAATTTTATAGAACAGGTTCCTGTTTATATAACTCTTTGTGTCTGAGTAAATGCTAATGATATTTCTGTGATACTGGACAGTAGTTTTTCTCAAAGGCTGAAATTTAGAAGCAGTATTTGAGAAATTAACATAGGACATTTTAAATTTGGTGATCTTTTTAAAGAGATTTTTGAGAGTTTGTTGTTGTTGTTTTGTTTTTTTAAACAGGAATACTTCCTGCTTCTTTATTTTGTTGTTTAGGGTTTTTGTTTTTTGAGACAGTTTGTCTCTGTAGCTGTGGCTATCCTGGGAACTGATTATGTAGTCCAGGCTGGCTTCAAACTCACACAGAGATCTGCCTGCCTCAGCTTCCTGAGTGTTGGGACTAAAAGTGTGGGTCACCAATGCCTGACCTCCTTGTCTTTTTAATCACCTTACTCCTGTGGTCAATACCTACATACTAGTTTTATCTATCACCAGATTTCTTCTTTTTTTTTTTTCAGATTTTATATCCACTTATTCCTATCCAGTCAGTTCTTTGAACAATGGTAAAATAATATGTAAATAAGATGTTTAGATCTTGTCATTGTATTAGAAAACCCCCTCGGGGCTGAGGGGATAACTCAGTGGTAGAGATGTGCTTAGTATATGCATAGCCCTGGGTTCAATTCCCACCACTAAAAAAGAAAAGAAAAGGAAAGAAACCACTCTGGTTTATGTTACTAGTCTGCCGGTAAGTAGTCTTAGTTCCTGAACTGATCTGGACTCTTCATTATGCTGCTACTTTTTCCAGGAGGAGCAGGACAGCATGCTGGGCTCCGGCTTCAAAGCTGAACGCTTACGAGTCAATTTGAGATTAGTCATAAATCGTCTTAAACTGTTGGAGAAAAAAAAAAGTGAGTATTGTGTCCCATCATGACCCGCGGCCCCCCCCTTTTTTTTTTTAAACCAGCTACCAACATCCCAAGCTGGATCTTTCAGGCTAGTACTATGGAGTCTTTCTCATATAGCTTGGCAGTTAGGATACATGTCTGCCTCTTGTATATAGTTAAATTGAAGCACTTTGTTGCAGACAGGGTGTCTTAGTTAGGGTTTCTATTGCTGTGAAGATACACCATGACCATGGCAACTCTTATAAAGAAATCATTTAATTGGGTGGTTTACAGTTCAGAAGTTCAGTTCATTATCATCATGGTGGGCCAGGGCAGTGTGTAAGCAGACATGGTGCTGTAGAGGTAGCTGAGAGTGCAGGCAGCAAGAAGTGGTCTGTCTCACTAGACATGGCTTGAGCATATATGAGACTTCAAAGCCCGCCTCCACAGTCACTTCCTTCAACAAGACCACACCTACTCCTACATGACCATACCTCCTAATAGTGCCACTCCTTTGGGGGCCATTTTCTTTCAAACCACCACAGAAGAGGATGTAATGCTGACCACTCTGTATTTGTAATCTCTGTATCCATGGGTTCCATATGTGTGCATTCAGACAAACACTGATCAGAAATATTGAGAGGGAAAAATGCCAATGTATTGAGTATGTACAGACTTCTTATTGTTATTCCAAAATAATATATTGTAGCAGTCATTTACATAGCATTTATATTAGGCAGTATAAGTAATCTAGAGATGGTTTAAAGTATACAGGAGACTAAGCATAAATGATCTCTCCATTCTGTACCATTTTATATGTCCGGGGCACTTGAGCCTTCTGATTGTGGTATCCATAGGTATCCTGGAACAAATCCCTCTTGGATACTTAGTTTATCCCTTCTGAGTTGGAAGTGTCAGCCTATGTCATAGTTTCATCTATGTAGGGTGAATTCTAGAGCGGTTATGATGAGAGTAGATGTGTAAGGGAGCTCTAGGATACTATAGGTTACATACATCAAGAATCTTGTCAGTCTTCTCTGTCGGGTGGAAGTCTGCCTACTGGCCAGGTTCCAGTACATTACTGCTGTGTGACTGGAATGGGGTTTGTGTCCCAGCGGAACTGGCTCAGAAAGCAAGGAAGGAGATTGCTGACTATCTGGCCGCTGGAAAGGATGAGCGAGCGCGAATCCGTGTGGAGCACATTATCCGGGAGGACTACCTTGTGGAGGCCATGGAGATCCTGGAGCTGTACTGTGACCTGCTGCTGGCTCGGTTTGGCCTTATCCAGTCTATGAAGTAAGATATCTTGCCTCAGAGGCTAAACAAATCTGGAATTTGAGAATGGAGTAATACTATCTCAGTCTACATGTATCTGCAGTAGACTAACACTAAGAGGTTACTTCACATTCCCAAGGATCTTTTTGCCTATTAGTGAAAAGAAAACAGAATCTGAAGTCCGATTCAGAATCTGAAGTCCAGGTTCAGCTTGTGTGAGGTTTTGTGGACTTGGGCAGGTCACTTAGTTTTTGTTTCTCCAGAAGCAAAATAGGGAAATGAAAAGCTAGAATGCCAATTACCAGAAGCCAGTATAATTTGTGAAATAGGTTTGGAGGCCTTCTGGTATATGATATAAAAACTATGATTTTGTTGGTTTTAAAAGATAAATATATATATATATATATATATATATATATATTTTTTTTTTTTCTTTTTTCTTCATTAGGGAGCTAGATTCTGGTCTGGCTGAATCTGTGTCTACACTGATCTGGGCTGCTCCTCGGCTTCAGTCAGAAGTGGCTGAGTTGAAAATAGTGAGTACAAGCAATTTCTGTAATGTCTGTAGGCTTTTGTTTTATGTAAGGTCTCACTGTGTCACTCTAGTTGGCCTGGAACACACAGAAATCTACCCTCCTCTGCCTCTGCCTCTGAGTGCTAGGATTAAAGGTATGTGCCATCATGGCCAGCCTCTGTAGTTTTTGATAATATTAGAAAAGTCTGATTATTTGACTGGGTATCTTGTACCTTCTGGTTTTGAAATAGGCTTTATTAAGTAGTTACTCCTTTTCAGATCTTTATGGTATAGAACATTGTTTTGAGAATTTGAACAACTTTCTAAAAGGCAGATTTATGTGCCAACTGTTGTGTCTTAAATTTTTTTTATTTTATGTTTTTATTTTCATGACAGGGTTTCTCTGTGTAGCTCTGGCTGTCCTGGAACTTGCTCTGTCTCAAACTCAGAGATCCGCTTGCCTCTGCCTCCCTAGTGCTGGGAATAAGGCTATCCCACCACTAACAGGCTTCTCTCAAATTATTTTTTAGTTGGGTGTGGTGGTCTGTGCATATAATTGTAGTACTTTGGAGGCTGAGGCAAGAGTGCATGAGTAGAAGCCGGCCTGGGCTACATTGCATGACCCTGTCTCAAAAAGAAGGGGGTGGGGAGAAAACCTTTATATGTTATATTTGCTTATTCTGTTGCTTAACCTTATTTGTATACATGGACCTAGCTGCAGGTAGACCTTTATTGGATTATTTTTATTAATAATATTATTATTTTGCACAGAGATTATAAGACTCCCCGAAAGTAGGAATAATGTCTATTTTTGTTCCTCATCAAATTACTATTTTTTGAGGATGGGAGAGGAGTTTTGAGAAAAGGTCTCCTGTAGTCCAGGCTAGCCTTGAACTGATCCTTTTGCTTCTAATTCCCTAGTTAATGGGATTACAGGTGTATGCCATCTTGCTCAGTTCATTGTTGTATTTATAGTATTTATTTTGTGTAATGATAGTGTTTGGACTTAGATTGTTGCTTTCTGGATAGATGAATAAATAATGTATATTTACCAAGGTTTTATAGGCATTGTTTTTTTAAACCCAGTCATAATGATATGTTTAATGTTGATAGGAAGAAGTGTGAAGCTGTTCCTGGGAATGGTTTCTGTTATAATTTTCTTTTTCTTTTTTGTAGGTTGCTGATCAGCTCTGTGCTAAATATAGCAAGGAATATGGCAAGTTGTGCAGGACCAACCAGATTGGGACTGTGAATGATAGGGTAATGAACATACCTGGTAAATAGGACCTAGTGGGAGAGGTAGTTTTATTACAAGCAGGGGATTGAGTTGTGTAGGCTCATGGTTGAGTCAGTTGAGGGATGTATTTTATAGTATAGTGAAGGTCAGAGGATGACTGTGTGGCCGGCAGTGCAGTCTGGATCTTCCCCTGCCCAACACCTGATTGTGGTGCTTGCTTTTCCATCTTCTGTGAGTTAGGAAGGCAGGAAGGAGAGTGGAAAGAAGGGTTGGATGAGTGAAATGGGGAAGGCATTAATGTTGAATCTTTTCTTGGTACCTGTCTCATGTATAGCTAGAGAGTGTGAAGAAAGCATGAGTCCTGTAATGTGCCTTTTGACTGGAAAAAACATAGTTCATCTTTATTCTGATCTTCTCTAATTTTACCCATAAAATGAGAATAATTAATTCTTTTTTAAAAAAGAAACAGGTTAGGATTAGGCTGGTTGTACAGATAGATGCTTCTTAACATGATCTTTTATTACAGCTGATGCACAAACTGAGTGTAGAAGCTCCACCCAAAATCCTAGTGGAGAGATACCTGATTGAAATTGCCAAGAATTACAATGTACCCTATGAACCTGACTCTGTGGTCATGGTAAGTTTATACCAGAGCACAAAAGAAAATGAGTCTCTGTGTAGGACTTCTGGTGTGTGTGTGTGTGTATATTATTTATACTAGCTGAGTTGAAATGTGTAAGCCTTTGTTCAGCTTGTACCTTCTTAACAATAAATATACCTGCAAATCTCACAGGGCACTTAATGAATGAGATTGAGAATGCACAGCCTTGACAGAAACATAAAAGCATGTTAAATTTGCCTTTCATGGAGCTTGAAGAAATTGATAATCCCCTTGTACATAGCAATATCCCAAGACCTACATTGTTGTGGAATATTTTAAATGTTCATTTATGCTGTGGAATATTTGTTTAATGATGTAAAGATGTGTTGCTTTCTTTTATGTTGCATTTGTTTAATTCTGTGCAGCTGTGTTACTTTGCCTGTCTAAAACACCTGATAGATCTAATAAAGAGCTAAACAGCCATTAGCTAGGCAGGATGAGGGATAAGTAGGGCTGCCAGGCAGAGAGAATAAGGAGAATGAGAAGAGAGGAAGGAGGGAGAAAAGGAGAAGGAGAGGAGGGCCAGCCACTCAGCAAGCAACAGAATAAGAAGTAAAGAAAGGCATATAGAATAGAGAAAGATAAAAGCCCAGAGTCAAAAGGTAGACGGGATAATTTAAGAAAAGCTGGCTAGAAACAAGCCAAGCAAAGGCTGGGCATTTATAAGTAAGAATAAGTCTCTATTTATGTGGGAGCTGGGTGGTGAGCCCCCAAAGAGCAAACATTGAAAAAATACCAAGTACACTACATAGTTTATTTATTGTGCTATGTGCAGGTAGTGGTCAAAAAGCTGAGTGTAGAGATACATGTACAACAAATTCTCTGTCCTGAATATAATGATTCAACAGTTAAATTTAATGGTGTGGTAACCAAACCTCCAGCACACAAACACCCCCGGGACAGACTGCAGCATTTTCCTTCACTTTTAGGAGTGTTAGTGTATGGAAGCTCACATACCTGAGTGTTCCTTCAGAGCTGGCCCTCTGTGGAAGAAAGTGTTCTTTCCAATTTCTTCCCGAATGTGGCCAGGACAGGGAGTTTTAAACTCTCTACATTCTGTCCTCTTCCTTCTCGTGGAGACCTTTGTAGACTTCCTTTTTTCCTGGGGAATTGTCTGAGGCTGTGGTGGAGCATTCAGTGTAGTGTTCTCCCCACTTCCTTCACTCTTCTTGCAGGTGCTTGCTGATGCTGTGAGCACTCCAGAGCAAACAACTTTTATGCTTATGTGTATGTCGTGTCCCGTGTCCCTAGACTTTCCTAGGGAACGTGGTTGTGGACATGGATTATGTGCTTGTGTCTTTTTCTTAGGCAGAAGCTCCTACTGGGGTGGAGACAGACCTTATTGATGTTGGATTTACAGATGATGTGAAGAAAGGTGGTCCTGGAAGAGGAGGCGGGGGCGGGTTCACAGCCCCTGTTGGTGGACCTGATGGAACAGTGCCAGTGCCCATGCCTATGCCCATGCCCATGCCCATGCCATCTCCAAATGCTCCCTTCTCATATCCACTGCCAAAGGGACCAGTAAGTATGTGCATATAAAGATAGTATGGACGTAAGCTTTAGAAAATGTTGCAGAAGAGGACATATGGGCTCTATAAACACACTGAGGAATTGTAGGTTGCCAGGAATACAGAACAATAAGAATATTTGTATTCGCTGAGTAACCAAACGTGTATTGAGGAACAATATCAGATTGAGGGAAGTCCTTGGCTTCTGCTCTAAGTACTTAAGTAGACAAATGTAAATATAGTGGTAGGAAAAGGTTACTAAACTCATGGGTACCTGTTGCAGTAATGCCAGTAATTTTGTTTGTTTTGGTTCTGAAAATGAAGACTTCCCTTTATTACCAGGATGAAAAATCTTTGTTGACAGGATGTTGGTTTTACAGTAGGTTATTTCTAAGGTGAAAGTGATTGAATTTTTTCTTTGGAGACAGACATAGAATCACTTGATGTAGTAATTTGAGAAATAACCCTTGCAGATCTTTAAGCTTGTAGTTTTCTGACCACATGTGATCTTTTTGAGCCTTTCTTTCCTTTGAGGATCTTTATATACATACATACATACGTACATACATACATACATACATACATACAGTGTGTGTGTATTCACACATATTTCTTCCCATCCCATACAGACATTACAAATTGGGAGCAGTGTTTCTGATACTGCTTTTCTCTTGCAGTCGGATTTCAGTGGATTGCCAGTGGGGACTTACCAGGCCTTCCCTAACATTCACCCACCTCAGATACCAGCAACTCCCCCATCGTATGAATCTGTAAGTGCCTGAGCCTCTTTGATAAACGGCAGGAGAATGAATCCCATGAAGAGAGCAAAATAATAACAACAGGGAAGGCAAACTTTTGATCAACTTAGTATGGGTATTGCTCTTGCTTTGGGATTCTTTGTTGCTTTCATACTGCCCTGGAGATGGGGAGTACTGTTGGTGGCATTTGTGGTGGGCATGCTATGTCAGCACTGAAGCCAGGAATCAGGAAGGAGCTGCTCCTAGGAAGTTACAGTACTCATGGGCATGGTGGCACATGCCTGTAGTCTCAGCACTTTGGAGGATCAGGAGTTCAAGGTCAGCCTGGACTACATGAGCCCATCTAAAAAAATGTGAAAAAGAAAGTTGTAGTGTCCTACTAGAGCATTTAATCTAGATATATGTTTTTTTTTTTTTTTTTTTTTTTTTTTTTTTACTAACTAGTCTGAGAATCATATTGGGCCACTCTAATATATTAGAATATATTTATTAAAATATCAGTTTTTTAAGTTTTTAACACTCATGGGGAAGTGGTAATGGTATTTGACTTAACTAAAAGTGTCCAGTTAGTTGTTTTGGGGCTGTAGCATTGGTTTCACATTTTCTTACAGTTAAAAAATAGGAAGAGCAAACCTGTGACACAGGTTTGGGAGCTGAAGCAAATAGATCACAAATATAAGACCTTGTTTCAAAATAAAAAGTAAAAAAATGTTGGGAAGTAGTTCAATCGTAAGGCGTATGTCTGTCATGTGGGAGGCCTCAGGTGCAGTCCCCTAGTGCTTGGGGGTTTGGGGTAAGTTGTGTAAATGGCTCATGTAGTAAAGATGCCTTGAGCTCTTTGTAACAGCAGCTCTGCTTCACAATTACTTGTGTTCTGCCAGTCTTACATATACATACCAACCCATTGAGAGCTGTTTCCAGCTTAGGTTTACTTAGAAAACAAGTTGGTATGGAATTTGCTATGTAAATTGCTCACCTAAGAAGCTCTCCCTGATCCTTAGATTGCTTATCATTCTTCCCAGTGGTTTTCATCTCTAGCTAATGTGTTTTCTCCTGAAACTGAGTCTTTCTCATGCTTAGTATTCCATGTATCAAAACATGGCCAACTGTTCATGGAATGAGGTGGATCTTTTATCAAGGGCCTTGTTTCTTGTAGATTTACTAGTTTGCTTTACCTGGAAGCTGAAAAGTGTCACAGTGTGGTTTCCTTTCTATGCTTAACAGTTCAGAGGTTGGCATGGTGTCTGTGTGGTTCAGGGAAGCATGGAGAGACTAGGAGGCATTTTCCTAGGAGCACATTTTTTTGCTTTTGGTGAACAGCTTAGCTTTTGGAAAACACAGGAGCTGGTACCAGTATCAATACTTTGTCTAGAGATGTCATTTACTATCTTTTCCTTTGGTAACAATCTGTGTTTTACAGGTTGATGACATTAATGGTGATAAAAATATTTCTTCTGCACAGATTGTTGGTGAGTGTTTCAGAAAGCTTCACGGCTGCTGAACCTTCTTCTCTTCCTATTCCTCTCTCCATGGTCATGGCATTCCATCCATGGTCCATGTCCTCCTTTCAGTGTAATGTGTCTAACACAGAACTCAGAACTTCTTACTTTGAAACAAAATATTTTCCCTATCCCCGATCTTCCAAGTTCTATGTTTTATTTTTAGTCACCTAAGTTTTTTTTTTAAAGATACAGTTTTATTTTTCAGTATGTATATGTTTGTGGGTTTGTACACGTGATTACAGGTCCCTGTGGAGGCTGGAGGACCCTCCTGGGGCTGTAGTGTTATGGTTTTTTCTCCCTCTCCCTCTCCCTCTCCCTCTCCCTCTCCCTCTCCCTCTCCCTCTCCCCTCTCCCTCTCCCTCTCCCTCTCCTCTCCCTCTCCCTCTCCCTCTCCCTCTCCCTCTCCCTCTCCTCTCCTCCCTCCCCCTCCCCCTCTCCCTCTCCCCCTCTCCCTCCCCCTCCCTCCCCTTCCCCCTCTCCCTCCCCTTCCCCCTCTCTCTCCCCCTCCCCTCCCTCCCATTTTTTTGTTTTTCCAAGACAGAGTTTTTCTGTACAGCCCTGGTTGTCCTGGAAGTCAGTTTGTAGGCTGGCCTCAAACTCAGAGATCTACCTGCTTCTGCCTCTCAAATGCTGGGATTAAAGGCCTGCCGTGTGTGTGTGTGTGTGTGTGTGGGGGGGGGGGGGGGCAGCCTGGCTTGACAGGTGGTTTTGACTTTGGTGGTAGGAGTTGAACTTGAGTCTTATGGAAGAGTAGCATGTGCTCTTAATGCATGAGCCATCTCTCCAGCTCTCCCTCACTTAAAAAAAAATTTTATTATTTTGTGTATATGGTTGTATTATGTCTATGCTTATATGCATGCTGTGCCCCTGGAGACCAAAAAGAGTATTGGATCCTCTGGAACTGGAGTTAAGACAGTTGTGAATGGCCATGTGGGTGCTTGACCCTCTGGAAGAGCTTTTAATCACTGAGCCATCACTCCAGTCCCCAACCCTAGCTGTTTTTTGAAGAGACTATTTTTTTGGTGTGTTGGTTAGGTTTCTATCGATGTGATAAAACACCCTGATCAAAAGCAACTTGAGCCGGGAGGTGGTGGTGCACGCTTTTAATCCTAGCACTTGGGAAGCAGAGGCCGAGGCAGGTGCGTCTCTGAGTTTGAGACCAGTCTGGTCTCCAGGACAGGCTCCAAAGCCCTGTCTCAAAAAACAAGCAAGCAAACAAACAAACAAATAAACAAAGGCAACTGGAGGAAGGGTTTATTTTGCTTACATTTCCACATCACAGTCCATTGTCAAAGTTAGGGCAGGAATCTGGAGTCAGGAACTGAAGTGGAAGCCATGGAGGAAAGCTCATGGCTTGCTTAGCTTGCTTTCTTGAACCACTCAGAACTACCTAGCTAAGGAAGGCATTGTCCCCACAGTGCTGGGCCTCTTTCATTAATCTGGTGGGTGTATTTTCTCAATTGAGATTCCCTCTTCCCAAATGATTTTAGCTTGTGTCCAGTTGATATAAAACTAGCCAGCACAGAGGTAAAATAGGCACAAACAATAAGGGTGGATTTTCATAAAGTAAGCATGTTTATGTCGTTGTTCAATAAGTTAAGAAGTGAAGTGCTGCTAGAGAAGTTGGGTGCAGTGGTGCATCTCTAATACCAGCACTGGGAAGCTGGAGCCATAAGCTCAGTGGTGGGTCATTTGCCATGCATGTGCAACTCCCTGGATTTGATCTTCAACATTGAAAGAGAAGGGGGAAGGCTTTATACAGAATAGACCATTACATCAAATAGTATCAGTATTAATGACTTTGGACTTCCTTATCCTCTTGCTTCAACCTTCCTAGTACTGGCCATAATAGGCGTAAACCACCATTCCTGGTTGTATGCAGTGCTGGAGTAAAGCCAAGAACTTTGTGTATGTTAGGCAAATACTCTGCCAATTGAGCCTCTCTTGCAGTTTGATTTTTTTTTTTTTTTTTTTTTTTTTTTTTTTTTTTTTTTTTTTTTTTTTTTGTCCTCTGCCAAAAGGGATTGTGGGGTTTTGGGTGGTGGTTTTGTCAAAGGATGACTGAGTCATTTCTCTGCTATTTGTAACGTTGTACTGTTTGCCCTGGTTTAATTAGGACCCAAGCCAGAAGCTCCTGCAAAGCCCCCTTCCAGACCCATGGATAATTACAACAACTTTGTACTGCCAGAGTTGCCGTCTGTGCCAGACACACTCCCAACAGCATCTGCTGGAGCCAGTACCTCTGCATCAGAGGACATAGACTTTGATGATCTTTCCCGGAGGTTTGAGGAACTGAAAAAGAAAACATAGGTTTCTTAAAGCAGGCAATATCCACAGTCTGGAAGTTGAGACTGCATAGTTCTTCCTTATAACAGTGAATCTCTATGAAATTCCGTTTCATCTGTTAACCATCACTGAGCACTCTTCCTTGGGGCTCTTGCTGCTCTACCAATTGTGTTGCTTTCCAGTTCTCTAGTGATAATGAGAGACTAACAGCTAGAGATTCTGGCTGGCTTCTGGTGGCTGTTCACCTGTCTTTCTGTCACATGGATCCTTGGTTCACTCCTGGCCATTCCATTCCCAAAGGAGTGAGAAGAGAAGTATTGTGGGTAGAGTTGCCAAAGATGGCTGGACCATGGAAGAGACTACCCTATGATATGTCTCAACCTTGTCTTGTAAATGCATCCTTCTGCATGGGGGTGATTATAGAGAGAATCAAGGCCACCATGTGTTTTCTCAAATGAGTTAGATGGCTCAGGAAGCCACTGTCACGGTTCCTGGAGGCAGGACCCTCTCATTGACATACACACTACTCCTTGCTGCAGGGCACTGTTCCACCTGGATCCAGTTGCAAAGTTTGTTTGGAAAAGTTCTCTCTTAGTTCTACTGGATTCTCAGGGAGCCCTCTGTGGCCTTTTGCTTTATTTTGAGTGCTGTGTTTCCCTTTTAGGAAAGAGCAGCACTATAGAAACTTGTTTTTTCCCATAGCATGTTAGGAGAGAAGCATAGGTCTCTACCCAAGCTTAGGGTGGGCTTCCAGTTGCCTTAATAGAAGTACTCAAGTCTCTTGGGTAGAGATCTGGAAGCCTACAGGAAAAGAGGGGTACATTTCTTCATTGGAAAACTTTTATGATTAAGGGAATCTTTACAAACTGATACCTTAAATTTTAGTGCCATGTGGCTGTAGCTCACTGCTTTCCTGGGTGGTTGTGATTCTTCATTACAGTAACTTATGTGCATCTTGGCTCCTTAGCCAAGGCCACTCTTCCAAGAGGTTAGCTTTGGGACTGGAAGATGAGATTTTTGCTTATGTATAATATTTCTGTATATACCTGTTTCAAGCAACTTCATTGTTTTTGATTGATTTGTCTCATAGCTCAGTGGCTGCTAATAAAGATCTCATGTTCTGCTTTCTCTAGTGTTGGTCAAATGAATGGATTTTAGTGGAGAATATTTTACCTAGGTGACCATATTAGTCTACAAGCCAGATCCAGCCTTCACTTTCCTCTCCCTTAGGACTGCAGGCATCAGGAGCTGTTGGGGCTCATTTCCATTCCTGGATTTGAGCAGGTAGCATCTATGAATTTGCTTGTCTGCTACTCTATTTTTAGTAAGCTGCAGTTGAGCTCACTCTTGGCATGAGTGATGAGCATTCTGTTACCTGCTGGTTGTCAATGTAGCTGGTTTGTGCTATGTACTTAGGGTATGATAATGGGATTTAGAATCTTCACTAACACTAAGTGTGGTACTTCTGTATGAAATGTAAAGTGTTATCAATAATACAGTAAAACATAAGCTATGCTAGGTGATAATGAGATTAAGATAGTTCATTTTAAGACTCAGAGGTCAATACCCAGTGTTGTCAACCTGCTTCTCAGATGAAGGTTTCTGGTGCTGGTGAATTCCCAACAAACTTGAGAGCTTTTGTAGTAATATATCTGTCAGTGTAGCTTCTTTCTGAGTATTTGAAGACAAAAAGAGAAAAGTAAGTGACCCGAGAGTAGGTGAAAGTACCAAAGATAACCTACAAACTACCCCATAAATACATAGTAAATAGTAAA
Source organism: Cricetulus griseus (assembly GCF_003668045.3). Lineage (NCBI taxonomy): Eukaryota > Metazoa > Chordata > Mammalia > Rodentia > Cricetidae > Cricetulus > Cricetulus griseus. Next base: position 186,045,518 of record NC_048596.1, on the reverse strand, counting down.
GACACTAAAAATGGTTTACTGTGAGATGTTGGGAATGTCTACTGAATGGTTGGAGACCACCTGGTTATGTCTTGGCAGTTTGTTTTCCTAGGAAAGGAACTGAGACCACTAAAGGGAATGCACTGATTCTGTGCATCACATCAGTTTGTAATGTCATGGGCTCCTAACTGCGTAAACCAGACTGGCCTTGAACTCTGAGTCCTAGCTCTGCTTCCAGATGTTGGAATTACAGATGTGTGCCTCTATACCTGTAGTCTTAAACCAGTGGTTCTCAACCTGTGGGTCGAGACCTCCTTAAGGTCAAATAATTTCACAGGTTGCCTAAGACCACTGGAAAACACAGATATTTACATTACGACTCACAACAGTAACAAAATTATAGTTATGAAGTAGCAATGAAATAATTTTTATGGTGGGGGTAGTGGCCACAACCTGAAGAACTATATTAAGGGGTTATGGCACTAGGAAGGTTGAGAACCACTGTCTTAAAGCATCATTAAGCTCTCCAGTTACAGGAAATCTTGACAGGTAATTGTTCAGTTGCTGGGCCAGTTACTCACCTTAAGGGCCTTCCTTTCCTTTCCAAAGACAATGAGAATGGCAGAAACAAAAAGATTAATGATCACAAGTCCCATCAGGATGATGCCAGTGAGGACCAGAAAGGAGCCGAGGATTGGGTATAGAGCGATAACCTGGGAAGACAGTAAGGCCTCTTGGAGTTTGCAACCTGTGCTAACATCTGGGATTTATTTCTAAGCACATGTTTGAATCTGATGAAACTAGGGAAAGAAACAAAGAAGATTGAAAGGAAAATACTTTTAAGTGGAAAGAACATGAATAAGGATATTAAAATGTGATTCCACAGCTTCTACAAGAAAAACCAGGTAAGTAACAAATCTCAGCTAAGTAGCAATTCTGAACAAAATATGTCTATAAACATGGAAGCTTGGAGTAACATACATGTGGGAAGAATAAGAGCATATCAGAAGGGATCCTAAAACCTGTCTGCCATTTGAGAAGCTCCTCTGGACATGGGAGTCTTCCAGTAAAAGGTAGGAAAACTGGCTTTTGGCTGGGGCAGCTGTGGTAGAGTTTTCAAGGCTTTGGAAAGAAGAGGGAAACTGACTTACTATGCTTTCTCTCACTATGGTCTTGTAAGCTGTGAGTACTGATAGTTAAGTCCTTTTTTGCTTTTCTGCATAGATCTTTGTAAATTCAGGCCTTACTAGGATAGTTTCTATACTTAGCATTTTAAGGTATTCTTTTTAACAAATGGTGGGTTTTTTGGTTTTGGTTTTGGTTTTTTGGTGTTGGCCTGTTCATTGTTGCTACTAAGGCCTGTTAACCAATGACTCATCCCCTTGTGAATGGAGCTACAGCCATAACAACAGTATAGCAAATAGCAGTTGCATCTTTGGGATGCTGGCTAATTTTATGTCAACTTGACACACACCATAGCCATCTGAGAGGAGGGAACTTCAATTTAGAAAATACGTCCATAAGATTAGGTTAGGTTATAGGCAAGCCTTGGAGAGCACTTTCTCTGTCTTTCTTCCTTCCTTCCTTCCTTCCTTCCTTCCTTCCTTCCTTCCTTCCTTCCTTCCTTCCTTCCTTTTTTGACTTTTTATTTATTCTTTGTGTCTTTCACATCATGCATCTCCATACCATTCATCTCTCCGTCCCTTCGTATCTGCCTTCTGCCCTTGCAACCCCCACAAAATAAAATTTAAAAGAAAAAAGAAAATCTTGCCACAGAAGCTGTATTGTGACACAGTGAGTCACACAGTATATCCTTTTGTTCATATATCTTTACTTGCAAGTGTTCATTGCAAAGTCATTGGTCTGGTTGGTTGGTGTTTTCTTAATTAGTGGTTGCTGTGGGAAGGTTGTGGGTGGTATCATTCCGGGCAGGTGGCCCTGGGTTCTATAAGAAAGCAGGCTGAGCAAAGCTATGAGGAGCAAGCTGGTAAGCAGAATCCATAGGCTCTGCATCAGCTCCTGCCTTCAGGTTCCTGCAGGGCTTGAGTTCAGGTCTGTGAGGGTATGTGAGCCAAATAAATCCTTTCCTCCTAAGCTGCTTTTGTTCAAGGTGTTTGAGCACAGCAATAGAAACCCTGACTATAAGACAAAGGGTCTTCAGAGTGATTAATTGTACAAGTCTTACTAGTTATACTAATTTCCTGATCATATAAGCCCTTCAATATTAGGACCCATTTCCTCCGAAGATGCCTATTTGAAGTTTCCCCTTCACCTTGTTCACATATTTTTCTATAAAATTATGTTACTGTATGCCTTTTAAATAATTATCTTAATGTTCTAACCAGTATACCTACCTGAAATATATTTTTTTTTGTGAAGTACCTTGTCCTCTATGTAATATAAGAAGACAGGGATTTATGTGGGTGAGGAAGGAGTAAACTCACCAAGATGTGTGTGTGTAGCTCCCAAATAAGTACACGGAGACTTATTCTTATTTATGAATGTCCACCCTTAGTTTGGCTTGTTTCTAGCCAGCTTTTCTAACTTAAATGATCCTGTTTCTCTTCTACATTTTGCCTCTGGACTTTTTACCTTTATTTATGTATCTTTTCTTCCTTCTTACTCCATGGGTGGCTGGCCCCTGGCATCCTCCTCTCCTCCTTTTCTCACTCCTGGCTCTTTTTTTCAAGCCTAGATTTCTCCTTGTATTTATTCTCTCTGCCTGGAAGCCCGAAGCATCCCTCTCCTGCCTAGCTGTTGACCAGTCAGCTTTTTATTAGAACAATCAGGTGTTTTAGACAGGCAAAGTAACACAGTTACTTTTACAGAGTTACAGTTTTCACAGTTACAGTTAACATTTACAAAGTTAAATGCAACATAAAAGAATGCAACACATCTTTGCACCATTACACAAATATTTCACAGCATAAACAAATGCAAACACATCTTAGATTAATATTCCACAGCATGTGTGTTAACTGTAAAAAGAACTATTCTTTCTGGCACTACCTTTGGTTACTTCTGCCTTTGAGAGCACCAGCGGCTTGTGCTGTTCTGGCCAAGTGTCCTCTGACAGTAGAATGAGGGTATGGGGGGAAGAGGATAGCTGGTGAGTAGTGTGGTGTCCTACACAGGCGTTACTCTGATACAAGGGCAAAGGATGTAGGTTCTCACCTTAGCTTGTGCAGTGGGCGGCTGCTTAACAAGCAACCATCCCATCCCATCAGTTAAAGCTGCTAAGCCAAACATGAAGTGAACCTGAAAGGAAATGAGGCTGCTTCTGTCATGCCTGCCTGCCTGTCTTACCTCTTTGTGATTAGAAATCCCCATCAAGAGGCCAACAACAGTCACTGTGGAGCTGAAGAAACTCCTGTAGTCAGAGATGCTCCATCCAAACAGCAGGTTGAACTGAACAAGAGAAAGGCCAGTCATTGGTAATAGCATTTCTGCTCTGAGGTTCTTGATATGGCCAAAAAAAAAAAAAAAAAAAAAAAAAAGGGAGATTCCCTGTGGCCATTCAAGTCACTATGACTACAAAGTTTATCTGATCTCTGACCTCACTTTGTATCTTAGAAATATCACAAACATCTGGGTTTAAGCATTAAATATAGGGCTGGAAAGATGGCTCAGAGGTTAAGAGCACTGGCTTCTTTTCCAGAAGAGCTGGGTTCAATTCCCAGCACCCACTTGGCAGTTCACAACCATCAGCAACTCCATCCCCAGGGGATCTGACACCCTCACACAAGCATACATGCAGTGAAAATACCAATGTACATAAAATAGAAATAAATCTAAAAAAGTTAAAATCTTTAAAAAACATTAAATGTGGAACATGACTTAACCCAGCTTTCCTAGCTGACTTTTCTCTGAACCCCACTGTAATCTGATGGTTTTATGTCCAGTGGCCTTTTCTGAGCAGACAGACAGGACTCAGCACTTGGGGAAGATGCTGGACTTCAGGCTTACAGTCATGGCATAGCTGCTCAGCAGGATCATGATGGTCAGTATAAAGCCCACCACCTCATCCCAGGCCTTGTTCAGTGTCTTGCTGATGACCTGCAATTGGGCATTATGTCGCAGTAGGTCCCACAGCTGCACAGTTGCCAGCAGAACCAGGAAGCCCATGAGGTGAGTGACAGCTGAGTTCACTTTCAGTGCCTCACAGAAACTGATGAACCTATCACCAAGGAAAGACTGGCCATTACTCAGCACGAAGCAAGAACTGCCATCACTTGTCAGCAGCCTCACCAGGGCTTTCTCAGCAGAAGGTTAGCGGCTGAGTTCCACCAGGTCAAACACCCATTGCAATGAAAACTTCTTTCTAGCATGGCCCCAGAAACAGTATGAAAACAACAAAAGGCACCTTGGCTGAGAGCTATCTTGAAAAGCCTTTCAAGGCAGCTCCTAGCTGATTTCTTTCCTTCAGATTGATCCTAGATATGAGGACCAGCCTCCACTGTTGTTGGTGCTGAGTCTCTCAAACAGAGAGTTAGCTTAAGGAGACGTGCTGTCATCCTGGTTTGTTTCTACTACTCCTATGTTCTGTGATAGTAGAGACACCGGTGAGCTGTCATAGTACTGAGAATAAGAAGAGGTGAGAGATTTGTCCCGAAGTTCAGTTTTGTTATGTGAAGTATGTAATTGTATATCATAGCAACCAGTTACTTGGAGAGACTCCTGTAAACTATAAGCAAGTTGGTAACCACAGATCCTTTGTTGCCTAAGGCCTAAGCCAGTAGTTCTCAACATATGGGTCATGACACCTTTGGCAAACCTCTAGCTCCAAAAATATTTACATTGTGATTCATAACAGCAGCAAATTACAGTTATGAAGTAGCAACAAAAATCATTTTATGGTTGGGGGTCACCACAACATGAGGAACTGTATTAAAGGGTCACATAGCATTAGGAAGGTTGGGAATCACTGGCCCAGGAAATGCCACACAACAGCCTGGAGCTCACTCAGCTTTGCTACATACAACCTTTTGGGCTACATGGCCCACTATCCCAGTGTAGACAGTTCATCATAAAGTTACCTGGGACAGTGCTTTGGAAAGGGTTTAGAGCTCAAGCCCTTAGCTGTGGACATACTAGATCTAAAAGTGCTCAAAAGTCTCATATGGGGAATAGAAAATGCCTGAAAACAGCCACTTCTTGTTGGAAAGCTGTGTAGTACTGAGTTTGTATCCTTTTTTTTTTTTAAGATTTATTTATTTATTATGTATAAAATGTTCCATCTGCATGTGTCTCTGCAGGCCAGAAGAGGGCACCAGATCTCATAAGGGATGGTTGTGAGCCACCATGTGGTTGCTGGGAATTGAATTCAGGACCTCTGGAAGAGCAGCCAGTGCTCTTAACCTCTGAGCCATCCCTCCAGCCCCGAGTTTGTATCCTTTTTAAGGATAATATTTGTCTCATCTTAGGCTTTATGCACACAAAGAAACTCCAGTTCTAAGCCCTTGCTCTGAAATGTAAATACATTATCTTCCATGGACACCAGAGCACCACAGAGCCCCTCAGCAGGGCTTGTACAAATGTCTTAGTAAAGCTTTTTTTTTTTTTTTTCTGCCACGGGCACAAGTCCAAGTTCTAGTTTTACTTTCATTATTCAGAGTCCAGAGTGCTTACCATTACACTATGGAACCCGTATCAACTTTCATTATTCGAGTACAGAAGATCTGGTGGGGAAGTGGAAGAGAAGGAAGGACAGTGATCAGGAAGCCTTAGGCATGAGGTAGGTATGCTCCGTGTGCCTCGGGTCCCTTACCTGTCTTGGTCGCGGCGGTATTGCAGCATGTTTTTATGAAGGAGAGAAAAGCGCTGCATGTTGAGCCCCAAGATGATGAAGCTGATGAGGATTATGCTTGTGTCTAGAAGGTTTCTTTTCCTAGTGAGGAATCCCCACCTCTGCCGTTTCAGCCGGCAGCCCTGAGCAAAGACAGCACAGTCGTTTAGCCAGGACAGCCCCTAAGAAGTAGCCTGGCCACCTGGGACTTGGGCAGGCAAAGCACATGGGCTGTGGATGTGGGGCTGCCCTGCGGTCACTCAGGTACTGCTAACAGGAGAGTTGGTGGCTAATCAAAATAATCATTCTTGGAGATTATAAAACTATTGTGTGTACTAAACTAATTTACAAGCTTTAAAAATTCCATCGTTTATCAAGTTTGACAATAAAATACTGTTTACAATAATTCCTATTTTTTTAGTATGTTTTGCCCAGCATACTTTAAGAAACTGCATAAAGCGCCTGGAGAGTTGGCTCAGTGGTTAAGAGCACTGGTTGTTCTTGCAGAGGACCTGAGTTCAATTCCCTGTACCCATATGGTAATTAGCAACCATCTGTAACTTCAGTTCCAGGGGAGCCAACACCAGAATTCCATGGGCATGTGGTACATATACATACATGCAGGCAAAACATTCATACATAAAATTAATACTTTTTAAAAGAGAAACTATATGAAATATTGTGTCTAAGAACTGACTCATGTGTTGGACATGCCAGAATTGAGTGAGCTATTCTACTAATCAGTCTGGCTCTGAAACCAGGCCTTGAAGAAGGACCGAAATAACAACTGTAATTATAGCACCATGGCATGATGGGTCCCCTCCAGAGAGGGTTCACCTGGTGGCAGCCAGTTCACCTGTATGAAGGTGTAGTAACAGACGAGTAGGTAGTAGCTGACTTGTGAGGTAATCCAAGCAAAGCTCCTCTCTGACTGGAGGGAAGTTAGACTGTCGAGTTGCAGAGAGGTGAAGAAAGTCCCTGATAAAAGGAACAATTGGAATCAATCTAAGCTTTTCTCCTTCTCATAAAGCAACCCCAACTGTTGCTGAATCATCAGTTGCAGACACCTCAGTCTCCACATTCTAGTCAGTATCTCCTGCAGAACTGTTCAGAACACTAAATGAATCACGGCAAGCTATGGAGAAATGTCAGTTTCACTAAAGTTGGCAGAGAGAAAGACTATATATGGTTGATGTCTGCTTAAGGGCCAGGCCATTGGCTTACCACCTGTATTAACAGGTGTTCCTCTTTTCAACTTAGAGTGGCTGCAGGGGTGAGAATGGAAAGTACTCAATCCCACGAATGCAGAGATGCTCATGTGAGGAGGGACTGCAAGGTTTCAGATGCGACCTAAAAGGACAGAAGGAATGTGAAGACTTATGCTTTTTATAAATTTTCATAATTTTATGAAAAGTCTTGTGAATACCAGCCCTGAATCACTGGAACTGAGATGTACCCCTGATAGGTAGAAAGTACATTCAGGAACAAAATTTTCTTACTTTGTACAGCTAAATCTCAAGATTTAAGCTCCACCCCATTTCTTTGGCCGTTAAACAAACCCTTTAAAGAACCTCAGGAAGACTTCAGGTTCATTTTGAATGGTGGTTCTCAACCTGTAGGGCATAACCCCTTCGGGGGTCACATATTAGATATCCTCTATATCATATTTACATTATGATTTATCAACAATGGCAAAATTATAGTTATAAAGTAGCAATGAAATAATTTTATGGTTGGGGGTCACCACAACATGAGGAGCTGTATTAACATGAGGGCTGAAGCATTAGGAAGGTTGAGAACCACTGATTTAGAGAGTAGGGTAGAAGTTGCTTGTTCTGCTGCTAGGAGGGAAAAGTTCCCAGTCAATTCTAAGTGGAGGAGGAAGGAGGAAGGGAGATGGATTGAGGTTGACTTTCGGTAAAGTACCAATTAACATCTATTCATCTGTGAGATGCCACTATGACAATGGTGAAAGCTCAAAAATGAAGGCAAGAAAGAAAACTGGGAAATGAAAAGTGTGCACATGTTAGGGACATATGAGCATAAAAGCTAAATTCTATGCATAAAGTAACACTTAAAACTAAAAAAAATCAATGAATAAACAACACTTTAAAAAACAGAAAAGCTCAGCATGGTGATCCATGCTTTTGATCCCAGCACTTGGGAAGCAGAGGCAGACAGCTCTGAGTTTGAGGCCAGCCTGGTATACATAGTGAGTTCCACAAAAGCTAGGGATATGTAGAGAGACCCTGTCTTGAAACAAATAAACAAATAATAAAAAGCTGAATACCAATTAAAACAAAGTAGCCTCTAGGGAGTAGGAGGTAGATAGGCTGTTAGTTGAACTATTTGACTTAAAAAAATCATACTTCTGAGAAATCATTCTAATTAAATCTACGTGAATGAATGGTATACAATCAGTAAAGGAAGCCTTGTCCTGACCTGAGACAGCCAGGTTTCAGAGCAAGGAGAGGAGGCCTCCATACCCACACTGTTGGATTCCAAAATGAGGGTCACTGCACAGAGAAGATTCACGTTAGCATTGAAGACTGTGAGTTCCACAAAGAGGACTTTCGTGCTCTGATCCAGCCAGTGCCTCTGCTCCAGATGCCGAAGAACTCTGGAGACACAGGGAAACAGAGCCATCTACTTTCTCCATCCAAGGTTGTCATGGAGGACAGTACCCTGGCACTGCCACAGACCACAGGAGAAGCCACATTGCTTGATTTCGGGCTCCTATAAACTACTTCAAGACTTGTAACACCCAAACTCTCACAGTGACAACATGGATGGTTAACTTAGAAACCAGGTGTTCACAGTCCTGCTCACACCAAGGTTAGAGACTGAGGGAACACTATTTGGCATTTAATCTGCAAGGTAGGATTAATTTCATGAGCTCCATCAACTACTATTTGAAACATTAAATACTCTGTACCAACACCTATCCAGTACCAAGAGGTAAAAGAAGTATAGAAGTATAAATGCCATTATATGATTGACATTGTTTTCGAGCAATTTCTTCTGCTAGAACTTTGAAACAAGCTTTTTAAAAAATTCTGTTACATTTATTGAGGGTGTGTGTGTGTGTGTCACTGTGAATATATGGAGGTCAAAGGACCGCGTGAAGGAGTCAGTTCTCTCTATCATGTGGGTCCTAGGGTTCTCTTAGGTCACCAGGCTTTGTGGCAAGCATCTTAGCTTAGGAGCCTGCTTGCCTGCTCAGAAAACAACTATTTTAATTTACACTTTTTCATTCACAATGAAAAATATTCCCAGGATTCATGAATTAAATTATCCGCAAATCCTTGGCAATTTAGTTTGGGCATTTGAACTTTGGGTTGATGTTTAAATCATGGTTCACAAAGGGTAATGTTTCCATTTCTATTTGAAGATTACAGTGTGTCTAAAATAGACAGATTCACCTGATTTCAGCTACCCCTAGAATTGAAACTAAAATCTCTTTTCAGATTAAAAACAATCTGTTTTTTTTTTTCAAGTCAACAAAACAATAATGAAGTTGACTAAGGAATTTTTAAATTTAAAGATGTAGTTCCTGGGGCTGGTGTGATGGCTCAGTGGTTAAGAGCACTCCTTGCTTTTCCAGACAACCCAGGGTCAGTTTCCAGCAGCCACATGGTGGCTCACAACAGTTTCAACTCCAGTGTTAGGGTGTCTGACATCATCTTCTGACCTCTAAAGGGCACTGTACACGTGGTGAACAGACATACATGCAAGTAAAATACCCAAGCACACCAAATAATAATAAAAAAATACATGGTCTATTTCCTTAGAAGTGTAAAATAGAAGCAGTACCAGAGACAGTATAGAAGCATTACAATAGCTGTTGGAATGTCTCAGCTGGGTCCAAATTTCCAGCTGTCCAGCTGTCCTGTGACAGGCCTTGTTCAGGGTACAGACTCACCTGGCTGCAGCACTGGAGTTTCTTCCAAGTCTCACAACATATCCTCCTCCTGAGTAAGTGGCAAATTCCCCTTGGGTGGGATAGCCTCCCAGTAACTCCTGACTCTGATAATGCCAAATACTGTCCGTTTCTGTGATGTTTGTATCAGGGGGACCCCAGCCAACCCCATGGTTCCCCCTGTCCTCCTGATGTTGGGGATGTGAGTTCACTTGGTCATGGAGAGACGCCGGGAAGAGCATGCTTTTAGGAATTCGAATCTGGCGAAGCAAAACATTGCCCAGAAGAAAGGAGTTCCCATCAGTAATAAATCCTAGTAAGAAATTAAAAAAAAAAATTGTCTTGCTGCTAACTGAATGAGATAATCCATGTACACTTCCTTGGCAACTTTGAAAACATTTAGAGACATGAGCTAATGCAGTCAGACAAAAAGAAGGGTATAAAAACAAATGAAATTGGAGCTGGAGAGATGGCTCAGGGGTTAAGAGCACTGCCTGTTCTTCCAGAGGTCCTGAGTTCAATTCCCAGCAACTACATGGTGGCTCCCAATCATCTGTAATATAGTCTGGTGCCCTCTTCTGGAGTGCAGGGATACATTCAGGCAGAACACTGTATACATAATAAATAAGTAAATCTTAAAAAAAAAAAAAGAGGTACTAAAATCTGTTTCCCACAGAATAAGATAAATTAAAAAAAACAAATGAAATTGTGTGACAATTTTTTTTTTTTGGTTTTTCGTGACAGGGTTTCTCTGTGGCTTTGGAGGCTGTCCTGGAACTAGCTCTTATAGACCAGGCTGGTCTCGAACTCACAGAGATCCGCCTGCTTCTGCCTCCCGAGTGCTGGGATTAAAGGTGTGAGCCACCAACGCCCAGCTTGAGTGACAATTTGTAAATGATATGTATTATGTAGAGAATTTAAGAGGATCAATGGAAAATCTATTATCTTTAAAATGATAATTTATCAGGGTTACTTGGCACAAAATAATAGTATTCATCTAGCTATACCACTTACAACAGTGCAAAAATAAAATATCTCGTTTAGACAGCAACACCAAAGATAAACCTAACAAAAGATGGAAAACCAGGCAACCATTCATTCTTCAACAGCTCACCTGCTGTGCTGACATGAGCCAAGCCCTGTTCTGGGTGCCAGGAACAAACTGGATAAAAGGGTGTTCCCACCCACTGAGAGCTCACAGCTGAGGGACAAGAAGGACAGGCAACACAGGATGTTCAGGTGTTAGGAAGCAGTGTTTGTGAGGTGACAGAGTGGCATGGGAGAGACCTCAAATGAGTCTGAAGCATCATGTAGATGCCAACAGGGGGACAGCAATTCTAAGATCCCAAGGTGATGGCATGATTGATGTATTTAATGAAAGTAACAGGAGCATCAGTGGCTGTAGTGGAGCAAATGACAGAGGAGGAGGAGATGAAGTGACAGATGTCGCTAAGGGCTGGCCTGCTCTGTAAACTTCGGGAGCTATTTGGAATTTTATTCTTAATGTCTCTGTTGGGAGATTTTGAACAGGGGACTCACAGCATTATGATTTAAAAATATAGAGAAGACGAAGAATGGAAAAAGGGTTGCCTTTATGAAAGTGAAAAGTGGTGCCTTGGTTTAGTTGTAACTTACATGTCTTTTCTGAGTGCAGGCTGCTGCAAAGCCTTTCTGTTCCAGAGCTCCTTGTGGAGTTTGGAGATGCTTTCTCTGTGCAGTGGTGGGATGGCAACTCTGGTACTGCTAACAGGGTTACTTATTGACACAGTAGGCACAATCTGCACAATCGGGAAACTTTTGTTTTTCAGTGCTGGTGATTGATCACTACATCCCAACCCTTGCTTTTTTTTTTTTTTTTTTTTTTGTGATAGTCTCACTATGTAGCCTAGGCTGGTCTCTACTTCCCAACTGCTGGGATTTCAGACATCATGAACCACCACAACCAACTGCTTATTTTGACTTATTATTGTTTGAGTATGGATGTGCACGACATTCATGTTTGACGCCCGAGGTCAGAAGAAGGGGTTAGATTCCCTGGGACTGGAGTTATAGACAGTGTGAGCCACCAAGTGGGTGCCAGGAATTGAACTTGAGTCATCTGTAAGAGCAATCATAAGCACTCTTAACTAATGAGCTAACTTTCCAATCCTGGCAATATCTTTTTAGAGTTAAAAATGTAGGAAGTGCTGGGCAGTGGTGGCACACGCCTTAATCCCAGCACTCAGGAATCAGAAACAGGAGGCTCCTTGTGAGCTTGAGGCCACCTTGGTCTACAGAGTGAGTTCTAGGACAGATAAGGCAGTTACACAGAGAAATCCTGTCTTGAAAAAAAAAAAAATGTAGGAGGCTGGAGAGATGGCCGGCCCAACAGTTAAGGGCACTTACTACTTTTCTAGAAAATCAAATTTGGTTCCCAGCACCCCAGTTGAGTGACATCTGCACACATGAGGTATACATAACTCTGCACACATGCTGTATACATATACACATCAAAATAAATAAAAATCTGTTGTGTGATATTTTGATTGTGTTTGGACAAGTAAAGTTTGGAGTCAGAGGGCCAACCTAGCCATTAGCTGACTGAAATTAACCATAGAGGTTTGGAGGACTGTAGACAGGAGACAGGAAGTAGTAAGGTGGGGCTTATTTGGAGGAAGGAAGGGGAGTGGTAGAATAGCTAAACAAAAAAATCTTTATATAGAGGGGCTAGAAAAATGGTTCAGTGTAGTTGCTGCCCTTGTAGAGGACCCACCCAGGTTCAGTTTCCAGCACCCACATGTTGGCACACAACCACCTGTAACTCCAGTTCCAGAGATCCAATACCCTCTCCCGAACTCCATAGACTCCTGCACACACACAATATACACACATTCATACAGGCAACACACACACACACACACACACACACCATGAAATTAAAAAAAAGTTAAAAATGTGTATATACTTTGACCTAGCAAATCTTTTCCAAGGAATTTCTCACAATTATATTTGCACATGTGTGAGATAATGATAGTAACAGTCTCAGTATTAAAACAATCAGATTATCTAAATGCTATTACTAGGAATTGACTATAGAAGTTATAGTGCATCTATACAATAGACTTTTGTATAGTAAATGAATAAACCAGAGTAAGGCAGCTTCACATATACTGATGGACATCTCAAGATAAATTAGGGGACAAGCCAATTTCATGACAATATTTGTAGATTTCCACCATTTACTTAGTTACTTTCCAAACACCCCTACCATGGCCTGTAAGAAATGGGAAAGGTCAGCAGGCTTTTTAAAAATCTGGCTGCAACTCTGGTTTCCCCTCCCCACCCCCACAAAGATCTATTACCTGAACTTCTATGCAGGTTTAGTTATGATAGCTCTCCCAAATGTCAATGTCTTGAGCAGAAAAGATAAACTGATGAGCCTGGCCTGCAGGCCATAAACAATGATTTTTAAGAATTGAGTAGGTAAAACATACTAGTGTTGATTTTAGCTGCATTTCACCCTATGCCTAATGGACTGAATTTCTTTTTAAAACAAGGTCTTCCATAGTAGCCCAGGCTAGCCTCAGATTCAGGATCCTGCCTCTACCTTGTGAGTGCCAGGATTATAAACACCATCTGTGGCATGCTTGTTATCTTCATCCTGAGGTCTGTCTATTGCATTTGTCAGTGTGTCCATCTGGGTAGCTGGTATCAGCTCTGTAGCTATATAGTAAGGCTCCATTTCCCCAGTGGTAACAGTCATCACTTACTCTGTCAGTACTGCCTGCCAGACACTGTTCTGAGCATATGGATATGTCACATAGGGCAGGGCCTGAGATTCTCCCCAATGAATGGGGGAAACCAGAGCAAGGGCTGAGAAATCCACCCAGGATGCCACAATGGTGTCAGGCTCTCGGTCTGTTCTTTATACTGTGGTGCTATACTGCATCCAAGGAGACCAAGACAAGACTAGCGTTTCTATGGCCTCAACTTTTGCCATTTTGGCTTCTAATCACTTTGTCAATATTTTATTCAGCATAGAGTTATGTATTACAAAGAATATTCCCTGAACCTAAATCTGTTATCATCCAAAATTGTACATAAACAAAAATCACCATACATTGAGTAGGAGTTGCCTTCTGTAAGAATGTTCACACACCAAGTGCACACTCAGGAAACTGAAAGTACTTGCTAAGATGAACATATCCTTCAGATTCTCTTCAGGAACATAGGCTATGTCCTGAATCTCACCATGAAACCACCAACCCCGAGGCAAATGGAAATGATTCCCAGAATTTGGCTTACTCAGCAGGGCACAAAGTTATGTCATGGTAGAGCTGGGTAACTGGCAAAATCAAACCAACAGTGAATAGGAAGTGTCTCTGAGGGAAGAAAATTTTAGCCACTTGTACATGCTGCAGGATGAAGCTTGGCAGTGCCTATTTTGGTGAGGTTCTTTGAGGACACAGACTCCATTATGACCATTTCTCTCCCAAGACAGGATTTCTCTGTGTAATAGAGAAATTACCCTGGCTGTGCTGGAACTCACTCTGTAGACCAGGCTGGCCTCAAACTCACAGAGATCTGCCTTCGTCTGCCTCCTGAGCAGTGGAATTAAAGCCATGCGCCACTACCACCTGGAACTGACTTTTTTTTTTAATTTTAAATCAGCTCCTAGGAAAGGTCCCTGCAGACTGTAGATATTCAATGCATGCTAGTGGAACTAAATTGGGTAAGCACACAGAAAACTTACATAGTCAGAGAGCTAGGAAAAATGGCACACATGGCCAAAGGCCCATGCCATGAAAGACCATTCTTTTTTTTTTTTTTTAGATTTATTTATTTATTTATTATATATACAACATTCTGCTTCCATGTATATCTGCACACCAGAAGAGGGCACCAGATCTCATAAGGGATGGTTGGAGCCACCATGTGGTTGCTGGGAATTGAACTCAGGACCTCTGGAAGAGCAGTCAGTGCTCTTAACCTCTGAGCCATCTTTCCAGTCCGAAAGACCATTCTTATTAGACCATATTCCTGTACTCAGTGTGTGGCTGAGTCCCAGGGTCTCTGCAGTTACTTTTTATGCTGTAAGTGGATCATTGCTTATCCCTGTGACCTTCCTCTGACATGTACCAGTGGAAAATCAGATGACATGGGCTACCAGGAGTCATTAACTGAAGCTTCTTGGATGGAGTCTAGGGACTTTGAAGTGTCCACAGAGATGTGGCCACATTGAGAAGCCACTGACCTTTCTCTGGTTTTCCATGGGTTGTAGTAGGGGTTCAGGTGAGCTAATTGCACCTCCCATCTGCCCCAGAACCATTCTTACCTCTGTAATCTCCATACAGGTTAGGAAGGAGAGAGTGCTTGGCCCAGGGGTAGAAATCCTCCAGAAGTTTGATTTCTGAGAAACGGTGAGAAAACCTCTTTCTGATAGCTTGATGGAGGAGAAACTGACTGGAGTCCCTTGCAGAGTAGACAGTAGCCATCAGCAGGCTCAGAAAGAGGATTTGGACTAGTTTACAACAAAAAAAATTCATGATCAGTTATTTTAGAAATGTAAACCTTTTTTCATTTTTCTTACACTTTAGACTTTTGCAGGTCAAAACAGTCAAGACAGAGCTGGGCATAATGGCATACACCACACCTTTAATCCCAGCACTTGGAGGGAAGAGGCATATGGATCTCTGAGAGTTTGAGGTCAGCTTGGTCTACATAGTGAGTTCCAGGACAGTCAGGGCTACATAGCGAGACCCTGTCTCAACCTCCCCCCCCAAAAACTACCCAAACAAACAAACAAACAAAAAACAAGAAACAAAAAACCTAGTAGTTGAAATAGACAATTTCAAATAGTTCAACCCAATGTGTGAAATATATTCATATATGTGTGTATACATATATTAAGTATATATAATTCTTGTCCAGAATCATCCTACTAATAATCAGAGGTTTAATTCAAACTTAATACCCCCATAAATATACTGTATTTTGATTCTTAGAGGTAAGTGCTCTTTCATATTCTGGCTTCACAAAAGGGAAGGCATGAAAATAATAAAGAACAACAGAGTTGTTCTCTGTTCTCTGGTCCAGGGGACCCAATAGGGTGCTAAATATGTTGAACCTGGCACTTAGACGAGCCATTTTCCAAAGCAATTTCATCCTTTCCCCCAGTGCAGGGAGTATATAAATTGGATATTGTTTTCCCCTTTGTAGGTGGAGATCCTGACCACCACCTCAGTGAAACCTGAGGATCGGAAGCTCAGGTTCTTTCCATCAATCCCATCACCTGAATCGCTGGATTTCATTCTCAAAGACACTTTTCTGCCCTCCTCTGTTCTTCTTCTTATCCCCCCTGCCCTCCCCTCTGGACAGTGTGTACAGAGGTGCATGCTGCCGCCACCCCTTCATACCCAGAGTGCCACCAGTCAGCTTGAAGAGATGCTTCTTCCAGGCTCCCTTTGGGGGCTTGGCTGAGCTGGTCATTACTGGGGCAGTATAGATGGGATTGTTCTTATCTCTCAAACCAGGTGCCGATGAAGAACACTTTGCTGTCAAATATTGAAATATAGGCCAAATAAGTGTTATATTTCATTACATGGTTGTTAGTTGCTTGTTGAGTATCTACTGTGAGCATCTCCTGGAGAATGTTGGAGGAGCAGACAGAATGTGGTCTAAGCAGCACCTTTACATCTAAGGGAAAAGGGCCTGGGTTTTCCTTCTTAAAATTCCAACCCATTGGGGACCAAACTTACAAAGTGGTTCCTAGAAAAATGAAATTCAGCACAAGTATGGGAGTGTAGCTAAGCTGTAGAGTGCTTGTCTACCATGTGTGAACCTTGGTACTATACCAAAGAAACAACCCTAGCATGTTCTCCTCTCTCCTCCTTTTCTGACAGTGCCTCTGTTGTCAGACATAGCCTAGACTGGCCTCAGACTGGTGATCTCCTCTGACTCAGCCCCCCAGATGCTGAAACTACAGAAATGCATCACCACCACCCACTGACAAGGGTTTTCTCTCAGTGCCGAGAATCCAGTGCAGTGCCCCATGCACACCAGACAAGTGCTCTATTGAGCTCATCCCTAGCCTTTTCATCTTAAAAAAACAGATTCAATAGAATGAATGAATTTGTTGGGTTCTTAGATACCTGTGCTTCTACTCAGTGGAGTGTACTTTGGGAACATTGTTCTACTCAATGCAGATTCAGGGATAAGGTCCAACACAGAACACTTCTGAAGAATCTAGGAGGGGACAATGGTCTGGTCTGAGGACTATACACAGCAGCAGGATGTGGAGATTTATAAGCAAAAGGGAAGGTTAGAGACTGAGGTACAGAAAGAGAGAGAGGGGAAATCAAAGAAACGTTACTAGCATACATGTGCCAAGTGCAATACAATCACTGGAAAATAAACAAATTTCTCCGAAGAAAGTTGGAGATGGTGTCACAGAGGAATTTGACTTTTCTTCTCAGTGCTGGGACTCACACCTTAGGGCCTTTTGTATGCCAGCAAGCACTCTCACCCTGAACGATACCCCACACAACATTTGTCTTACTGGCAGGTCATAGATCTTCAGATGGACAAGGACAAGAACTTTGAAAAAAGTCACTTCACATAAAGAAAATAGTTCAAATGAGTAAGAGATGAAATAAGGACAAGAAAGGCATTTCAAGTGAGATTGTTAGTTTGTAACACCTCACTAGGATTGGAGTGCCTAGCCTTTAGCACGGCCACTGTTAAGTAAGCAACTGCTAGCTGCATGTCCATCGCATAGTCCTCTATGTGGTATTATTCCCATTTGTACAGCTATATTTATAGGGGACACACACATACATTCTCTAGCCAACGCGTGGATAACGTTGTGCTAGCATTTTTGTATCTTGCACTTTTGGCTCAACACTGTGTCTGCAATGTTGTTCCAGGTAATATGAGTAGCTTTTAGTCAGTTTTTTTTTTTTAAAACAGGCTGTAGCCCCTCAGACTTGGTGACTGAGTGTGAGGAGTAAGAGTACTTAGGACTACTCTAATGTGTAGAGTGTTGGGGATGATTCCTCCTTAGAGAAATGAGAAAATATACAAGAGTGGGTGTGTGGGCCGGGCAGACACCTTGGTCTGAGTTAACTGAAGGCATTCAGGTAGAAATGACAGGCAGTACAAGTACTGCCTGGGGCTCAGGAGGGAGGAGAGATGGAACAGAGCATGGAAGCACTGAGAGGACCTACTGGTTTCCAGGGGGGATAATGTGTGAGTTTGTGACACTGGGCTCCTGGGCAGAGATCAGCCAAATGACGTGGCCTCTGAGTAAATCAGAATCACCGAAGTAGCTCGAATTCAACTGTCTTTACATGGTTTGTTCTTCATAAAATTAAGCAATAGTTGGGATTATGTGAATTACCCCAAAGGGCTACGATTCTCTTGGCATGTTGTTCTTTGTCTTTGTTAAGCCATGGCATCTGGTTCGACATCAGTGAGAACAGGAATGTGAGGAAGATCACCTGGAGACAAGAGTCACAGGGGAACTCCATGAGCAAGTACTGGAAGGCCCCAGACAATGATGTCATACATACAGGGGAGGAGGGGACTGACAGTACATCACATTTATTTACACACTTGTATTAGCCTGTAGCCATGGCATCCCTGTAGAGATCAGGATAACTTCTCTGAGTCAGTTATCTCCTTTTACCATGTAGGGTCTAGGGATCAAACTCAGGTTCCTTTACAGACGAATGACCTGAACAACTCCTTGTGTGGTTATTCTCATGTTAAGAAACTGTTAACTTATTTACATGCTTTCATGATTTTTATATGGTGTTATATTATTTATGATGTAATAAAGATGGCCTGAGGTATCAGAAAAGCAAAGCAGCCAGTCACTAGCTCTTACCTCTACCTCAAAGAGACAGGGCTGTCCTGTCCTCGGCGTGGCTGGAGACTAAATGCCTCATGAGACCTGTTGCTTCTTTCTTTTATACCTCTCAAATCCTGTGATTAAAAGTGTGTGATCCCAAGTGCTGAGATCATCTGTGTGTGAGCTGTTTCTCTTTAGGACCAGATGAATTTCATATAGTGCAGTGTGGCCTTGAACCAACAGAGATACGTCTGCTTGTCTCCTGAGTCCTGGAATTAAAGGTGTGTGCCACCACCACCTGGCTCTATGGCTTGCTAGTATGGCTGCTGGGCACCACTGCCTGATCTCTGTATCTTGTGGCTGGCTTTGCATCCTGAACCCTCAGGCAAGCTTTATTAAATCAAAAATAACATTTTATGTTTTAAAAAGTTTAAGATTTAGAGAAATATAAATTTCAGAGATATACAGACAAAAATCATGTGAACTTTGGAATTTTCTTTTTTTTAAAACAGATGAAACAATATTGGCCATCATTGGAAAAATTTTTTCTTTCTTTCTTTTTAACAATGATGGCCAATATTGTTTCATCTCTGTATAACAGCTCTGGCTGTCCTGGAACTAGCTCTGTAGACCTGGCTGGCCTCAAAGTCACAGAAATCCACCTGCCTTTGCTTCCTAAGTGCTGGAACTAAAGGCATACACTACCACTGCCTGGCTATCATTAGTAATTTTTGATGTTGGGTAACAGAGCTTGAGAATTCATATGTTATTTTCTATACTTTGGTGTGCTTTGACTTTTCCTTAGTTAAAAATTTAAAAATCTTTATGTTTCTTAAAATTTTTAGAAAAGATTTATTTTATTTTATATGTATGAGTCCTCTGCCTTTGTTTATGTATGTATACCACTTATATGCTTAGTACCCATAGAGGTCAGAACCGGAGTTATGGATATCTGTGAGCCACTGTGTGGGTGTTGGGAATCAAACCTGGGGCCTTTGCAAAAGCAGCAGGTGCTCTTAACTGCTGAGCCAGCTTTCTAGCCCCAATTGTGTTCCTTTAAAAAAAGTGATTTGTTGTTGGTTTTGAAAAAGTTATTGTCATTATTTTATTTATTGTTATTAATGTTGTTATTACCATCGTGTGTGTGTGTGTGTGTGTGTGTGTGTGTGTGTGTGTGTGTGTGTGTGTGTGTGTGTGCCTTCATTCATGTGGGTTCCTGGGATCAAACTTAAGTTGTTAGACTTAAGGGGTGAGACAGCAACTGCCTTTACCTGCCTCAATATCTCATCCACCACATGTTTGAGCTGGAACTCATAGAATTCCCGTGTAGACCAGACTGGCCTTGAGCTCATGGAGATGGGGTCTGCCTCTGTCTTTCAAGTGCTGGGATTAAAGTGACATGCCACCAACACCTGGCACAATGTTTGATTTTTTAAAAAATTGTCCCCATCTTCAACTTTTTCTGCCATACATATGCTAATCTATTAGCTGCTAGTCATTTTCTATTGTTCCTTAACATAGATCCTTAACAAATATCACTCTGCCTGTTGATTACTATATACTAATTTTCAAAACTTGGGTTTACACACATGGCCTCAGTTTCTCCAGCTTCTTCCAATGGTACCTTTATTGGCTGGTTGACGAAGATGTCTTGAAGTACTGATAGCATCATTGAAATAACCCAGCTGGTGGCTTGGTCTTTGTTCAACTCCAGGCTATAAAGTGTTATAAAAAAAGCTGAAGCCAGGCTAATGACACCTAGAAAGAGCCAGCAGCTGTATTTCAACCATTTGAATAGGCAAAACAACATGGACTTCTTCCCTTCTTCTGGGCTCAGGATGGGGAAACTGGTTGAGTACCTGAAGAATAGAAATTGAAGGAATCAGCTCCAGCTAGACACCAGGAAGAAGCTTCCCGGTAGTGACGAGAGCCCCGCGTGCTTACCTGCATGGCCCCTGCTCCCTGGGAAGAGTCTGTGTTTCCAGGAGTTCCTGGAGGTTTTGAAGTTGGCTCACTGCTTCTGAGAAGTCACAGGGCTGCTGAACCTGAGCAGCACTGAGAGCACTCAAGTGCGATTTCAGTCTCTGTAGAACGTGGAGCAGGTATCGGCAGAAATGGTGGTGGTTTTCAGAAACCACTGAGGGTTTATTTCAGGTTCACAAATGGGAGATTTCGATAAATAGGGAACAGTGATGGAGATGAGTATTTTATTAAGTGACGGTAAAGCTAACATTTCCAGTACTGAGGGAGACAGGCTCCAGCACCTGTCATACTACTCCCTCCTGAGGGTGCAGATGCCTCTCACCATTGTACAGCTCTGAACTTTGATCTAGACACTTTTTTTTAAAAGTTTTTATTTTTATTTATTTATTTATTTATTTATTTATTATGTATACAACATTCTGCTCCCATGTATATCTGCACATTAGAAGAGGGCACCAGATCTCATAATGGATGGTTGTGAGCCACCATGTGGTTGCTGGGAATTGAACTCAGGACCTCTGGGAAGAGCAGTCAGTGCTCTTAACCTCTGAGTCATCTCTCCAGCCCCGACCTAGACACTTTTAATACCTTCCTGAGCTTTCCCACCTGAGCTCCAGTACATGCAGCCTAGACTAGCAAGTCCCCCACACTGGATTCAAAATTCATAAATCATACAACCTCTCCACTCAAGGGGAAAAAAAGATGACATGACAGGTTCAGCCAATAGAATATGGCATCTACATATTTTTACATTTTTACAACTGGTACTGAAGTTTTATCACCAGATTATCTAGAAGTCAAGAGACCAAAGCTATCAGCCTAAGGTCGAAATCTTAAGGAAATTAAATAAGCTTAAATTGCCTTGTGTCAAAAGGCAAAAATGAGTAAGAACTTGAGGTATGCATGGGGTGGAGGCGATGCTAGATGAGTTAGTAAAATATCTGGACTTTACCGTCTTCCCGTGGGGACTCTCTCTGCTGGTGACAGCCTTGGTCTTCTAAGTGAGAGTAAATGAGGCCAGAGAAAAGCTTCACGAGCTCGTTAATGTCACAAGAACACCACCAAGACTGTTCACATTCGGAGAGCAGGTATGTGTTTCTCCTGAGCAGGAATCCCAGAGTTTCCTTTAATTCCTGGATATGGAACCGAGTTGAGAGGTTTCAGTCTGTCTTGCATTAGTCCAGCACTGGGTGCAGTTACAGATGGTAAGCCTGTTTCTTTTAGTCAAGGGCACGTGCTTAGCATAAAGAAACCCAGAGCTTCATTTTCTAATTTTTTTCAGAGAAGAGTTACCCCACAGTGCCTTCAAAACCATTTCTATGGGAGACTATAGAATGAGAGAGGGACTGTTTGCTCAAACATCAAAAACTAAAAGCGCTGCCCCACACTCAGTCTCCGGAGCAGTTCATAACCGTGGAGGAAATCTAGGAGTATGACTGAGCACAACTCAGTGGACAGGGCTTAGGGGAAAGCCATAAAAGGGACCAGGGCAGTGTGAGCCTTCCAAGGAGTCCTCCATGGCTTTCCCACCACACAGAAGGGGAAGGGTACTTCACAAATAAAAATGAGCTCTGAAGCTTACCGTGACCACCTGTGTAGGAGAGGGGGACTCCCAAGCAAGACCTGAGGGGCAGGTAGCCTGGATGGGAGGAAGCGGGGTCAGAGTTTCCGGTGGATGAATCAACTGGAAGAGCCGTCCAAAGACCAGATGGATAGGGAAGAGGATGATGGCGGTCTGGACGCTGATAGCTATCTCTGACCAGGTCACAGCAAATGGACCAACTGAAAGGAAAGACTGGCGTCAGTTTCCACCCTCCTGGGTTAGAGCTACTTATGTGGGAACTATCTGGAGGTAGAAAGCGGTCCATGGCAGTAAAGAGGCTGGGAGAGCACCAAGAGAATGTGCTAGCGTATAATGTCAGGGCAATGGCCAGGCAAATGAAGGTACACCATGACTCAGCTCCCAACCCTTAAAGTGAAGAGGGAAAGACAAATAAAGCAGCACCTCCTGCAGGCAGCCCACATCAGGCTTTACTCACCCCTCTTGGCAGTGGCACCACCCGTCTTCCAGAACATAACATTGATGACCATGTCACAGAGAAGTAGTGTCATACAGCAAGAGAGCCGCTGGACTCTAGTAAACTGGTTCCAAGGGTGTCGAGTTGCAACTGAGAGCCACAGATAATCCTGAGTGAACTTTTCTATGATAGTGGAGGAGAACAGGTGTCTAAAATGAGAAATTAGATGAGAAAAGACACAATCTGTAGATTTTTAAATTTCATGTGTGGGGGCTTATATGTCACTTCAAGTGCGAGGTCAGAGGACTTGCAGGAGTCAATTCTCTCCTTATAATATATGGGTTCCAGGGATTGAATATAGGTCATTATACTTAGTGGCAAGTGCCTTTACCCACTGAGCCATCCTGCCAGCCTGAGCTTTCACTTTGAAGCAACCTAGACTAAAGCACGTTTTGTCCAGCAACAAAACACATATACCTCTACTTAACACCTTTCTGATCAAGCTCTCAGATAATATGCATTGTATGAGATTAAAACAAATTTTAAGATTTATGTATTTTATTTTGTATGCATAGGTGTTTTGCTTCATATATGTCTATGTACCACATGTACACCTGAGGTCCACAGAGGCCATAAAAAGGCATTGGATCCCCTGGAACTTGAGTTATGATGGCTGTGAACCACCGTGAGGGTGCCACGGATTGAACCTGATTCCTCTGTAATAGCAACAAATGCTCTAAACTGCTGAGCCATCTCTCCAGCCCTATATGAGCTTTTTGTATCACATGAAATTTTAAAATAAAAAAAAATCATTTTGATGATCTCCGAGTTTTGGTAGATTACTTTTCTTCAAAAGTAGACTTCTATTACACATACGTTAGGAAATTCACATTTTGATTACCTTCTGTATTCCAAGTGTGGAGGAACTGTAAGTAGTGTGTCAAACGGAAGAACTAAGAACACCTGACTAAACTTCACAAGAGCAGGCTGGAGGCAGAGGTAGGCAAGTTCTGTGAATTCCAGGACAGCCAGGGATGCAACCCTCCCCCACAAAGCAACCCCCCCCCAACACTAAAGAAATTCCCCCAGAGAAATAAAAACTATGAAAACCACAGAAATAAAACCAATTTGATTTCTTTTTGTGAGATGCAACGTGTGTTTGTAGGGGGTTATGCCTGGAACCCCCAGCCTCATTCATAACAGGCTGACCCTGAAAAAAATGCTCAAGAAAAAAAAAGATTATTACACACAAATATGTTTGAAGAGAACATTAGTGGACTGGAATCCACCCAGGCAGAGGAGACAGCTCAGTTGGTAAAGAGCTTGCTTTGCAAGGATGAAGGCCTGAGTTTGGTTCCCTGAAGCCATGTTTTTTAAAAAGCCAGGTGTGCTGTTGTGTGTGTGTGTGTGTGTGTGTGTGTGTGTGTGTGTGTGTGTGTGTGTTTGCTTTATGAAACTGAGTCTATCACTAGTCTGGAGCTTGCCAAGTAGGTTAGATAAGCCACAGAGAAGAGAACAAATACATAAATGCTGTTTAACAGCACGGAGGATGGCTGAGAGCCTCCAACACAACCAGAGAACAGCAGAGTATTATTAGCCTCTTCAGAATTTACATGAGAGTTTCAGAATTTAGTTATGACATTCTGAATGCCACATAGGATAAGAAGAGTGACCCACAATGAAAAGAATTGTGGTAAAAATTTAGAACAGGAAGGATAAATCCTATTTCCCAAACTATTCTTTATCTAACCCAGCAGGGGGTTCACCCAGAGCAAAGCACATTTCCGCTGGAGACAAGGTCAGACATGTTCAGAGGCTGTTTAATTTTACAGCTGTTAGACAATGGGTGAGCCAAAAAAGAATGAGATAAACACAGCACGGCTTGTGTGAGCAGAAAGAGACCTGAGTTCCCCAGCACTGTGATAACAAATGCTGTTCTTAACACACATTAACAAATTAGAGCGCATGCTGGCAGTACATAGGGAGAAGACAGTGAATAGATTGCCTGTAGGGAGGCCAAGACATTGTATTTACTAGACAAAGGCTGGTGGCCCAGGTTGGCCTTGAACTCATGATCCTCCTGTCTCAGCCTCTGAGGCAGGCGTGTACCATCACATCTGGCCTCTAACAAAGACTTTTAATGAGCTACTTTAAATCAAAGAACTAAAGGAGATTACGTTATGAGACCCCAAATGAAAATAGCTTACCAACTAAGAGACTACGATAATGGGTATTACAGAGAAAATGAGTGTTGAAAGAAGGAGTGAAATGAGAATCTCACTGTGACAACTTATTACCTTTTGTCTCACAATATGCATATCCTTCAATTCAGAAATTCTACCTCCAGATGTCCAAGGGATTTCTGCACATGTCAGGTACAAGACAGTCCCTGCACAGTGACAAATCTTATCGGTCACCTAGCCCATGTCATTTATTTCCTCTGCTCTAACAACTCCCTACTTTGCAATGACAAGGAACCATGGGGAGACTCTCCCAGGCTATGGACCATGACTATTCAAAGCTGATCTTACCCAGTCTCTTATGCCATTGTTTAAGAGTTTCAGTTTGGCAGGGCATTGGTGGTGCATGCCTTTAATCCCAGCACTCAGGAGGCAGAGGCAGGCGGATCTCTGTGAGTTCGAGGCCAGCCTGGTCTCCAGAGCGAGTGCTAGGATAGGCTCCAAAGCTACACAGAGAAACCCTGTCTCGAAAAACCAAAAAAAAAAAAAAAAAAAGAGTTTCAGTTTGGGCCAAAGTAACCCAGGAAGACCCTATGTAACCAGCTAGCACACACCAAATGTGACCAAATACTACTGAGGACACAGGCAAAGTCAAGCTGCATAGCCTTTGCTGGGCAGGCAAACCATAGACTTTATGTTCATGTAAGTTAATGTGGCAATTTGAATACATTTTCAAGATTCACTTGAACTATTCCCATCAAATGGTAGGCTGTTTCTTCCCTGGGAAGCTCTGTAGAGCGGGGTCACAAAGAACAGGAACTAGTTAGTTCTCCTGAAATGCCAGTCTAGGAAAAGCTGGTCACAAAGCACCCAGTTTGCCTTAAGTTGCCGTGCTGGGTAGCCATGTGTAGGTGCTGTGTGGTTGACCGTCATCACCACCTGCTGACTATGGCAGGTGCCAGCATGAAGTCACAGATGGCTACAGATCCAGCCAATCTGAAGGAACACTACCAAGGTATGCCCTTCCCTTATTTTTTTTTTTAAAGATTTTTATTTACTTATTATGCATACAACATTCTGCTTCCATGTATATCTGCACACCAGAAGAGGGCACCAGATCTCATAATGGATGGTTGTGAGCTACCATGTGATTGCTGGGAATTGAACCCAGGACCTCTGGAAGAGCAGTCAGTGCTCTTAACCTCTGAGCCATCTCTCCAGCCCTGCCCTTCCCTTAATTTATGACCCTCAAAATTGTAACAAAAGTAGAATGTTTGGTGGTGGGGTGACTTCTTCTGTAGCAACAGAATAGGAGTGGCTTCTCAGAAGTAATGGAAGCTTTTTGTTCCCCCCACACAAGGAGAGGAAAGGGAACATTCCTGAGGAGAGGTTATGGGCCACTTTTTTTATCTTGACATTTAGGTGTTTTATGTAAGTTCACATGCTTGGCCTCTTGTAGCCACTTCTTTTGTTCTGAGGAGGGAAATGACAAGAAGAATCCAAAATCTTGAGTCCAAGAGATTGACAGGGAGACGATAAGGAGTAAATAGCTGAGATGTATTCTTCTAAGTGTGCATCAGTGTCTGCACTAACGATTGTACCTGAAGGAAGAGAGCTGCCTCCTGGAGGCTGGTGTGAAGACCCCATCACGCTCGCAGTTGCCCAAGTCCACGGCCAGCCAACAATTACACTGGAAATGCCACGTCTTCTTCACAGTCATGTCACTGACAATCACTTGGCTTACATACCTACAGTCAGATAAAGGCCACCATTAGGAAGTGGGCATTGACTGCTTGCTGTGTGATAAGAGGGCATCTTGCACTTGAAGCGAGTACCCAAGTGAGCAACTAACGCTTTGCAAGGCAAGAATGATAGGCAGGCAAGCCAGTCCCACCTGCTGCCCTCAGGAAGTTCATGCTCAAGATGATGACTGCAAACTTTACTGCCTGAGAAGATTGTGCATGTGTGTATTTAGACTTTCTGTGTTCCGAGTGTGATAATGATCTGTTACTCCTTAAAGTATCCCACACACTTACAGTTTTTTCATCCATATTAAACATTTATATTAACGACTTCTCATCGCCTCTGAGTCTGTAGCCAAATCAGAACTATAGATTCTCAGGTCTTAGAGTTGATCCTCTTCCTAACTATATTTTCTTTTCTTTTTTTTTTTTTTTCAAATGTGTGTGTTTTTGTGCATAATGCTGTGTGCACATGCTACAGAGTTCATGTGGACATCAGAGAGCAGCCTTGGGTGTCAGTCCTTTCCTTCTACCTCGTTTGAGACAGGGTCCCTTGCTCTCAGCTGCATCCACTAGGGATTCTCCTGTCTCCCCCTCCCATTTACTGTAGGAGTTCTGGGAAGACTAATGCATATTACCACACCTGGCTTTGTGTGGGTTATAGGGATTCAAACTCAGGCTGTCACACTTGCGTGGTAAGCAATTTAGCCACTGAGCCACCTCCCTCCCCAGCCCCTCAACTACAGTGTTTTAGCCTTTAATTATATCTAAAATATAGAAGAGCAACACAATAGCACACAGAGTACTAGTTGGCACTTTTCAGAGGCATGTGTTATTGTACCATTGCTATCTGCTGTTCACAGTTATGACACAATAAGAATGAGGGACCTCACTCTATTATACACCCCAACTGTACTGTTAGCTTCTTTCTTTCTTTCTTTCTTTCTTTCTTTCTTTCTTTCTTTCTTTCTTTCTTTCTAGGTTTCTGGATCCTGCAGCCACTTGCTATGATTTGGTTGAAAGCATTATTTATTGTTTACTGTGGTAACTTGCTGGTCTCTCCCAAGGCTACAAGGGACCTAGAAACAAGAGACAGTGAGGTGGCTCAGTGGGTAAAGGCACTTGCCACCAGCTCTGACAACCTGAGTTCAACCTGAGTGTCCAGAACCCATCTGGTGGAAGGGGAGAACTGACTCTCACACCGTCCTTTAACTTCCATACACAGGTGAATGGCACACACACACACACACACACACACACACACACACACACACACACATACACACACACACAAATAAATTTAAATAAATAAATAAATGAAAAAAATTAAAAGAAAAAAATGAGCCAGCACAGGGCAGGTACTTATCAAGAAGGGTTATTGCCAGAATTGTCATGCCACAGCCGAAGACCATGCAGGTCCCCCAGCCAGAACCCAGTAGAGAGGAGGAAAACATCCAGTGCTCCACGCTCAAAGACTGTCTTCTGTGGGTCACACAGGTGGTGGGGCTCACTGTGCCCCTCGGAGCCATAGAGGGTAATAACAACCTAAGAGGAACAAGGAAAGATAAAATATGAGGTACTGTAACACTGTTCTTTGGGTTTTTCCTTAAGCAGAAAGAAGCAGCTATTGGAAGTTAGACAAGTCAGGGGTGGGGGTGGGGGTTCCTCATAACACACTTCCGGACTAGGCAGTGACAACCCCCGTGATTCCTTTTAAAGCACTATTGGACAACAAGATACTGCCAAGTTAGAGTGTGCCTCATCGCAGAAGACACAGTAATGAGCGTGGGTCCTGCTAACCTGGGCTGTTGTAGCAGCTCTCCTTCGATACCCAGTGTAGACCTGGATAAGGTAGTGAAATGCAGAGCTGGGATCATTATCAGCCAGGATGGTCACCTTCACCTGCAGGAAGAGCAGAAGCAATGAGCTTGCCAGGTCTACTCAATAGAGCTCCAGCTGGGAACAGGCTTCTCAGAGGCAGTGTTGGAAATCCCATGGGAAGCAGTGTGAGGTGGTGTCACCAGGCAAGCACACACAGGCCAGCAAAGTGAACAGAGGGATGAGGTCTGAAATTCCAGGCTGTCTTTAAAATGAAACATCCTTAGGATCATTGGAATGGGCCTTGGGCATTAAGCCCCCCACCTCCCTCCCACTCAGGCAGGAGTAGTATGTAATGTAGAGGACACCCAGGGAAACTGGAGTTTCAGACAAACAATGAGGGTCATGGGACCTACTAAAGATCCATTTATTGTTTATATGAAATACAAATTAAACTGCTGTCTTTTTTTTTTTTTTTTGGTTTATTTGAGACAGGGTTTCTCTATGTAGTCCTGGCTATCCTGGAACTTGCTCTGTAGACCAGGCTGGCCTTGAACTCACAGAGATCCGCCTGCCTCTGCCTCCCAAGTGCTGGGATTAAAAGCTTGTGTCACCAGTGCATGGCCTGTCTTGTATTTTTATTTACTAAAGCTGGTGACACTTCACCTAGAACAATAAGAAACAGATATTCCACCTCCTAGAACTTCCAAGTATAAACAAGAGGCTGCAGTGTAGTTATTGGTAGAGCCCTTGCTTAGAGTGTATAAGGCCTTGAAGAAAAAAATAAGTAATATATAAAATAGAAATTAAGAAAAAGCTGCCAAATAATTTTGCTGTTTAAGTGTATAAGGCCTTGAAGAAAAAAATAAGTAATATATAAAATAGAAATTAAGAAAAAGCTGCCAAATAATTTTGCTGTTTAATTTTTTTTTCAGGGGCTGGAAAGATGGCTCAGACGTTAAGAACACTGGCTTCTCTCCCAGAGGTCCTGAGTTCCCAGCAACCACATGGTGGCTCAAACCATCTGTAATCAGATCTGGTGCCCTCTTCTGGCATGCAGGCAGAACTTTATAAATAATAAATAAATAAATAAATAAATAAATAAACCTTAAACGTTGTTTTCTAGTCATAGCTAGGTGTGGTGGCACTTGAGAGGCAGGTAGGATCTCTGTGGGCTCGAGGTTAGCCTGAGCTATGTAGTGGGTTCCAGGACAGCCAGGACTACTCAGTGAGACCCTGTCTAAAAGAAATGTACCCAGCCAAGTATGGTGGCTCACATCTGTAAATTTAGCACTTGAAATACTGTGATATTAAGACCAGCCTGGGTTATACAATGTGTTTCTTGGATCAAGTTGGGGGACAGTATAAGGCTGTGTCTCAAGACACAGAAAATAAGTTTGTAAAAACTTTAGTGTTTATTTATGTATGTGCATCGTGGGGACACAGGTGTGCCATGACACACAAGTGGAGGGAGGTCAGAGGACAACTTGCTGTTCTCTCCTTCCCCTATGTGTATAGTGGGGATCAAACTCAGTTTGTCAGGCTTGATGACAACAACTTTACCCAGTGAGCCATGTCACCAGTCCCAGAAAAGAATTCTTTACTAGTTTCCTGTATGCTCTAGTTATGTTAAATTATACTTTACTTCAGCATAACTTTTTCTAGTGTATAAGGGAAGATAAATATGAGTTCGATAGCTGGGCAGTTGTGGCACATGCCTTTAATCCCAGAATTTGGGAGGCAGGGGCAGGCAGATCTCTGAGGCCAGTTTGGTCTACAAAATGAGTTCCAGGACAGACAGGGCTACTCAGGGAAACCCTGTATTAAAAAAAAAAAACAGACAAACAAACAAAAATAAGAGTCTGATTTCAGTTGAGTTCCTATCACAGGTATTTTCTGGTTTATTTCTAGTCTGCATGACTCCTGTAATGATCCAATCTTGCCTCCTCCCAAAATGAAACTAACAACTTACTTTGTTTTGAGGCAGTAGATACACAGAAAGATTTAATACAACCCCACTTGAATTTCTCTGCTCCCTGGCCCCCAATGCCTACTTGCCCCTATCTAACTCAACACACTCAAGACACCATGGCCTTTGGAGTCCGAGCCTTCTCACCTTCTGCAGGTCTGCTCGATCCTTCCTCCACGCCCATGTGACTAAGAGGATATAGAATCCCAAAAGGCTGGCCAGCAAGGACACCCCAACAGGGTTCTTGGTCACATGAAGAAGCAGTTTGATGGTGTTTTCAACATCCACCGTCCTGGGCACAATGAAGAAGTCGCTGCTGAAGAAGGTCAGATGGTTACAGAGACACTGTGTCTTCAGAATGGTGCTCTGCAGCCCCACCTGGAAGGAGATGGAAGACACTGGCAGCCTTGAGTCGGGAAAGGATGTGAAGACTGTTTTCTACACATTTATATCGTGTGTATATGCACGATGAATATGTGCCACAGAATATATGTGGAGACCAGAGGACGACTTGCCGGAGTGAGTTCGTCCCTTCTGCCACATAGGCTCTAGGGGTTGCATTCAGGCTGTTGGGCTTGGCAGCCCTGGATGTGTGGAATCTTCTTCGATGGTGATCCATCAATGGCTGCATCTCTAGTTTCTAATGTGGCACCTCACCTGTCAGGTGTCCATTGAGTATGTGCAGAGAGAATGTGTATGCAAAACAAATCCAGGGCAGAGACTGCCCTCAGCAGGAAAGAGGGAATGATAACAGTGAGGGATACATAGGTGTCTTCTATTATTCCTGAGTGTTTTTTATTATTTTTAAGACTCTGAATGAGGCCAGGTGTGATGGCCTACACCTATAATCCCAGCATAACCAAGTGGATCTCTATGAAATTCAGGTCATCTTGGGTTACACAATTAGGCCCTACATAATTAGTCTCAAAATAAAATAACAACAACAACAAAAAAATAAAACAAAACCCCCTGAATTAGAAAAATAATAACTTTGAGAAAGCTGAACGGTATGTTTAGAACTTTTAAATTATTCCCTGTAATTCTCCATATGGTATAACATTTCTTCATAATGTGTATTTTTAAATTGTACCAGTAAGTATGAATAAATGGAAGCTATCAATGTATGTTTTAGTTGGTACATGAAAAGCCTATAACATAGGCTCAGTGGTAGAGTACTTACCTAGCAAGTGAAGCCATGGGACTGGTCTCCTCCACTGAAAATATTGCCTCTATGACTAATTCCTTAATTCTGCCACATGATGCTAAGTCCTGGCTGCTCAGTCCCAAGTAAACCTCTCTCCTTGTACTCAAAGACACAGCATCACAGAGCACTTCAGGGGGGCAGAAGCACCTGATGTTTCTGTCATGAATGCTTGTGTCCTGAGAGCATAGATGCTCTTGAGTCTTGCTCCTCAATGCATGGTTTCCCCAGACGTATTGTGGCACTTCCTGGCTCACCCACAGCCACCCCAGCAGAACCTGCTTCTTAATATGCTCCTGGCTGGGGGATGTACCTGAGAAGTAGCTACCTAAAAATTACCGTTTGAGGCAGTTGCTTTCTTGAGAATTTCATTTTTTCCTTGCCAAGTTAATTTTTTTTTTAAACACAGAGTCTCTATGTATCTCAGGTTGGCCTTGAACTCATGATCTCCCTGTTCTGCCTCCCAAGTGCTGGCAATACACACAACCACCACCACGCCCAGCTCCAGTCTCAGACCTTGGACTAACAGCTTCACGATTACCAGGGCCTTGCATCAGTGTGGTGTTCCTGAAGTAGACATTAGATCAGGCCAGCACCCACAGGATCAAGGATGTGAAAGCTGGTTGTGGTGACACATGCCTGTGACCTCCATACTCAGGGAGGCCAAAGCAGAAGGATTAAGAACTGGAAGTCGGGCTGGAGAGATGGCTCAGTGGTTAAGAGCACTGACTGCTCTTCCAGAGGCCCTGAGTTCAAATCCCAGCACCTACATGGTGGCTCACAACCATCTGTAAGGAGATCTGGCACCCTCTTCTGGCTGCAGGGATACATGCTGACAGAACACTGTATATATAATAAATAAATAAATAAATAAATAGGAACTGGAGGCCAACTGGGCAGTGGTGGGGCACGCCTTTAATCCCAGCACTCAGGAGGCTGTTAACTGCTGAACCACCTCTCCATCCCCTGTATATAACATATTCCCAACTGGAAAAGTTTCCTTCGGTCTAGCAGGAGACTTGTTTCTTTTAGCCACAGCATATTTAGCAAACAGCGTCCACATCTGCTTTCGACCTTTTGTCTACAGCTGTCTGCTGTCATTCAGTGTCCAGCACTGTCAGACTTGTCTACAATTGCATTGAGATGAGAATTAGAAAAACATGGCTGGGTGGTGGCATGCCTTTAATCCCAGCACTCCGGAGGCAGAGGCAGGCAGATCTCTGTGAGGTCGAGGCCAGCCTGGTCTACAGAGCAAGTTTCAGGACAGCCAGGACTGTTACACAGAGAACCCCTGTCTCAAAAAAAAAAAAAAAAAACCAAAACTAAAAAAACCAAACAAAAAACCAACCCAAAACAAACAAGCAAGCAAGCAAACAAAAACCCACAGCTGCCGAGACATTCCTGCCAGACTACCAAAGGCCTCCCTCCTCTTTGTCCCCAGGATGATTTTGTTTTCCTTCAGGTGCTGTTGTTTCTGACCTATCCCCAAGGAGAGAAGGGGGAGGGTGCAGCTAAGGTTTCACAGAGCCCCCCACTCCTCTCTTACTTGGCATCCATTGCTTCTCCATGTCCTGTTGTTTTGGTCCCAGAAATAGCACTGGGTGACAGCTGTTACCACTGAGACTGGGATAGGTGTATACTGTGTGGCCTCTGTGCTTTTATTGACCACAGCCATAATGTAGTAGGTACCAATCCCGTACTGCAGGCTCTTTGGTGTCAGCACCCATGTGTACTCCTCGTCTTAGGACAAAGAAGAATCATGGGTTATACTTCCAATGGGATAAAATCCCTTCAGATCCACAACTACTATTATTTGTTACTATTACCTTACAAATGAGGACAAAAGTCTAGTACCAGAAATATGTGCAAAAAAGACCAGTAACACAATCCTGAACTCCGCATCAAATCCATTCCAGTAAAGGGATCATGTTCTTTTGATACATGCACATTAGACCTAATGAATTGGAATGCACTATGAGTTTTAGAAAAATCATGCATGGGCTGTGCGGTGGTTTAAATAAGAATGGCCCCCATAGGCCAATATATTTGAATGCTTGCTCATCAGGGAATGGTAACACTTGAGAAGGACTAGCAAGTATGTCCTTGTTGGAGTAGATGTGGCCTTGCTGGAGGAAACGTCACTGGTTATGGGCTTTGAGGTTTCAAAAGTTCAGCCAGGACCAGTGTCTCTCTCTTCCTGCTGCCTGTGGATTTGGATGTAGAACTCTCAGCTACTTCTTCAGCACCATGTCTGCCTGCATGCTGCCATACTCCCTGCCATGATGAAAACGGACTAAACCTCTGAAACCATAAGCAAGCCCTAATTAAATGCTTTACTTTATAAGAGTTGTTATGTCTTTCACAGCAATAGAACACTGACTAAGACAGGAAGGGACTGTAGCCCATGTAACATATGAACCTAACATATATGCTGGGTTTGATCCTCAGCACAAATAATCCCACCATAGTGGCACAAATCTGTAATCCTAGCTAGCATTTAATGGAGACAGGAGGGTCAGAAGTTCAGTGTCATCCTTGGTTATATAGTGAGTTTGAGCCCAGCTTGGGCTATAAGAGACTAAAAAAGGGGGGCAATAACGGCTAGCTTAGCAGTTAGAGTGAAGTGTATAACAAGCAAGCAAGAGTATCAGAGTTTAGATTCCCCAGAAGCTACATAAGCACTGGGTGGATATGGTAACCTGCCTACAATCCCAGCCTTGGAAGGCAGAGGGATCCCCAGGGAAGCTGGCTCCCCGAGACTAGTCATATTAGCAAGCTCTGGGTCTCATTGGGAGACCTCACTTCAAAGAATAAGGTAAAAGAATGATTGATGAAGACAACATCAGTGTCAGGAGCCTCCTGATCCTTCCACAGCTTCCTCTCCCACTACATACAGGCATTTGAAAAGAAAACACCATCACCCCTCTGAGGTGGTAGACTGAAGACCTTGGTGACAAATTCAAGGATAAAGGAGAGATGCAAATGCAGTAGTCGCATCTGGATTTCCCATGAGACCCTGTGTTCTGTCCTGGTGGCCATCAAGGATTAGGACAAGTCACCTTATCTCCCTGGTCTCAGTTTCCTCATCCTTACAACAAAGGTCCTTCCAACTCTAAATGACTTTGATACTTCCCAATACATTTCAAAGTTATACCCATAGAGCATGGTGGGTGAAGTGAATCTAGGCATCACTTATGTATCCCAAATATTTGTGTGTGGGGTATATATTTCTTCACATGTGTGAACACATGTGCATGTATGTTTTTGTATATGGGAGCCAGAAGTTGACTCTGGGTGTCTTCCTTGATTGCTCTTCACTTTATTGCTCTCACTGAATGAGAACCCATCAATTCAGTTAGGCTGGCTGGTCAATGAGTTTCAGGGATCTACCGTTGTCTCCCACCAGTGGCAAGGATGTCCATA
This sequence comes from Cricetulus griseus, assembly GCF_003668045.3. Classification (NCBI taxonomy): domain Eukaryota; kingdom Metazoa; phylum Chordata; class Mammalia; order Rodentia; family Cricetidae; genus Cricetulus; species Cricetulus griseus. The sequence continues at coordinate 186,010,671 of NC_048596.1, read as the reverse complement.
TTAAACTTTCACATTGGTGCTGGGGATCCAAACTTAGGTTCTCATGCTTGAGTATCAGGCATTTTATTCATGTAGCTATTTCTTTAAACTCTCAGAATTTTGTTTAATATAGGCTAGGTTAGCTTCTAGTTTGCTATATAGCCAAGGATAGCTTTTAACTCTTGATTCTTCTGCCTTCACCTTTCAAGGGCTAGGATTCAGGTCCACCCTTATGCTCAACTGCTCAGAAAATTTTAACTACTGGTATTATTTTAAAAACTTCTTTAAAAAAGAAAAACAGCAGTGTTGCCTGGCGGTGGTGGCACACGCCTTTAATCCCAGCACTCAGGAGACAGAGGAAGGTGAATCTCTGTGAGTTTGAGGCCAGCCTGGTCTTCAAAAAGAGTTCCAGGACAGTCTCCAAACCTACAGAGAAACCCTGTCTCGAAAAACCAAAAGTAAATAAATAAATAAATAAATAAAATAAAAAACCAGTGGTGTTTGGGATCTAAGACCAAAAATAAAAATTGGTATATGTATTTCATATATACTTATTAAGCTTGAAATAATATGGTATGGCCCATGGCACTAGAATTTTTTTAAATTCTTAATGCTTTATCCAGATCTTCTTCAAAAACACCACAAAAGGAATTTAAGCAGTTTGTTTGTAAATACAACTCTAGTAATTTTTTTATCATTACCCTGTGGAATTAAGTACATATCTATTATATAATACTATCTTATGTGTTATATTTATGTTTTTGCTATTATTAACAAACTGACAATACTCTAGGTCAAGGGTCTGCATTTATGGGCTTCACATCAATTAAGCTATAAATTAAATTTTATTGACATATAGTCAGTCTCATTTGTTCACATATCTTTGCTTTTACATGATGATCAATCTGAGTTGTAATAATGGCTCCTATGACCTGCAAATCCTAAAATATTTACCATGACACTAGAATTTTATTTCTTCAGTTGGTCTCAACTTTTTTTCATCCTAAGCGTTGAAATCCTGGCCTTGTCATATTAAACACATGATGTACCACAGAGCTATGTTCCAGTCCTTACCTTAATGTGTTTATAAGTATTTTCAACTACACTTAATGTTGAGTTTTATAGTGTTTATTTATCATTGGTTCTACAATTAGCATTTTATAAAATTTTCTTTATCATATATATATATATATATATATGATCTACCTCTATATATGTATATAGAGAAAACATATATGTATGCATACATCCTTCCATGCATCACACAACCCATCTTTAATTACATAAAACAAGCTGCACGTATATAGAGAGGTGTATGCTTGGAATCCTGGGAACATCTACTTGATAGTGCATTGTGTCAAGGTCACTTCCTGGTTGTGAACTTGTAGCTCAGCCATTAGGAGTACTGGTTTAAAAAAGGGCATGCTGTTTTATCTCGTAGCTGCATGTGAACCTACAATTACCTCACACTCACTAATTAAAAAATAAGAAAAACACATCAACAGTTAAGTTTCAGACATCTGATGGCCAATACCTTTCTGCCACACCTGGTCCCTTGGAAGGCTGGTATTGAGGTAGAAGAGAGTGTGGTCAGGCTTGTCTTGGAAGCCCAGGTGCAGTGTCATTAGAAGGGGACTTTCTGGCTCGATGGTCACAATGAGAGTTTTCTCCACGGAGGTGATATTCACTGTGATTGTGAAATGGTCTGTACTTGTGTTGAGGCTGGTGGGCTGGGTCTCCATGCTGGCATTTCTCCAGAGCATGATCTGGAAAGAGAGACAGTTAACCCTCCCAGTTTAGATGCGCCTTTCTGATTCCCTTGTAGTGATGGGGTAATGAACTACCTGAGGCTTCTTCATTGGGTCTTAGTAGGCAGCACAATGCCAGGGATTAGTGGAGGGGATACCGTTTTAAATGGCTTCTCCTGGGACTAAGTAAGATCTATCTCTGTGTGAAGCTTCCTGAGATGTGTAATGAAATACTGGCTCTGATATGAATCCTTTTTTCTTTTAGAAAAAAAATAAACAGGATCTTGCTATGTAGTCTTTCTGGCATAGAGAATTCACTATGTATCCTAGATGGCCTTGAACCCACAGAGATAGCTTGCCTCTGCCTCCAAGTGCTGGGATTAAAGGTGTGTGCTATGTACTTAGCTCTGACATGAATCTAAAATGCTAAGTTGTTGCATCTTTCTGTCCTCTTGCCCATCAAGAAACTTGTACCTCAATATCTTCTATTAAATCACGAACTTGGAGCGATTGATAACCAGAGCTCAGTAGCACATTTCCAATGCTTCCAACAATGTTCCTGTCATCCAAAGTCTCAAAAGGGTTGAAAGCCAGACCTGTTACCTGCAGAGGAAGCAAATTCTAGTTCTCCAATTGCTCCAAGGAGCCTCCCAACAGATTACAAGGTAGCAGCTATAAACCAAGTGCTGGGATCCCCCAACAATGTGTTAAGTAAAAAAGGGATGCTAAACATTGTAATGCTTCTGAGAAACAATGAAAGACAGTGCTGCACTTAGGACCCTGAACATCATTTTCACACATTTGCTCTGTTGTAGTAGGAAGCAAGTATTATATACTCCAATGCTGTTGGTGTTTTTTTTTTCTAAATCAGTTATTTTTCAGATAATCCCAACTTTGTCAGTAGTTGAGATAATTCAAATCACAACACAGAAACTTAGATAAATCCGAATATCTATTTACTGTTCCCAAGCTCTTTACTGATTTTTTTGAGACTTGCAATATAGCCCAGGCTATCCCTATACTCTGAATTTACAGCAATCCTCCTGCTACTGATTCTCAAGTGCTATGAAAACAGGCACCTGCCATCAAACCTAGCTATATACCAGGTGTAGGTGTGTGTATGCGTGTGTGTGTGTGTGTGTGTGTGTGTGTGTGTGTGTGTGTGTGTGTTACATATGTGTGAGTCTGCGGGTGCAAGCGCTTATGGCAATGAGTAGGCATGTAGAGACCAGAGTAGGACACTAGCAATCTTCCTCTGCTGCTCTTTGCCTAGGATTCTCACTGAAGTGGAAGCTTGTAGTTTTGGCGAGGCCAGCAGGCCAATGAACTCTCATCATTTGCCTGTCTCTACACCCCAATGCTGAGGTTATGAGCACACACAGCCATGCCCACATTTATATGAGTGCTGGAGATTCAAACTTGGGTCCTTTTATTGCTCCCCAGCCCCTATTAGATAATTTTAAGAGACCTTTCTCTTCTCAGTATGAAATTTAAATTAGTGCCCACAGTCTTCCTTATCTGGGCCAGCCGGTGTGTATTCTCTCCACTTATATTCCCACACAGTCATCATATACCATTTTCATCCTCATCTCAGTCAAGTTCATACTCACTTGAAGGTTCACTCCTGGGTGTTTACTTAAGAGTTCTTTCAGTGCTTCTGCTGATGGAAAACCTAACCTCAAGGGAGCAGGGTCACCCAGAGTATAAGTGCTCAGAGGCAAAGATGATACATTTTGGCTGAAAGAATTGAAATGCAAATCAGTCTCTACATGCCTTCTAAAAGTTAAAACCAAAATGAAACGTCCCCAGTCCTCCAGCCAGTTAACCTGCTCAGCACCAGAGTAGCAACAGGAGAGGTCAAGGTCACTGCCAACTCAGGAGACAGGCTCTGCTGGCAAAATGCTTTGTGGATCTCTCCCAGTGCCATCAAGGACATCTCCAGCATGTCTTCAACCTGCATTTAGAGTGAGGTTCCTTGTGATCCATGGACTGTCAGTGAAATGGAACCAATAGGGTGACAAGGGGGACAGGGATTTTGATAGTGGTATAAAGAAAGGGGACAGTGCAGACATGGACTTTGGGACCTCATAGAAATGTTCAAAGTCTCACTGACAACTTTGCATCAACTAAGAGTGCCAGCCAAGAAAAAAAATATATATATATATACATGTATTTGCCCTATATTGATGAAAGAAATAGCCCTTATCTCAAAGGGACTGAGAGAGTTCATTCTGGGTTAAGTATGAGTGGCCAAGGCTCAGGACACAGATTCAGGTTACCCAAATTCCATGTTCCATCATGGCGACAGTCGGATGAAGTTTTTATAGTAACAGAACAAAGTCTTAAACGAAGGAGTTTTCAAATACATTGATGGACACATGAGATGGGTGGGTTAAAGAAATTAGGGGACTCTATTTTATAGGCCTCAGCTGCTGTCTGATAGCATTCTCAGCTTTTTGGTTAGTGGGAGCTGTTTGGATATTTCATGTCTGTTTGGACATTTCAAAGGATTTACCCAATGGTCACATAGATGGCAGATCACATATACACAACAAATGGTTATTAAGAGGGCTGATGATGGCCCAAGATAACTCCGCTCTGAACTTGTACCATTCCAAATGCCTCACAATCACGGAAATTCTAACTGGTTAATCAGCCCTGTAGATGGTTTAGTGTGAGGAGCTTCTGTGCACATCCCTGATACGAGTTTCCCCTCAATGTTCTCACGTTACGTGCTCTTCGTGGGGTGGGAGGACAAGGTGTCCTGTAACCCAGGCTGACCTCAAACTCACTCTTTGCCAAATATAACTTAGAATTTCGGATCCTCCTGCTGCCATCCCAAATGCTGTGTATGCTCAGTCTATGGGGAGCTGTGGATGGCACATGGGGCTTCTCGCAGCACAGGCAAGCACTTTACCAGTGAGCTTCTGCCTCAGCAGCATGATGAGTATATAAAAACAGCTCTCTTGAGATGAAATTCCCAAATGTGGTAGAACTCACCCACTCAGAGTATATACATTTTACATCTACATATGTAACCAATACCGCAATTGAGCTTTCAAATTCATCCCCTTAAAATAAACTGGCCAACTCGACATCTACAGACCTGATACTTCTGGCTATTTCTCAAGGTAAACTACAGTAGATGGCTTTTCGTGTGACGTGATGTTCCTAAGGGTTACCCATGGTGAATTGTGTGTCAGTACTTCATTCCTTCATGTTGTGTGAACATACTGTATTGCATTTTATCCACCCCTCAGATCACACACAGTTGGACTGTTTCCACTTTGGGTTTTTTTCTATTTGAAAAATCCTCTTTGAACAATTCTCTCCTGTACATAATACCAAAGAGCAGAATTGCTGGGAGATGCAGCCAGACTATTCCTAACACTCTGAGGAGCTGCTGAATTATTTCCCAACACAACAATTTACAATGGTTATAATTTCTCAGCATCCTTGCTAGTATTTATGCCCATCTGTTTCTCTTTCTTTCTCTGATGTAGATTTAAGAAAGAGTCTCAGGCTGGCCTCAAACTCAGTGTCCTGCTAAGGGTAACCTTGAATCCCTCGGGTCCACCAGCCTCTGCCTCTTGAGGGCTGTAATCACAGACATGTGCCACCATACCTGGCTTGCCCATATTTTTTGGTGTGAATTGCTATCACCCTCTTTTCCCCTTTCTTCCTTCCTTTCCACTCTCTCCCTTTCCAACAAGGTCTTGCTTTATATGAAGTCCAGGCTGGCCTTGAACTTGCTATTCCCCTGTCTCAGCCTCCCTCATGGTGGGATAACACTATATACAACTTCTTAGTTTTAGTTTGTGTTTTCCTAATAGCTAAGGGTGTTGACTATCTCACTGATGGTTTATGATATGATTACTAAGTCTGTTTCACTTGCTCTAAGTGAGCATTCAGTAGTCTCTGTGCTTTGGTGGGGTAGAGAAAGAGACCAGAGAGGAGTCAGCAGTTTCTCTAGCAGAGTTCTCTTTTGAAGACTGCAGAGAGGCTATGTGGTTGACTGATAAGTGAGAGTTCCTGGCAGAGCAGGCCACCTGCATGTAACACACTTACCTGCTGGGGGGCTTGCTGAAGAATCTTCTGATTGGTCGTTATTGTACTTCCAAGATCCTGCAGGGGGCAGGTGACTGCGGGAGTTTTGAAGTTCCAACTGTCATTTTTCTGACGTGGGATCATCAGCAACTGTTCACTCAGGTCCATGAGTAAATGGGCCACACTGACCTAGGGATGCCAGGAAGGAAACGCATGTGGCTGCTTGTGACTGTTTAAACTTATTTGTGCCTTCTCCTAAGCAGCTCAATATTTTCTTTCTCCTCCTCTCCCTGCTTCTCTTCGAGTATGTGTATATGTGTGTATAATGCATGCACATATTCAGGTGGGTGTGAGTGCATCTGGGGGTCATATTGATGTCACCTGTCTTCATCAGTTGCTCTCCAACATGTTTTTTTGAGACAGGGTCTCTCACTGAACAGGGGTCTTATCAACTGGCTGGCCTAGCCTACCAGCAACCTCCTTCCTGTCAGTAGGTTTCCAGACATTCAGGGCCACATCTGGCTTTTACTTTGGTGCTGCAGATGTGTGTTCAGGTTCTCAGGCTTGTGGGTAGGGATTTCATCAACTGAGCTATTCCCTAGCCCCACACCAATATCCATTACATAGTTCAAATGTATTTTATAAGAAGCAGCATCACCATTTGGCAGGCAAGGGAACTATATGATTCCATACCACCTATGGGGGAGGATTGTGTTCAATGTTATTCTAAGGAACTCAGGGTGCTAAGTAGACAAGCTGTTTAAGTGAACAAAATGTAGCTAAAAGAGGGCTACTTGGGAAAAAGAGCAATGCCCAGCCAAATGCTGAGTAGGTGGACTCTTTGTGAAGGCATGGGTGTCAGCATCAAAAGTTTCCAGATACCCAAAAAAACAGAGACCAAGAAGTTCTAAATACAACAGAAAACACCAGTTCTTTTATGCAGGTTTTCTCACATAAAAAAAAAATGGAGTAAAAAGGCTAAGCAGCCAGGTGTAGTGGTGCATGCCTGTAATCCTAGCATCCAGGAGGCAGAGACAGGAGGATTGCAAGTTAAGTTTAAAGACTGCTCAGGCTGCATAGTGACACCCTGTCCCAAACCAGCCAACCACTTAGCTAACTACCAAAAGGAAATGTTAGGAAGTTTGATTGGATGGATACTGGACACCCACTGTAGGTGCTACTATTTTTTATTTTGAAATGTTGTTTCCTTTCAAAGTTATATTTATTAAACACTTCTGTGAAAATCAAAGACATCAGCTGGCGGTGGTGTCACATACCTTTAATACCAGCACTCAGGAGGTAGAGGCAGGAGGATCTCTATTAGTTTGAGGCCAGCCTGATCTACAGAGTAAGTTCCAGGACAGCAGGGTTATACAGAGAAACCCTGTTTCGAGAAAAAAAAAAAAAAGCCAAAGGTCTAAAAATACCTGTATATCTTTTAACTCATTTAAAAAATGTTTGTGACTTAGGAAACAACAACACACACACACACACACACACACACACACACACACACACACACACACACACACACACAGTCAAGGGCAAAGGGAACAATGGTCACATCTCACTAATGGGATTTGCAAGGTCAAAAGGGGCGAGTATGGGTTGTTTCCTCATGATTGTATTTGCTTCTCTTTGGTTTTCTTCCTAAGCACCTATTTCTGTAATTGAACACCCAGACAGAATGGTGAGGTGGCTCAATTGCTTCGGGCTTGAGCCGAAGCACCACATAACCTGGGTATGGTGGCACATATCTGTTATCTTGGAACTGGGGTGGTGGAAACAGGAGGATCAACAGTTTCACGTTATCCTAGGCTACACATCAAGTTGGAGACCCTGTCTCAAAATAGAAAGAGTAAACAAAGTAAACCCCCCTCAAGAAAAAACAAACAAACAAACAAACCAAAGAACCCAACCAAACAACCAAAACTGCAGAGACACGCTTATTGTGGTGTATTTACAAATGTAAAATAATAGAAAGAAGAAGTTGAATTTTTATGCTACCACCTCTTTATGCATAAGAAGCAGCCTGATCAATAATGAAGAAGCAAGCATGGGTGCAGAAATCTGCAAGGTAAGGAGCATACCGATTTCTATGTCTGCCCCAAGACTATTCTACCGTCTCTACGGCAAGCTGCACATCTACTGTCACATGATTTCTCCTAACAAACATTTTAAAATGAAGTAACCTGATCAGTGAGCTCTGAGAATACCATCGCCAGTAAAGGCACTCATTTCAGACTTAGATACGATTGCATTTGCTGATACCCAGCACTGTTTCCATCAAGCACTTTTATGATGGCCAGTTCTGCTGATGGCACAGTCTCCACCTCCTCCCTTCCCTTCCTGCCACCATGTTAGCTGCCTCAGGTGATTTCTGATCACCTGAGCTGATGTAGGAAATGTTGGAGGGAGGTTCCTCACTCTCTGGAGGATGTCACAAGCTTTCTGGAATTCACTATGAGCTTGAACAGCAGGTATTTCTGGGATCAACTTCCCTGCTGTCTGATCTGTGACCTGTTGGGAAGAAAAGATTTTGTCAGGCTGGAGACTTGGCTCAGTAGGTAAAGGCACTCACTGCTAAGACTGAAGGACCCCAGTTTGATTCCTGGAACCCACATGGTGGAAGGACAGAACTGATCCCTACAAGTTGTCCTCTGACCTTCATGTGAGTAGGACAGCAAGTGTGCACCCCCACTCCCATACTCACAAATAAATACATGTAATACAAAACTAAAAGATAATATTTTGTCAAAGTTATTTAATACAGAATTGTCATGCATTTGGAGTTCAGTATACTATGTCAATGGCCACTGACCAAGGGTGACATTCTAAGTTTTATGAACCTCAGGCTCCGAAAGGGCCATTACTTTGAGAAGCAAGTAAGTGGAATTGGTTTTCACCTCCTTCATACATGAGAGAAGATGAGTAAGAATCTTACAGAATGAATTCTCCAAAGGCAGAAGAGGTTGCTGGCAAGATTACAGTAATTAGTTCACAGAGTACTTATCTAGCAAGTACAAGGTCCCGTGTTGAAGCCTTAAAACTGGGGAAAAGAGTTCCTGTTCAAAAGGGAAAACTCTCAAAGTACTGTTGTAGCAGGAGGTGAGGTTCCCAACGTTTCCCCAGACAAACCGAGTAAACAGAGAAAGCCCAAGCTTCCGAGGTTCTATACTTGAAGTCTAACCATTCCCGATTTCCATGTAAACCCAATTACTTGTTTGAGTTCTGGAGTACAACCTACTTATCACACACATCTTCAAGAGACATATACCAAGACTCTACTGCATTCTGTAGATGCTACGTTAGGTGGGAAGAGTGTAGTTGGTGGGTCATGATCCTGTTTGTCTTAGTGAGGGATTCTATTGCTGTGAGGAAACACTGTGGCTAAAAGCAAACAAAAGGACTGGCTTACACTTCCACATCACAGTCCATCACTGGAGTAAGCCAGGACAGGAACTCAAACAGGGCAGGATCCAGGAGGCAGGAGCAGATGCAGATGCCATAGAGGAGTGTTGCTTTACTGGCTTGCTCAGCCTGCTTTCTTATAGAACCTAGGCCCACCAGCCCAGAGGTGGCTTCACCCACAATGGACTTGGACCTCTCCCATCAATAAGTAATTCAGAAAATGCCTTATAGCTGGATCTTATGGAGGCATTTTCTCAATTGAGGTTCTCTCCTTATAGATAACTCTAGTGTCAAAGCACACCATCCTCATGGGCCACCTGACTTTGTGGGAGAGGTCACCTATAAAAGGGCCCTGGATTGAGAATCACTGCAATGTGGCTTTGACAACTGAGGTACAGAGAGGAAAGGGTGAAGATACAGGTGAGCTGTAGCTGACACCCCATGACCCAGTGGAGGTTAGGCTTTCTGGATGCTGTCTTAAAACCAGGATGGGGGGCTGGAGAGATGGCTCAGTGGTTAAGAGCAAAGACTGCTCTTCAGGAGGACAGGGTTCAATTCCTAGCACCCACATGGCAGCTCACAACTGTCTAACTCCAGTTCCAGGGGATCTGACACCTATGGCAGAATACCAATACACTTAAATTAAAAAAATAATAAATGTAGCTGGGTGGTGGTGGCACATGCCTTTAATCCCAGCACTCGAGAGGCAGAGCAGGCCTGTGTGTTCAAGGCCAACCTGGTCTACAGAGTGAGTTCCAGGACAGTCAGAGATGAAACCCTGTCTTGAAAAACCAAACCAAACCAAACCAAATAAAAACAACAATAACAAAAACCCTAAAAAACAAAACCCAAAGAAACCAGTTGGGCACATCATGACACGTCTTAGCATTTCTGTAGGCCAGGCTGGCCTTAAACCTGAAATCCTCCAGCCTCAGCCTCCTAAGTACTGGAATTACAGGTGTCTGTTACCCCACTTGACTGTGTTACACACTTAGCTCTAACACATATCTGGACTTGGGGAACGTTTCTAAATTCTCTTAACAGTTCTAGTAATTTATCTGTAAACACTACCAGATATTTGTTATATGTTTCTCTTTGTTTAAGGAAAGGAACCAATCCCATTCTTGGTTTAAGCTATTGCAGGCTGGTCCTTGCTGGGACCAGTGAACATGTGAATTTCATCAGGGCCAATGGAATGTTTTGATGGGAGAGTGGCAGGCTGCACATAAACTCAGTTTGAATTTTTTGAGTCTTGAGTATTTACTATCTGTGCTTTAATGTACCTCTTCCCATCCCCCATCCATCCTCCTCTTTTGCCCTTCCCCGACCCCCATTGGGTTTGCATTTTGAAAAGTAGGACTGGAGAACGGGATTCTTATTAGTCACCTGTCTCAATGACTTTTCCTTTTCTCTAGCATCTCTGATACAGTGGAGTGGCTAGCATAGGTTCTTCGCCCCCAGTGGTGAATATATGAGTCCTAAATAAGAATGAGCCAATAAGTGCTGCAATGGGCACATAACCCACTGGTTAGACATGTACAATTCTCCTGGGAGGTAACAAGGTAACCATTAAAATGCTTTTAAAAATCACGAGTCTGGAGATGTCATGACAGAAGAACATATATATGTGCTCTTTTCATGACTATTTTTTTTTAAACACTAATGATTGAATCTGGGGTCATGCACATGCTAGGCCAGTGTTTTAACACTGAGCTGTATACCCAGGGCTGTAAGTGCTTTTCAGTGTCATGAAGCTACCCAGCTATCTTCTGTTTCCAGACTTACCTGATTGGCTGTACTCTGAAATGACATTTGTGGATGGGCGGAGATGACTTCTGGGTGAGAGTCTTCATTTGGGCTTGAAGTGATGTCTGCCGAAGATCTTCCAGCAGTAATAGTGGATTCAGGCCTGGTGACCTCTGTCATGACAAGCCATGGTGGGCTGTTTGGTACAGGTGTGGCTGATGTCACCTGGGATGAGCTACTGAGTGCAGGTGTGGCTGATGTCACCTGTGATGAGCTACTGAGTGCAGGTGTGGCTGATGTCACCTGTGATGAGCTACTGAGTGCAGGTGTGGCTGATGTCACCTGTGATGAGCTACTGAGTGCAGGTGTGGCTGATGTCACCTGTGGTGGGCTACTGAGTGCAGGTGTGGCTGATGTCACCTGTGATGGGCTACTGAGTGCAGGTGTGGCTGATGTCACCTGTGATGAGCTACTGAGTGCAGGTGTGGCTGATGTCACCTGTGGTGGGCTACTGAGTGCAGGTGTGGCTGATGTCACCTGTGATGAGCTACTGAGTGCAGGTGTGGCTGATGTCACCTGTGGTGGGCTACTGAGTGCAGGTGTGGCTGATGTCACCTGTGATGGGCTACTGAGTGCAGGTGTGGCTGATGTCACCTGTGATGAGCTACTGAGTGCAGGTGTGGCTGATGTCACCTGTGATGAGCTACTGAGTGCAGGTGTGGCTGATGTCACCTTTGAGCTTCTGGTTGGAGATGTGATTATCATCTGTGGTGTGGCTTTTGGAAGTACCGAGGAAAATGGGTGGATGGGGAAGCACAGTGTCTTAGACTGAAAAATAAAAACATGTAAAGGAAGAGGCTGAATCTTGTTTTACTAAGTGCAGCATCATTGGGGCAGTATTCTGTTTTCACTCTGGGCCTCCCAGAGGGCATGGAGCATCCACACTGTACATTAAGGACAATGGATTTACCGCCCATCATTCAATAACTTATTAAACACTTACTATGCACTAGACTGTGTTCTAGAGGACTGGGGGTACAGAACAAAATGAGCCTAATGCCTGGCTTCTTAGGGCCTCCCTGGGAGTGGAGACTGACAAACTGTATCAGGTACTGAGCGTGTGCTGTAAAGGAACAACTAGGGAAGCAGATAGGGGAGGAGGGCTGAGCTTCAGACCGGAAGTCAGAGGTGAGAGTGGGGACAGGGGAAAAGTGGGATCTGCCAGCATGTCTGACAGACATCTGAGGGGGCCAAAGCCTGCTGGGTGTGTATGAGGAGGAAGCAAGAGGCCAGAAAAGCAAGGTGGTGGGGGATGGGGTGGATTGAGCAGAGGGGATGAGGGCATGTCCAATACCAGCAATCAGGATCCCTCTGGCTCCAGTGCTGAGGTCAGACAGGGAAGGGAGGGGCAAAGAAACTGGAGAGCTGAGGGGCCCAATGCAGCAGTTCAGGCTTCATTGTCTCTTCTCCTGGCAGCATTTCAAGAGATGTCAGCTTGGCAAATGCCAAGAAGGGAATTTGCCTTTGATTCTTTTATGTTCTAGAAACACTTCTCCAGTTAACATGGGATCAAAGAGACAAAGCAATTTGTAGGTCCTAAAAGGTCACCATGCAGACCACCAAGGGGAGAAGGCTGAGATTCTGGTGGCTGCATTGATAGCTGCTGCCTACCTTTCCTCTGACTCCTCTTCTCCCTCTTTGATTTTCAGATTTTATTGTATTGCATATGTTTCTAAAAGGTGTCACAAGTTTTTGAATGAATCAAAGGGCAAGCAACACAGCAGCAGGGAGGGAGTCACCATATGTGCATAAAAGCACAAGGACCAGTTGCTAGAACCTTCTTCAGGTTACCCCCATCCCAATTCTTCCCTGTGCTTTCCTTTCTAGAAAGCTGTGCCTGGCACACTCTGAGAGACTGTAAAACCCTTGCAGGACCCACTGACAGGAGAGGGTAGTACTTCACACGTGTCTTTGGACTATAGTACGCACAAGAGCAGGAGGAGCAGGCTGGTGACATATGGTTGACAGATGGGCATCTCCTAGAGAAATGAGAAGGCAAAACAGTGCATGATTAACTTGAAATCATTTGGGAAAAGATCAGTTATAAAGTTTTATCTGGCTACCGTTATTGCTTGCTTACTGGCATGTCTCATCAGAGGCTGGGGTTGAACTTAGGGTTTCCTGCATCATAGGCAAGTACTCTATCACTAAGCTAAGTCCCCAGACCACTCACTACTGCTTTCTTTCCCCTCCTGCAGTTTCCATTAAGATAGCCATCACCCGAAGCAGCCAAGTGACTCAGAGCTTGGGGGTGTTGGTAGCTTAGACCGCCTACAGAGCCAGTCAGGGAATGGCTGTTAGAGGACCAGTGGCAGGGGTCAGAACAGCACAGACTCCCTTTGTAAGAGAGCCTTTGTGTTCTTTCAATCAAATTTTCTTAGGCAGTGTCTTAGTGTTCTATTGCTATGATGAGACACCATGACCAAAAGGCAAGTTAGGGAGGAAAGGGTTTACTGGGTTTACACTTCAGCATTGCTGTTCATCAATGAAGGAAGTCAGGACAGGAATTCAAACAGGGCAGGATTCCAGAGTTAGGAGCTGATACAGAGGCTGTGGAGGGGTGCTGCTTACTGGCTTGCTCCCCATGGCTTGCTCAGCCCACCTTCTTATAGAACTCAAGACCAGCACCCCAGGGATGGCAGCATCCACCTTGGGCTGGGCCCTCCCACATTGATCACTAAATAAGAAAATGCCTTACAGCTGGATCTCATGGAGGCATTTCTCTACTGAGGCTCCTAGCTCTGATGACAGCAATTAGTGGTCAGGAGTAGCTAATGGCTCCAGATGAAGTCGTAGGGCCCACTGTGAGTCTTAGTTATTCCTGTCACTGTGACAGAGTGGCTGCCATAAACAAATTAAGGGAGGAAGACATTTATTTGGACTCATCATTGCAGTGTGGGCGTGGCAGACCCAGTCCAGTAGTCTCATTGTGGAGGATAAGGAATTAGATGGGAGAAGGTCAGAACTTTCTGGCTTTCTCCAGAGGAGAAGCCCCACACCCAAGGGACAGTGTCGCCCCACATTATAGGTGGATCTTGTCTGCTGTCTTCATGCTCTCTGGCAACACTGGTACAGATATACCCTAACCCAGTCAGGCTGAGAGTGAGGATTGCCCATTTCAGAGAGTTTGTGAGCTAGAGTCTGTCTTCCGTGTTTTCTCCTGGCTTGTTATTGAGTAAATGCAAACTCTCTTTTCTGGCTTTCCTGGATTAACATCTCGGTGGTAAGATGGGATAAAGGCAGAGCATGTTAAGGGGACACGAGAAGAGTGAATGGAGCCTCCACCTGGAGTCTGGTTGAAGTCTCTCTAGGGATTAGTTAAGAATTTGTCTTTTAAAGGTTTACTAAGGGAGCCTCACAGATCGGTTGTAGGGGACAGTAAGCCACCCCTGCTAGAAGCTGGCTACAGGTGTGCCTGACCATGCCTGTCAGGGTGTGGTCAAGGTGAGGTCAGGATGATGCATAATAGGTTTTTAAGGGGCTGCAAGGCACACGGAAGCCCCTTCTCTCTGGCCTGCCTGCCTTGCTGCCCCTGGCATGCTTTGGCTGGTGTTTATTTAAATAAAGATATCTTAACCTTACAGACTACAGATGATCTCGTAATACTCGGTGGTTAAGAGCACTGGCTGCTCTTCCAGAGGTTCAGGGTTTGATTCCCAGCAACCACATGGCAGCTCACAACTGTCCATAACTCAAGGCTCAAGGGATCCAACACCTTCCGTGGGCACCAGACATGCACAGGGTACACAGACATACATGCAGGCAAAACACTCAGCATAAAAAAAAGGCGTCATCAGAGAGGTTTCCATATGTAGTAGATGGAGGTTAATGAGGACACCCTGACTGGCTGAAGTGTAGAGAACAAGAGACTGTGGAGTGCTCAGCCACAGATGGAGCATCTACATCACCACCCCCAGCATCTACATCACCACCCAGCATCTACATCACCACCCCCAGCATCTACATCACCACCCCCAGCATCTACATCACCACCCCCAGCATCTACATCCCCACCACCCAGCATCTACATCACCACCCCCAGCATCTACATCACCACCCAGCATCTACATCACCACCCCCAGCATCTACATCACCACCCAGCATCTACATCACCACCACCCAGCATCTACATCACTACCCCCAGCATCTACATCACCACCCAGCATCTACATCACCACCCAGCATCTACATCGCCACCCAGCATCTACATCACCACCCCCAGCATCTACATCACCCCCCAGCATCTACATAGCATCTACCACCCCCCAGCATCTACATCACCACCCAGCATCTACATCACCACCCCCAGCATCTACATCACCACCCCCAGCATCTACATCACCACCCAGCATACACCACCCAGCATCTACATCACCACCCCCAGCATCTACATCACCACCCAGCATCTACATCACCACCCCCAGCATCTACATCACCACCCAGCATCTACATCACCACCACCCAGCATCTACATCACCACCCCCAGCATCTACATCACCACCCAGCATCTACATCACCACCCAGCATCTACATCACCACCCAGCATCTACATCACCACCACCCAGCATCTACATCACACCCCCAGCATCTACATCACCACCCAGCATCTACATCACCACCCAGCATCTACATCGCCACCCAGCATCTACATCACCACCCCCAGCATCTACATCACCCCCCAGCATCTACATCACCACCCCCAGCATCTACATCACCACCCCCAGCATCTACATCACCACCCAGCATCTACATCACCACCCAGCATCTACATCACCACCCAGCATCTACATCACCACCCCCAGCATCTACATCACCACCCAGCATCTACATCACCACCCCCAGCATCTACATCACCACCCCCAGCATCTACATCACCACCCAGCATCTACATCACCACCCCCAGCATCTACATCACCACCCAGCATCTACATCACCACCCCCAGCATCTACATCACCACCCAGCATCTACATCACCACCCAGCATCTACATCACCACCCCCAGCATCTACATCACCACCCAGCATCTACATCACCACCCAGCATCTACATCACCACCCCCAGCATCTACATCACCACCCAGCATCTACATCACCACCCCCAGCATCTACATCACCACCCCCAGCATCTACATCACCACCCCCAGCATCTACATCACCACCCAGCATCTACATCACCACCAGCATCTACATCACCACCCAGCATCTACATCACCACCCAGCATCTACATCACCACCCAGCATCTACATCACCACCCAGCATCTACATCACCACCCCCAGCATCTACATCACCACCCAGCATCTACATCACCACCCAGCATCTACATCACCACCCCAGCATCTACATCACCACCCAGCATCTACATCACCACCCAGCATCTACATCACCACCCCCAGCATCTACATCACCACCCAGCATCTACATCACCACCCCCAGCATCTACATCACCACCCAGCATCTACATCACCACCCCCAGCATCTACATCACCACCCCCAGCATCTACATCACCACCCCCAGCATCTACATCCCCACCACCCAGCAAGGATCAGGTGCAGAACGACTATAAGAACCAGAGGACAGGGATGACTGGAACGGAACAGTGTCTTCTGGACATGACACTGCACTCATGAGCTGTGGTTGCCAGCACAAGACCTGCCCAAGACCAAGCCAGTCAACATTCTAGTATGGAGGTGGAAAGGTTTTTAATCCCCTCCCCCTAACTGAGCAACTATGGCTAGTGGATGACTTCTGAGAGAGAAGTCATCTCTGAGGGTCAGTTTTCTTTAAAAGTGTGGCCCTAATAGGTCTGCCAAGCTCCAGTGTATGTTTCTCCCAGGAGTATGTGGACAGCACAAATGGGACTTGATGGGTAATAAAAAACAAAACAAAAGGAATGTAGTTGAGGGTGCAAAGGGAGGCGAGAGTTGATCTGGGAGGCACTGGGGGAAGAGAGGAGAATGAATAGGACCAAAATACACTGTACGGAATTCTCAATGAATTAATAAAATACTCGTTTGAAAGCAATGAAGGCTGGGTGGTGGTGGCGCACGCCTTTAATCCCAGCACTTGAGAGGCAGAGGCAGAGGCAGGCGGATCTCTGAGTTCGAGGCCAGCCTGGTCTACAGAGCTAGTTCCTGAGTTCGGAGGTGAGAATCCATGAAAAACTGTGCCTGGTGGTACAGACTTACGCAGGCCTGTTACCCCAGTGCTAAGAGGTGGAAACTTGGGGGATCCCCAGAACTGACTGGACAGTTAGTTTAGCCCAAATGGTGGACTTGGAGTGAGACCTCCATCTCTAAAAATATGGTGCAAAGCAATAGAAGGAGACTTCTGGTTCACACACACACACACACACACACACACACACACACACACACACACACACACACACACTGAAAGCAAAGAGTTGGGGGTATAACTCTGTTATAAAGTGGTTGCCTAGTATGCACAGAGCCATAGGCTTGACTGCCAGCCCCACAAAGAAAGAAAAGGTGTACAGACTGTAGTATTGAAATCAGATATGCAGACTCAAGCAGGTGCTTCCTTGGCTCAGATTTACCTCAGCTCTAGGCACCTCCAGGGAGATCTGGATCACACACTTAGAGGAAGAACACATTACCTGAGGTCACATTTGTCTGTGTCTGGGCTCCTCTTTTTGTCTTGGGTCTCCTCGGACCATGTTCATTTTTCTCATTGCTTGCACCATGCTCATTCTTCCCATTGCTTGCACCATGCTGGGGAAAGGCATCTGTGTGGAACCAACACAAAGGTTTATCTTTTGGTTATAGCATTGGCTCTAAGCTCACAAATGGTCAACACACACACACACACACACACACACACACACACAGAGAGAGAAGAGAGAGAGAGAGAGAGAGAGAGAGAGAGAGAGAGAGAGAGAGAGAGAGAGGACAAGCAGGGGAAAAACAAAGGTTATTAATCATTTCCATTAGATATCAATGTGGGGACTCTGAAGTATCCCCTTTTCTCTGACCATATAGCCACATCTGACAGCACACTACTGAACACCTAAAATTGGGTCTATTTGGGCCAACAAGTGAGCAACAGAGGATTAAACTCCTTGTATGAAAGACATGCCAAACAAAACATCTTCCTTTTCAGTTTTGTGTCTTGGTCCAGTAGAGCTCAGGGTCCAGAAATGGCAGGAGAGGCTTTTGTGATGGTCTAGGCAACATGTACTTCACCATTGAGCCACACTCTCAGCCTAACAGTGACATCCTGGAATGCTTCATTTTCTACATACATACACACAGGTTCCTCACACATGCAAACTGAACACTAGAGAAAATCATCTAACTGTAATGGCTACATCTCAACTTAAAATTAGGACCACAATCCTACTCAGCTTGGATCTGCACTGTCTGGCAATCAGCGGTGTGTCTAGTCTATTCAATACTGTTCATGCATGACTCTTTTTTATTTCCTTACTCAGTCTCCAGCATCTAGGAGCCTTCTATATCCTCCTTAGGGCAGCTGACAACTTGATTTTTACTTTATTTCTCTCTCTCTCTCTCTGTGTGTGTGTGTGTGTGTGTGTGTGTGTGTGTGTGTGTGTGTGTTGGATTGACCCTTATAGGCTCATATTCTTGCTCCCCAGTTGTTTGAACTGTTTGGGAAGAATTAGGAGGTATGGCCTTGTTGGAGGAGGTGTGTCACTGGGGGTGGACTTTGAAGTATTAAAAGCCCATGCTATTCCCAGTTAGCATTCTCTCTGACTTGTGTTGGAGGCAGATGTGAGCTCTCCACTGTTGCTCCAGCCACCTGTTACCAAAACAAGAACAAAAAACCAGCAGCTTTTATTGCCTTTGTGGAGCACTCTTCTGGTTCTTTTCTGATCGTGAGAAAAAAATATTTTGAGAAAATTATTAGATGGTTCAGATTTGCTAGCTTCACTTTTCCCCTGACACATCTTTTTTATTTGGGGGGATTGCTTTTTAAATCCTTGATCTAAGCATTTTATCATCTTTTTAGTTTGTTTTGTGCTGACAGAGCATCACAGACTCAGTACTTTATGAAGGGTGGAAGCTTAGGGCTGGGATGTGGCTTGGCTGTGGGTGCTTGGTTAGCATGAACAAGACCCTGGATTTCGTTACAGCACAGGAAGAAAGAAAAGAGGAAGAAAAAGGAAGCAGAGAGAAGAAAAAGAAAATAAAAGAGAATGAACAAACCAGAAATAAGTTTTATTGGGTTTGTGAGCCGGAAAAGTCTAAAGTCAGCACTCTGGCATCAGATGTCTGGTAGGGCTGCATCCTCCAGAGTTGGGGACAGCAGTGGCTTCACATGGCAAAAGGGGATGAGATGACCTGTCACCAAATCCCGGTCACAGGGGAGAGGAACTGATGGCCTAGGAACCTCTAAAAGGTTCTACTTCTTAGACTTTCCATTAGTAGAATCTGGATTTGGATTCACTCAACACAGCAATACTTACCTAAGACATTTATCGGCCCAGTGATGGGACTATAAGACAAAGTAGGTTCAGAGACCTGCCCTTTCTGCCGTTTCCTTCCTACCCATCAACCTCTAGTGCCAAATTTTCCATTATGTTCATAAGTATGTGTGAGTGTATGTAGTACACACATTCATGCTGTCTTTTAAAAATAGCCCACTCTATACATTATAGTCTTTGTTTTGCTTCATTTCCCACTAGAGTGCCTATATCGAAGAGGTAATTCCATTGCAATTGTCAGAGATGTGCAAGTCTAAGTAAGCACAGAAGTTTAGGCCTCAGGTTGGGCCTAGTGGCCCATGCCTGTCATCCCAGCACTTGGGAATTAAAAATTGCCTCTTTAACCTGGAGGTGGGCTTGCTGAGCAACCTTCCGGAATGACTACCGGTGAGTCACAATGCTAATACAGCTGGTGAACATTATGGAGGCAGCTTGGGAAGAGGAAACAGTGGCTGCTGACTGGTGAGGGAGTCAGCCTTACTGCCTTCACCTCATTAACAACAGCGAGCTGCAATGGCAAAGTAGAAGTGCTTGGCACAAAGAACTAAGAGTGGCAAAGACTGAGGGGCTGAAGCCAGGCGCTTATTACATTGTGACAATGAGTGACTTCTCTGTTCTTATTTGAGGAAGGTGATCTTTCTATGGGGACAGAGAAAGAGACTGCAGTGAATTGTTTTTGTCAGTCACAGACACTTCATATGTTAATAAGAACATATCTGTAAATTTTAAAAGCAGAGTAAAGTGGATGGGCATGGTGGCACACACCTTTAATCCCATACTATGGAAGCAGAGGCAGGAGGATCTCTTTAAGTTTGAGATCAGCCTGTTCTATAGAGCTAGTTTCAGGACAGCCACGGCTACAAAGTGAGAGACTGCAAAAAAAAGATGTGGAATGAAATTTTGTCTAGATTGTCTGAGATATTGTAAAGACTGCAAGAATCTACGGGGCCACAACTAAATGCTTTATGAAAACAGATGCCGCCGCCAGGAGTATCACTTAATCAAACAATGATAATTATCCTGGAGAGTTAGCTTAGTGGGTACGTGTGCACACTGTTCTTGCAGAGGAGCTGGGTTTGGGTCCCAGCACCCATGCCAGGAAGCTCATACCTGTCTATAACTCCAGCTCAAGGGGAAGCCGATGTCTCTCTCCCCCTGGCCTCTACAGGAACCTGAATTCACGTGTGTACTGACTGACCATTTTAATCTTCCAGCTCCAGGGAAGATTATCTTAGAAAAGAGATAATGGCTTCTTTTGTCTTCTCATTTTCACATGTCACATTCTCTTTGTTTTCCCACTTTTGTCTCTACAGCCCAGTGCTGACCAGGCTAGGGGTGCACATTCAGAAAGTGAAAGCTACCAATTCAATTTCTCTTGAACTTGAATCAAGTCAACCATGAGAGGACTTCAAGTAGCAACTAACACAGTGGGATGTATGAAGACATCATTCACTCCAAAGTGCAGTGGTTTTTTTGTGATAAATAGCATGAAAATAAAAAAATTGCAGGCTGAAGAGATGGCTCAAAGGGTAAAGTCACCTGCCACCAAGCCTGATGACCTGAGTTTAAACCCCATGGTGTAAGGAGAGTTGTTTTTTGACCTACATATGTGCACTGTGGCACACCTGCAACCCCACCACCCCCACAGGCACACAAAAACAAGTTTAAAAAGAGAATTAAAAATAGAAATCCCAGTATCTACCCTGTGATCCATTACAGACTATTTAAAATAAATCCTCTGGTGTGCTTTCCTTATGTGAAGTCAGTTTTGAAGCTAAAATTGATGTAGCTTCATCACTCACCAGCCTGGCAAATGAAGTGATGCTTGTTTGAGCATTGGTCCTTTGTTGGGATGACGTCATTAGAGCGTATGACCACAGAGGTGCACTTTCCTATCTTGAGGTCAGCAACAACTCCTGGAGGGACACCAGACTCAGTTAAGTCTCATTCTTCAGAATCAGGCAGGAGAGATGGCTCAGTGGGCAAAGCACTTGCTGGGTAAGTTTGAGGACCCGAGTTCAAATCCCCAGAGCCCCTGTGGAGCCAAGTATGGTAGCCCATGTCTGTAATTCCAGCACTTCTAGGTGAGATAGGAGTCAGAGAAAGGAGAATCCCCAGAAACCTATGGGCCAGCTAGCTAAAAGGGCTTTCCTCAAACAAGGTGGAAGGCGAGGACAAATACCCAAGATTGATCTCTGGCCTCCAGCATACACACACACACACACACACACACACACACACACACACCAACACTGTGGCACTAATGTGCACACATGTACTCACACAAAAACCCGATTTGTCTGGCTTCCAACAAATGAAAATTTATGACTTCTCCCTACATATTCCAGATTATTTTTAATAGTATATGGTTTTTTAAAGATTTTATTTATTTATTATGTATACAACATTCTGCTTCCATGTATACAGGGCTTCTCTATGTAGCTTTGGTTGTCGTTCTGTAGATCAGGCTGGCCTGTCTCTGCCTCTCGAGTGCTGGGATTAAAGGCGTGTGCCACCATTGCCTGTCCATAAGTGAAATAGGCCATAAGTGATTTTTTTAAAGATTTATTTATTTATTTATTTATTTATTATGTATACAGTGTTTTGTCTGCATGTGTGCCTGCACACCATAAGAGGGCACCAGATCTCATAACAGATGGCTGTGAGCTACCATGTGGTTGCTGGGAATTGAACTCAGGACCTCTGGAAGAGCAGCCAGTGCTCTTAACCTCTGAGCCATCTCTTCAGCCCAATAGTATATGTTTTTAATCATAGATCTTAGAGTTAATTGATCTAGACATTAATGGGGAAATGATGATATAATAATTTCTTGGATTATTTTTGCCTCTACAACTGCAAGATTATGGTACCTAATTTTTTAAGAAAGACACTCGATAGGTAATTTCTCTTCTAGCTTCTGTTTTAGAAAATGTGGAAGCAAGGATAACAAAGAAAGTCATTGAAAAAAATTTTCCTCTTTGGGATCTAGCATAAAATTAGCCAGTTTGTATACCTGGAAAGCCAGTATTCAGGAGGCTGAGGCAGGGGGATTGAGAGTTTGAAGGAAGTCTGGGCTAAATACCAAGTTTCAGGTAATCCTGTACTATAAAGCAAAGCAAAACTGAACAAAACCCCAAACACCCCAAATCAAACAAAGCAAAACTGCATCTACATGAACATGGAGAAGCAAACTTCAGATAGGCGCTGACAAAGTGTGTCATTGTTCTATAGAGAGGAATGAAGGTGAAAGTGGAAACCCAAGAGACAGATGGCGCTCAAGTTCACAGCTTTTTTTTTTTTTTTTTTTTTTTTCCTGAATATAAAAGCTGAAAGATTAAAGTAACTTTCTTCTGCCCAAGAACAAGGCATAAGACGTTTCTTTCCTCAAACTCACACCAGAGCCCTACCTGGGTAGAATGTCTCTTGATGCTTTCTCGGTGGTGGTGGCAGTAGGTTTCTCCCGACCCACCACATTGTTTCTTTATTTGGAGAGCCTTGTATGAAAGCCTGAAGCTCTGGGATCCAAGTGTGAGCCAGGTGTCCTCTCTGGTTGTGGCAGTAAGTCTCTGCTTCCTGGAAGTTGCAGGACAACCTGTTAAGCTGATAGCAGTTATTTTTCCCTTGTTGCTCAGGGTTGCTCAGTTTATGTCCCAGAAGGACACCTACTCTAATGTACAACCAGAGCCAGGACCTTCTCCAGAACATCATTTTCTCTCTGCACTGTGAGTGGGACAGTGTAAGGAGCTCAGCAGGGAGCTGGCCCTTTAAATACCACTCAGTGAGTTTGTCATCATCATTTGTATTATTCTTTTTGTGGGTTGGGAACAACCTACTAAGAAGATAAAAGGTTTTGCTTTGTTTAGAGAGCCCAGATGGAGTTCTTATCTGCTGCAAATAAATGGCAAACAGTATTTTACAGCTGGGACACCAATGATTCCATCTGTATTTACATAACCAGATGTGTCTTTAGCAAATAAAGATCCATTATGAACTAAGTCTTTCTGTAAGCGGGGAGAGGGGGTGGTGGATATCTAAGCCAGTGTTACTAGACTTGGTGATTTTAGTTTTTGCAGCATGGGGAGCCAACTTGGGACCTCATGCATACTAGACAAGCACTCTAGCACTGACCTGAGTCCAGAAAAATTGATATAGTTTTTATAAAAAAGAAAACTTTTTATTGAGTCCTAAGATTGATTTGAACATTTAAAAATATTTACTTATTTTTATTTCATGTATATGGGTGTTTTGCTTATATGTATGTATGTGCACCATGTGCATACCTGGTACCTTGCAAGGCCAGAAGAAGGTGTCAAGTCCCCTAAACCTGGAGCCACGATGGTTGTGAGCTATCATGTGGGTGCTGGGAATTGAACCTGGGTCCTTTGCAAGAACAACAAATGCTCTTAACCACTGAGCCATCTTTCCAGCCCCCTAAGATTGATTTTTTTAAAAAAATAAATATCATCTTTATTAGGCACTCATCTGGCAAAGGATTACACTCAAGATGTATCAAAAAGTTAACAAGAGTGTAAGTAATTCAATCAATAAATGGGCAAATGATCTGAATGTACAGTTCTTGGGAGACATGCTAATGGCTGATAAATATAAGGGGAGGAATGCTAAACACCATTTGTTAGACAGGGATTGATTGAGTTGTCGAAGACATATAAGAAAGAATAGAGTGGCTTCCCACAGGAGCAGATTGTTCTTTTATCAGGACAGTGAAGGGTGACCATCTCTTCACAGGAAAGGAAGCATGTGCATGTGGTGTGGGGGTCTTGAGGTTTTAATAGGACATGGAAAGGGGAACTTTGGGGACAAAAGAGTCCAGTCCATTTGCAAGTCACTTCCCCCCGCCCCCCGAATTGTCTGGAAGTGGTAGAAGCCAGTGGGTTTGGTGTGTGGATCTCCTTATCAGAAACTTCCACCGGTATCACCAATCAGTCAACTTTCCTGCCCAGAGTTTCTCAGTCCACTTGATGCTTTTATGTCACTAACCCTTCATCCTTAGCCACCGGGAAAATGCAACCCAAAGCTACACTGAGATTTCATTTCACCTCACTCAGAATGGCCTTCAGCAAAATGGGGAAGGTTACCCTTGTACATTGTTGTTGGGAATGTAAACAAGTGTAGCCTACAGGAAATAATGGGGGGGTCCTTAAAAAAGAGACTAAGAACTACTATATGACCCAGCTATACCAGTCTTAGGTGTGTACCCAAAGAGAATGAAGTCAGGATGGAGAAGAGAGCCTGTGTATCCATGTTTATCTGAGTACCGTTCACCACAGCCAAGCCACAACATCAGCCCAGATGACCAGCTAAAGTATAGATGGTGGATATACACAGCAGAGTTTTCTTTGGTCAGAAAGAATGGGATCATGTCATTTTCCAGGAAATGGATGGAACTGGAGGTTTTCATGTTAAGCAGAATAAGTCAGATGGAGACGATCAATTATCACATTTTCTCTCAACAGTAGAAGCTAGAATTTAAAGGCAATCTGAAATCAGTAGAGGAAACACTGTAGAAAGTTCAGGGGACTAGGGAGAGGGAGGATAATGAGAGGTTAAGATAGCTTCGTCAGGAGTATGAATCAGACTGAAATAGGATATATTCATGCATGGGAAGCTACAGTGAGGCTCATTAATATACCATTAATGTGGGTTATAGCATACATTCTGTAAGAAACAGAATGTGCTATAGGACACACTAACTAATGCCACGTAGTGAAGCAAATGAACACGTCTATCATCTCAGAAAATGCTTTGTGACAGGGCAGTTGAAATCTACTCATGCAGCAGGACTCCCTTTCCCAGAAGGATTTTAATGTATAAGAACATAAAGACTATTGCTGATAAATCTCTAGGCTTGAATATCCTCCATATTGGCTGTCACTGGGATTGGTTCAGATGGCTGTATTCTGCTTAAGTACACAAACCAAAAACACACATGAACTGTATTTTAAAGGTTTCATCCATCCAGTCATTAAAGCCAGATAAACAGTTAATGAAATAATGAATTAAAAAAACCAAACAAAACTAGAAACCAACAAATCCCATGCTTGGCTGAACCCAATAGCAGATCCGTAAGGTTTTGGCATATGACTGCATTGCCTCCTTTGACTGTGGCACACACAGTACTTCACGCCATTGGGAAACTTCAATTCTCTCATTTCTTCTTGGTTATTGTTTTGTTGAAAAACCTTTGTTTATAGAGCCTACCACTTGGTCTTCACCTGTTACACTCCCTTCTGTACAGCTGGTTCTTTTCTTTTATGTCAGAAACTGATCATACATGCAAGCAAATGGAATAGTGGAAGGCCTGGCAGCTTTCAGGGTTAAGCAGTCATCTAAGCAGCCCAAATAATGCTTCTTTGCTCCCCACCTGTGTTTCGTGTGCGTGATAGTGGGACTGAATTCAGGGCCCCTTGCATGAACTCTATCAATGAGCTACATCCTCAGCTCTTAATTGCCATCATGAGTTTGAAAATCATTGCACGTCCCCTTAGTTTGAAAACACTGCAATATTCTACTAAAGGGCATTGTCTGATCCATACTTTGAAAATGTTTAATTAGAGAAGAAATGAAATTATTATACTTAATAATGAGAGGGAGAGGGGTCAGGCGAGTAATGCATTGAGTTGAACCCAGAGTAAAAGGCCATCTCACTTAGAAACTCATCAGAATACCCAGACTAAGCAAAGAAACCCTACAAACCAGGAAGGCATGGGATGATGTAATATCTAGAGCAAATGACCAAGATGACTAGACCCAGCAATGTTATCTGCCAGTGCTGATGAAGCTGTGAAGACCTCACAGGACAAATGCACTTAATCAATTCACAACCACAGAACCAGCACTGGAGAAGGAAATGGAAGGGATTCTATAAACTTTTATGACTTCTTAAAAAATTTAGCCTGTGTATGACAAACCTATATCCAATGTTACATTAAATGGGGAAAACTGAAAATATTTCCTCTAAATTCAGGAAGGAGTCAAAGGTGTGCATTCTTTCCAGTTGTACTGGCTGTTTTTTTTTTTTTTTTGGTCAACTTGACACAAGCTAGAGTCATCAGAGGAAGGAGCCTCAGCTGAGGAAATGCTTCCATAAGATCCAGCTGTAAGACATTTTCTCATTTGGTCATCAATGGGAGAGGGCCCAACCCATGGTGGGTGGTGTCATCCTTGGACTGTTGGTCCTGGGTTCTATAAGAAGGTGGGCTGAGCAAATCAAGGGGAACAAGTCAGTAAGCAGTTCCTCTCCATGGCCTCTGCATCAGCTCCTGCCTCCAGGATCCTGCCTTGTCCGAGTTCCTGTCCTGACTTCCTTTAGTGAAGAACAGCAAGACTGAATTGTAAGTCCAATAAACCCTTTCCTCCCTGTTTTGCTTTATGGTTATGGTGTTTCATCGCAGCACTAGAAACCCTAACTAAGACACCAGTTTTATTCAGTAGAGCAGTGGAATTATTCACTAGAACAATAAGGCAAGAGAAAGAAATAAAAGAGCTACAAACAGAAAAGCAAGAACTCAAATTATCCCTGTTTGCAGATAATATGAGCCTATACTTAAAAGACCTTGAAGACTGGGGGCCAGAGAGATGGCTCAATAGTTAAGAGCATTGACTGCTCTTCCAGAGGACCTGGGTTCAATTCCTACAACCCACATGGCAGCCAATATCTGACACTCTCACACAGACATACATGCAGACAAAATACCAATGCAATAAAATAATAAAATAATAAAAAGATCTTGAAGACTCCACTTTCAGGAGAATATCATAATACAAAATCAATACATCAAAACCATTGGGGGAGCAGTGAGATGGCTCAGTAGCCAAAGGTGCTCGATGCCAAGTCTTACAATCTGAATTCGATCCCCAGAACTCACATGATGAAAAGACAGAAGTGATTTCTGCAAGCTGTGTCAAGGAACACGTTCTCTCTCTCTCTGTCTCTCTGTCTCTCTGTCTCTCTCTGTCTCTCTCTCTGTCTCTCTCTCTCTCTCCTCTCCTCTCCCACACACAGTAAACATAGAAGATTAAAACAACTACAAAAAACCCAAACCAGCTACAAAATACCATTAACTCAACTCACTTTCTTTCATTTTTTTATGTATGTTTAGTAGATAGCACACAGAGCAAGGTTTCTGGGAGACAATCTCACTAATAACAAACGACACAAGGCAAATAAACACATCCCCAGGAATGAGCCCAACTGAGGCAACACAGGACCTTGTTAATGAAAAACTCTAAAACACTGAAGAAGAAATCGAGACCGTGGTAGAGGACAGAAATCCCACGTTCAGGGATTGACAGGATATTGTGGAAATGGCTACACCACTGAAAATGATCTACCGACTCAACCCAATTCCCAGAATAACTCCATTGACATTCTTCACAGAAACATAAAGACATTTCTAATGTTTACTGGGGGTACAGAAGATTCCTGAGGAGAAAGAGTAATGCTGGAAGTATCATAGCATGGCTTTGAGCTGTAGTATAGAGCCACAGTTACTAACAGCATGGTTCTGACACAAAGGCAGACACCAAGACCAGCACAGTGTAATAGAGAACTCAGAAATAAACCCACATAGCTATCTATAGTCATCCGATTTTTGACAAAGATGTCCAAACATTCAACAATTGGTGCTGGGAAAACTGAGCACCCAACATGTAGAAGAATAAAACTAGATCCCCCCCAATCCAAAATCAACTGAAAAACTGATCAAAGACCTGGAACTTTGATACCAATAGAAGAAAAAAATCCTCAAGATATAGGCATAGGCCAGGACTTTAGGAACAGGGATCCAATAACCTCAGAAACAGCAAGGATTGGCAGTTGGAAGTTTAAAAGTATCAAATTAAAAAATCTGTTCAGCAAAGGAAACAGTTAGGAGAGTAAGAAGCAGACTACAGCATGGTAGAAAAGCTTTGTTGGCTACTTATTTGACAGCGGACTAATATCTAGCATATAAAAAAACAAACATAAATATCAACTCTCCCCCCAAGTAATCTAATCAACAAATGGGCAAACGAAATGAGCATACATGTCTCTAGAGTAGCTCGAATGGGCAAGAAGTCCTACGAAGAAATGTTCAGCACCCTTAGCTTTCATGGACATGCAGATCATAGCTACGTTGACATTCAGTTTCAATCCTCAGCATCTATTTCATGAACAAAAGAAACAACTGTGTTGGCAAAGATCCAGCCAAAAGGGAAATCTTGAACACTGCCCGTGAGACTATAAATTGGCACAGCTGTTACATGTGAAAGCCTGATGGCCTGAGTCAGAACCCCAGAACCCACAGGATACAGTGGTAAGCATCTGTAATCCCAGCACTCCTACAGGTTGTTGGGAGATAGACCCAGGATTGCCTGCTAGCCCAGAGTATGCAGTGCTGTAGAAACAAGAGAGGTCCTGCTTCTCAACAAAGTGGAGAGAACTGACTCCTGAGAGTCATCCTCTGGTCTCCACATGTCTGCCATAGTCCACTGGTGCCTGAACGCTCACACACAGAACAAAAATTTAAAATGAGCAAACATGGAATTACCACCAAAAAAGTCCTGGCTGTGTCACTTGTATATTCCCAAAGGCAGACAACAGAGGTTCATCCACACCCATGTTTTTTTTTTTTTTTCCAGCACTATTCACAGCAGCCAAGTTATGGAATCAGTAAACAGATGAACAGATAACATGTTATACATAGGCATGGAACAATATTCAGCCATTAAAAAGAATGAAATGAGATTATTTACAGGGAAATGCATGGGATGGAGATCATGTTAAATGAAGCAAGCCAATCTCAGAAAGCCAAGTATGTTTGTTTTTCCTCATATGCAGAATACAGACTTAAAATTTATTTATTTTTATCATTTTAAATTATACGTAGGTGTATGTGTCTGCGTGTGGGTATGTGCTAACGAGTACAGTGCCCCAGAAGAATATGATCCCCTGAAACTGGTGTTACAGGCAGTTGAGAGCCACCTATATGGTGCTGGGGACCAAACTCCAGCAAATGTTAAGAGCGGAGCCATCTCTCCAACTTCCCCCAACTTGCTCCAAATTATGACCTAAAGTGGGGGAGAACTACTTCAGAGAAGGAAGGGACCAGTAGAAAGGGGAAGGGACAAATAGGAACATGCAACAGGTTTAAGATCACAATGGGTGCCTGAGAGTGCTCAACAGCTAAGAGCCCTGACTGCTCTTTCTGAGGGCCAACCACCTGTAGCTGCAGTTCCAGGTGATTCAATGCCCTCTTCTGGCCTCTGTGGACACACAGGCACTTGGGTCCTGAGGCAGGAGGATTATTAATTTTAGAGAAACATGGGCTACACAGTGAGTGTCTCAAAAATAAAATAAGAACCATATTTACTTATCAACACAACAGCGTTTCCTTTTTAAATTAGCAAGTAAAATTCTATGTATTTATGATTTACAACGTGTTTAATTGAGTGTGATCTGTAAAACAGAATCAAGTTTTCTTCTGTTTTAGGAAGGGGCCCGTGACGGCCATACTAAAGCGCTGGCATAAAAACCATCATGCAGAACCTTCGGGCTGCATCGTCCTTTGTTTCCTTCCTAAGGGCAGGGAAGCATTAGGGTAGTGCACACTGCCGGGCGCTGGGGTTCGAGTCTGCAGACTTCGGAGGAGTCTGTTCCCCACTACAGAGACTTCTGGAAGCCTCTTCCTCATTGATGCACAGAAGGAAGGGTGTGGAATTTCAGACAAGCTCTGCGCCCTAACGAGCATTCCTCAGATGGCAAGATAGTGGTCAAACAGAACACTCCAACGTACTACAAGCAGCAGAGAGGAAGGGCCACGGCTCCAGGCAGAGCGCACGCGTGCGACCGTCCAATCAGCATCTAGGATCGGGGCGGGGCCGGCAGGCAGGGCTTGGGAGATAGGTGGAGCCGAGCCCACATTCTCCAATGGAGTGGAGGCAGAGGCGGGCCCAGTGGCAGAAGGAGCATGGCGTGGAGACAGATGAGAGTGAGTCTGTTGCGGGTGCTTACGCTTGTTCGGAAAACAGGTTGGGAGTGGACGAGGCTGGGAGATTGAAAGGCTGGGGCCCTTGCAGTGTGGGCTGCATGTGTGCTCAGCTAGGGGCATGCAAAAAGCAAGCGTGCTGGGCAGAGGCTGAGTTGATTGTGAGAGATCGCGGGCTTTTTTTTTTTTTTTTTTTTTTTACTGAGCTAGTATCGGGCCCCTGTGAGCACATGGTGGCTAGCATTATGGAAAGGATCCAGGGCGGAATGAAATAAGACACGCGGCCACCCTTCCAGATTAAGTGTGGTTAGAATGGGAGTCCCGTGCGAAGAGTCCGTAGATTGTGTCCCTGGCTTGGGAAAGAGTGCGCAGATATTGTTTCTTGACACGTGAGAATTTCTCCCTCCAGAGGAGGGAGAATGAATACTTGGTTTGCTGTACAGGCAAATCTGATCACATCCTCTACTTCCTTATTTAGTGGAAAAATCCCATTAAAAATATAATCACTGATTGTGGTGAGCGGTTGTGCTGTGACATGGGAGCTGGAACCGAATTCTGCACTTAACCACTGAACCATCTCCAGCCCCCAAATCTGTATTTTGGCTGACACCCCCACATTTCTCCTAACTTACTTTAAGAAATGCTTTCCTTTTAGTTCCAAACAGACCTGTCTTCCTCTACCCCATTCTCTGGTCCTTCTCATTGGCTTCAGCCACCTAGAGATTCCTTCTCCAGCTGCTTCCTCCTCTTTGGCTTTTGTGTCTCCTTGGAAAGTCAACTTTAGCCTGGAAGGAGCCTCAAGATCCTTCCATTACTTATCTCTTCGTGTCAGTTTTCTTGGGTTTGTGTTTACATGGCCATTAATTTCTCTCTTCATTAGATAGATAACACTCTTCTGAAGGACAGGGACCTGGTGTGGTTTGCTTGCCTTTGGTGAAGGATTGAATGAATGCATTAGCCACTTGGCATCTGGCAGTGATAATTATCAAAAAGCATTGTGAGCCTCCTTTGAACTAGGGTAGTGATTCTCTACCCAGAGTGTGAAGCTATGTTTGTATTACAACCACTTTTATATTATACACATAGGACATTTCAGGCCAGTAACTTTTCTAGGTATAATTTTAAAATATAGACACCATGTCCTAACTACAGTATAAAGGAGAAATGAAAACATGTATTTCAGTATGTAGAAGTCAGAACACAGTTCACCTACATAGATGGCCAGGTGTTTAAGCCTCTATTTAGAAGGTGTGCGTTGGTATACAAACAGCACTGTATACCCTTTCTGGTGGGGTTTTAGGAACAGTGACCAAGTCTTAGTAATGTTTTGTGCAAACTGTACAATTGTCCTTAAATTACAAGGTATCTTTATTTCTGTAAAAGTCACCCTGTACATGTAAACCATGTGGTTGTGTGGTGAACTATAGCTTGCCCCTTGCCTCTCCTATTATCCTCAGATAATAGGAAGTTTTCTTTTCTTAACCTACATAAATAGCAATAGCAAGTTCAAACATCATACAGTACATAGGGAAACTAGTGTGTTAGCTTTAATTAAAGAAGAATATTGACAGGACTGATTTCTCCACACCAAATGTATTAGCATCATTCCCTCATTAACTAGTAAAAATTTTCCCATGTGACCCCTAGGGGGCAGTACTGCCTGTCTTGAAAATTCCCTGCCTGGTCCTTAGGAAAATATTCAGGGCTAGAACCCATGTAAGCAGTGTAGGTACTGCATCTACCTTTGTAGATGTGTAAGTGGGCAGGATATGAAGGGGGACAGTGTGAGCAGGGAAGGACTGTCACTTTGTGTAGTTGTTATGTCCTCTGGGCAGGTGTGAAGGGTCAGGAAGGGTACTGCAGGCTGGTCTGATGGGGTTCCCCATGGGGCCTTTTCTCTCCCCCACTAGAAGCGGGCCCTGGATGCAGCCATCATCCTTGGGGGAGGAGGACTTCTCTTCACCTCTTACCTGACAGCCACGGGCGATGACCATTTCTATGCTGAATATCTGATGCCAGCCCTGCAGAGGCTGCTAGACCCAGAATCAGCCCACCGGCTAGCTATTCGCTTCACGTCCCTGGGGCTCCTTCCTCGAGCTACATTTCAGGACTCTGACATGCTGGTAGGTCCCCCGGTCACCCTGTGTTACATTTGTGTTTGTAGGGGAGGTCACATCCTTCAGCACTTCGGTATTCCTCTGCTGCCACTGGGCTTTTGAAAACCAGAGCTGCAGGTTCACAAGCAGCTGGGACCTGGAGCCCAGCCCGAGGAAGGGACTTTTCTTCTGTGTTACACCCTGTACTTACAGAACAGCACTCAGCATATAGCCGGTGCTTACAGCTTTAATCCTCACAGATACCCTTTGAGGGAGGTCCTATCTCATCTCCATCTACAAATCAGGAAACTGAGGTACAGACTAAGTAAGTGACTTGCCCAAGGTCACACAGCTGGGAGGTGGCAGGACCAGGATTCAAACCTATAGAGTTTGACTCCAGTATCCAACCTTGGTCACTGGCCTGCCTTGCTGAGATCCCTCTGCTGAACAGGAACATCTTCTGGAGTCATTAAGCAGCTACTGGATGCAGGGGACAGGGTCAGCAGGGAAGGGCTATCACTTGTAGATACTGTGTCCTCTGTCTGGATAGGTGTGAAGTGTCAGAGTGGGTGCTGCAGCCTGGCCTGATGGGTCCGTCCTTTCCCCCCATCAGAAGCAGACCCTGGCTGTAGTCATCACCCTGAGGGGTGGAGGACTTAAGTCCTAGGCAACCTCCTGCCCCAGCCACATTCAGCCACAACTCACTCCTGTGGCCCACCTGGCACCATTTATAACAGAGCCAGTGTGGCCCTTCTACTGTCTCTCTGAATGCTCCCCCTTTGAGATGGGCCTGGGTTGTCCAGGTTGGTCTCAAACTTGGGGTCCCAAATGATTTCAGAATCTCAGCTTCTGAGAGGCAAGTGAGTAAGTGGGATCACACAGTATGCACCACTGTGCGCAGTGGTCCCTGTTCCCCGATAGCCAGGCCGGTTGATACTCTTAGCCCGATTCACCTTTCTCGGTTTCCTAAGTCTTCAGTTTTCTATCATGACGAGACTCTCCTGGGGGAGGGGGATGGCTGGGTGCTTCTGGAATGCTTGGCTGACCCGGTCTCCTGATTGACCGGTTTTACCATAATCTCAAAGAAGCCTGACAGCAACACCCCAGGCTCTGTCACACAGCCAGGGATGAGAACTGGCTTGAGGGTAGCCTCAAGGAGGGCCTGTTCTAGCTGAACTTCTCGCCTCATGGTTATGAAGTGCTGCGTGCACATTTTTACCTTCCTTGTGCTCATTCTCGTCTCCTGTGGATTTTGAGAGCATGTGGCTTTCCCCTTGGGGACTGGCCTCTAAGAGCTCACTGGCAACACCATTGCCTGCCAGTGTCCACCCTTCAGCTCTCCATGGTGCCCATGGGCTGGCTTCTTGACAGTTATGGAGGAAGGGCCAGCTAGGGCTTGTATGCTAGGCTGGCTACAGGCTTTGCTATGTGGTACTCCCTGGTGTCAGAGTAGCCTCAAGGCTGGTGACACCAAGCCTTGCCTTGACTTCTCCTGCCCAGGTTGAGTAGATAGGAAGATACACAGTAATTGTGCAAGACAGCACCTGTCTCCTCTTCACTTGTGGTGGGACACTATCTTTCTCTCCCCACTGCCTTGAGACCCCCTGGTGACAGACTCCAGCAGACATCAGAAGCACCTGAAGAATGCTGATGCAGATAGATACCCCAGGGTGTCCTTCCTCCCAAAGATCCCTATTTTCTGGGCCCAGTGATGCTTAGCAAGCTCCAGGGGAATTCTTATACAGTATGCTGGGATCCCTGCTGTGAGAACCACTTGGTATAGCTGCTTATACCTCTGACCTGTCTCCTTCCCAGGAAGTGAGAGTCCTGGGCCATAAATTCCGAAATCCGGTAGGGATTGCTGCGGGATTTGACAAGCACGGGGAAGCTGTAGATGGCCTCTACAAACTGGGCTTTGGGTTTGTCGAGGTAGGAAGTGTGACTCCCCAGCCTCAGGAAGGAAACCCCAGACCCAGAGTGTTCCGCCTCCCGGAGGACCAAGCTGTCATTAACAGGTAGGTGGTGGCTCAAAGT
The DNA here is from genome assembly GCF_003668045.3 of Cricetulus griseus. NCBI lineage: Eukaryota > Metazoa > Chordata > Mammalia > Rodentia > Cricetidae > Cricetulus > Cricetulus griseus. Next base: position 185,976,099 of record NC_048596.1, on the reverse strand, counting down.
CATAGGGACATCTCCTCCCCTGCTGGGATCTCTGAGATGGAACCTGCTTTGTGCTTTTCTCATATGATCAGTGGACAGTCTGTCCTTTGGGATAGTCAGGAGCACCTTTGAACACCTGTTGTGTACTAGGCAGCTCTCGCCCCAACCTTGGGAAACAGCTGTTAGGATTTTACCAGGTGTTCCCACTGAGGCTCTGAGAGCTGGTGCTGGTTGCAAAGAACAGCTTGGGAAGGCTTGGGCTGTTGGGCTTCAGTGTGAGCTTTTTTACATTGTTGCTCTATTGCCTTTGTCCAATGTTGGCTAACAGGAATATAATGATCTCACATGTAATTTGAAATATTCTAATGATGCATTAAAAACTAGTGAACTTGATAATACATTTATAATTATTATATTTTTAATTATTATGATTTAATTATAAACAGTGTGTTCTAAAGTCATTTTAACCTGCAGTCAATGTAAAAATCATTGGTTAACTATCGTCCTCTTTTTATTGGTTTCTGGTTCCCCAATGCCTTTACTTCTGGTTCCTCTCACTTGGCCAGGGCTGGTGGCCACAAGCTGTCAGCAGCGTTGGTACTGTACAGGTGACCCTTGCTTTCAATGAACAGGGACATGGTATTCAAATGTACAGCTGCTCTTAGGAGGAGAATCCTTCGACTGTATGAAGCCTTGCGGTTTGTTGTTCTGTATAGTTAGTATAACTGCAAAGGGAAGACCTTCGTACTTTTTGCTAGGAGATTTTTGGAGAACCTCCTTGTGGGGATTTTGGCAGGCCTGTGGCAGTGCTTCCTACTGCTTGTTTCAGGAAACTGATTTACAAGTCATAGATCTTTCTGTTGCATTACAGGCAGGGACTGATGTCTTTAGGACTGGCCAGACAAAATACTTGTGTTTCTGATTTGGCTGTTACAAGTGACTTCGGGTCTTAGGATGATGGTACTTGGGACAGGGAGTGGTGAGGGACAGGCACCTGTGCTCTTGGGCATGTGCGAACTTAGCCTTCTTGCTCATATACACAGTGTGTGTTCAGTATAGGCATGCTAACGGATGGGTATTTACACCTGCAGACCCACATGCCACAGTCCATGCAGTGTTGCTCTGGCTGCAAGCAACAAAGTGATGTAACCAGATCTCATTTGTTATCATTCTTGTCACTAGCACAAAATAACTGACAGCAGGCAGCTTAAGGAATGGGGGCAGGTATTTTGGTTCACAGTTTGAGGGGACACGCCCTCCCGGTGGCAGGAGCCTGAGGCAGAGGGTCACTCTGTACCTACAGTGAGGAAGCAGCAAGGGAAAGATGCTGGTGCTTGGGTCTCTTTCTCCGTCTTGCTCAGCTGGGGTGTGAGTCCATGGTGCTGCCCATGTTTGCGGTGGGTCTTCCCTGCTCCATTCAACCTTCCCAGAAACAGTCTTCCAGACACATAACAGGTGTTTTTCCATGGTGACTCTAAGTCACATCTAGTTGACAATGAAGCATAACCAGTGGTGAGAGCATGGAAATGGTCTCAGGTACGTTTTCCAAACTGCCACCTTTTAATTCCACCCTTTACCTGTGGGTTTATGTGCTCCAGGTACGGATTCAACAGCCACGGGCTCTCAGTGGTGGAACACAGGCTACGGGCCAGACAGCAGAAGCAGAACAAGCTCACTGCAGGTAAACTCAGGTGTTGTGGGAGGGACTTTCTAACTCTATTACAAAGAAACATGGGGAGGGCATGGGATTCAGCAATAAGAAACAAATGAGCAAACAATTAAAACCCCACAGAACAACTCAGGGGATTGTCCAGCTTCTACCACAGCCTCAAAGGTCTCAACCAGATGGCATAATTCAGCAAAACCTTGCTGGTCTCTGGCATCCATGGAACCTGAATTGTGTCCTAACTTAGGGGCTTGAAGATCAGCAGAGAGCATGTGTGGAGCTAAGATGCACCCCGAGTTCATCTTCCCACATCCCGCCCTGCTGCTGTCCTTCTGTTCACTGTGTAAATAGTGTGTATTAGTTCTGGAAGAGCTACAGAAGAGAATAGAGTTGTCACACTCCTGTCCTTCCACTCAGGGGACCAGCTGTCCTCAAATCTCACTTCGGAAACAACCTTTGCTTTTGTTGGATTCTCATGGAGATGCTCCAGTTTGTCCTCTGTGGTCTGCATGGCTCTCTGAAGTGCATTTTGGGGTCAAAGCCCTGGGTGGTGGCCCCCCTCCCCATGTCTCCCTGTGTGGCTTCTGCAGTCCATGGAGATTTTTCTCCTTTGCCTCTGGAATGTCTTTCAGGAGGCCTTAGTCTCATTTGATGTCCCCATAGTGTGACAATTAAGCCAAGGACTTCTGCATTTATTTGAGGAGCTAAGGAAGAGAGGGCTGAAGCATTTGACGAGTTCAGAGGGTGGGAACAGGAAATGACAATGTTTAAAAAAACCCCTGGTTTTGACGGAACCGGGTCTGCCAGCCCTGTAGAACCTTGAACACGATGTTTGTGGTTTGTGGCGTTCTCCTGCCTCCTGCCTCCTGCCTTCCGTTTCTTCGTTTTAATGCCTTCTGTGGGCTAGGTTTATTGCCATTGTCCTGTGTCCACCCTTCACCCTCATTCTGTGCCCTCACAGTCACTGGAGTGAGGCCAAGTTCTGTGTCTTTGCCCTGCCTACATGTGTCTACTGACAGCTAGCAGCCTCATAGAAACTTTTCATCAGCACCATGCCTAGGAATCCTAGTGGATAGAAGAGACTGTGCTTTGTGTAAAGTGTAGTTCAGCCTTCCTGACTCCAGAACTGTGACTGTGGGCAGGTGACCACTAATGAAAGGCTCAGTTGCCTCTTGGAAGCCATACTCTCAATCCAGTTTACTTGTGCTAAAGCTTACAGTGATCCTGGCTTGCTGGGTGCTAGACTTGAAGCTTTGAGACCTTGTTCTGTACATAGTCTAATCCCTGGCTCCACCCAGCCCACTTAGGAAATTACACAAATCCTACTTTTAAGTTGATGACCCAGAAGATGACGGGTTGTGAGAGATGGACTGTGAGAAGGGGGCTAGCAATACAGTGGGGGATGTTACCCGTGTCCTCCCTGGCCTGGTATGGGTGAGCTGACTTGGTGTTCTAGGTCTGGCTGGATTGGCAGATGGACAGCAGCCTGGGCCACTGATATGCTAGGAGTTGTAAGAAAGTTGAGTTGTAATAAAGATGAATCCAGGAAACTCCTTTCTGCCAAAGAGAACATGAGTCTGAAAGAGCATTTTTCTAGAGGCTTGGCCTTTTGAGAGTGACAGGGGGCAGGTGTGAGTAATTACACCCAGGCCCCAGGAGTGTCTTGAGGCTACAGAGATGTATCATCACCCTAATTATAAGTTCTTTTCTCAGAGAACAAGAAAGATTTATTACACACTTCCATCTACTTTTTAGGCATGATAGTTGAAAACATTTCCTAGTGTTTTCCTGTGTAGCTCAGGCTGGCCTCAGACTTACAGCAATCCTCCTGCAGACTGAATTTCCATGTGTGGCCTCCAGTGTTTTATACTTTTGTTTTTAATCATTTCACATACAGTCCCTTGACCAAGGCTCATGAGATTCAGGTTGTTCTTGCTGACATGCCCATCAATACCTGCCTACTCTCTCTTTTGTTATCTCTCAAACCACTGATCTATGAATACAGCAAGTGTCATTGGGAGTCATTTTATTGCTACATACTTCAAGAAGAGCAGTAGTATTTGTTTTTTTTCCCATGTCCCTGATTTGTCTGGACTCAGATCCTTGGCCACCCATGCAGTCAGTGTTGGGGATGGGTTCCATCTCATGGATTGGGCCTTAAATACAATCAGATACCGGTTGGTTACTCCCGCAGCTTTGTGCTACTGTTTCACTAGTGCATCCAGGGCAGGTCATCATTGTAGATCAAAAGATGTGTAGCGGGGTTGGTGTTTACCTTTCTCCTTTGGTAACATGCAGAATACCTCCCAGTACCATGGACACCACCAGAGGGATGAAGGCTGTAGGTAGGCACCAGCTCGACTTCTCCCTATTTAATAACTTGTGTAGGTGTTGTCTTTAGCAATAGGGCCTTGTCAGTTTTCAGAGAGCAACCAATATCCTTGACAATAGCCTGGGTTGTTTGGGTATTCTCATGGGGCCCCTTTGGCCAACAACTTCTTTGAAAGTCTGGTCAAATTCTTCACTAAAACCATCTGGCACTGGGCATTTTTTGGTTGGAAGGCTTTTATGACTGCTTCTATTTTACTAGGGGTTATAAGTTTGTTTACATTGCTTATCCGATCTTGATTTAACTTTAGTAGATGGTATGTATCAAGAAAATTATTCATTTCTTTTCAATTTTCCATTTAGGTAGAGTATAGGTTTTTAAAATACATCCCTATGATTCTTTGGATTTCCTTGGTGTCTGTTGTTATGTCACCCTTTTCATCTCTAATTTTGTTAATTTGGATCTTTCCTCTTTTCCTTTTAATTAATTTGGCTAAGGGTTTGTCAATCTTACTGGTTTTCTCAAAGAACCAACTCTTCGTTTCATTGATTCTTTGCATTATTTTTGTCTGTTTCTATTTCATTGATTTCAGCCCTGAGTTTGATTATTTCCTGCCATCTACTCCTCCTGGGTGTGACTTCTTGTTGTTCTAGAGCTTTCAGGTGTGCTAGTATGAAATCTCTCTAATTTATGTAGGCACTTAGTGCTACATAAAGTTTTGGGTTTTTGTTTTGTTTTGACCTATTTTTCATTCAGTAGTGAGTTGTTCAGTTTCAGTTGTTCAGTTTCCATGAGTTTGTAAGCTTTCTGTTGTTTTTGTAGTTGTTGATATTCAGCTTTAATCTGTGGTGGTATGATAGGGTATTATTTCAGTTTTCTTGTATCTTTTGAGACTTGCTTTATGGCCTAGTATATGGTCAGTTTTGGAGAAAGTTCCATGAGGTGCTGAGAAGAAACGTTTTGTGTTTGGGTGAAATGTTCTATAAATTAGGTCCATTTGGTTTAACACATCATTTAGCTCCATCATTTCTTTGTTCAGTTTTTGTCTGGATGACCTGTCTATTGTCGAGAGTTGGGGAGTATCAAAGTATCCCACTATGTGTGTGTGTGCGGAGGGGTCCCATGTGATTTAAGCTATAGTAGAGTTTCTTTTATGAACTTGGATGCCTTTGTGCTTGGTGCATAGATGTTTAGAATTTCAATATCCTCTTGGTGGGTTTTTCCTTTGATGAGTATGTAGTTTCCTTCCCTATCTATCTCTTGATTAGATTTGATTTGAAGTCTATTCTGTCATATATTAAAATGGCTTCACTCATTTGCTTTCTTGTCCATTTGCTTGGAATATCTTTTTCCATCCTTTTACTCTGAGGTGATATCTATCCTTGACGTTAAAGTATGTTTCTTGGATGCAGTTAAAGAATGAATCCTATTTTTGAACCCAATTTTTTAGTCTGTGTCTTATTTATTGGGAAATTGAGGCCACTGATATCAGTGTTTGTTGATTCCTGTTATATTATTGTTATGGCGTAGGCCCCTTCCCTTTTGATTTGCTGGTCTGAGATTATTTATTCAGGCTGAAGTTTTCCTTGTAGCACCTTCTATCAAGCTGGATTTGTAGACAGAAACCACTTAAGTTTCATTTTATTGTAGATTGTCATTCTTTCTTCATCTCTGTGATTAAACGTTTTGCTGGCTATAGTAGTCTGGGCTGGCATCTGTGGTAGAATGTCTGCCCAGGACCTTTGACTTTTAGAGTCTCGATTGAAGTCAGGGGTTATTCTAATAGGTTTGTCTGCCGTTATATGTTATCTGGTCTTTCTCTATTGTGGCTTTTGGTATTCTTTCTTGGTTCTGTACATTCTGTTTTTTGATTATTATGTGTTGTGGGGAATTTATTTTTGGTCCAGTCCGTTTGGTGTTCTATTTGTTTCTTATACCATGATAGGCACTTCCTTCTTTAGGTTAGGTAACTTTTCATCTGTGATTTTGTTGAAAATATTTTCTGTGCCTTTGACCTGGGTTTCTTCTCCTTTTGCTATCCCTGTTACTTATAGATTTTTGTTGTTTTCATAGTATCCTAGATTTCCTGGATGTTTTTTGCCTGGATTTTGTTTTCTTTCTTTTTTTGTAGATTTAACATTTTCTTTGACTGCAGTATCCTTGTCTCCTATCTTGTCCTCAGTGCTTGAGACTCTGTCTTCCATTTCTTGTATGATTTTGGTGAGGCTTGCTTCTAAGATTTCTGTTCTAGTTCCTAAATTTTTCATTTCCAGCTTTACCTCAATTTGGGTTTTCTTTAGCAATTCCATTTCCTCTTTCATGTGTTGAACAATTTTCTTCATTTCATTGCACTGTTTGTGTTTTCATTAATGGGTTTATTCATATCTTCTTTAGGGACCTTGAACGTATTCATAATAGCTATTCTGAGAGCCTTGTCTTACGCTTCCCTGTATTGCATTTCTCGGAGCCTGCTGTGGTAGGGTTGCTGGGCTCTAGTGGAGACATGTCGTTCTGGCTGTTACTGGGTTTTTACACTGGTGTCTAGGCATCTGGGTTTGAGAAGATTGTAATTCTAGGTACTGATATCTGGTCTTGTTTTTGTTGGGGTGATGTTCAGTTCCTTGGTTTCTGTTGCCCCCCCCTCAGGGGGGGTGTGGTAACTGGATTGGTTGCCTGGTAGGGAATGCTTCTGAGATCCTGCCAGAACCCTGCCACTGGCAGTCTTGGGTAGAAAGTGTTTCTAGGTGTTGGGAGCTGACACTAATGATTGAGGATGGGTTAGAAGCAGTGGTGGTGGGAGAGTCCACAGGAGGAGGAGAGCTGGGTGTGCCACCAGGGTCTGCACAGAGGCCTGGGAATGAGAACAGAGATGAAGGTGAGGCCTCAGCAGGTAGTCTGCTACAAGGTTGGGATAAGGCTGGGAGATTGGAACTTGGGGACAGGAGGGAGAGTGAAGATCGCAGACCAATCCCCTGGCCAGGTGGGGGAAGCCTGGAGGAGAAGATCTGTGTGATCTGCTGGAAATGGGTCCCTTAGTAACTTCTTGAAGTTTCTTTGATGTTGAGGCTGCTGTTGGGGGTCCCCTGTATGCCAAGCATGTGGTATATCACTGAGATAGAATCTCCATAGCCCTGCTTCTTTTTTGAGACTGGGTCTCATATCGGCCAGGTTGGCCTTGAACTAGCTAAGTTGACCTTGAACTTTTCCTTACCTATACCTGAGAACTGGGATTACAAGTGCCCATCACACCCAGCTTCCTATTGTTTTTGCTTTTTTCCTAGTATTTAAGCTTCTGGTTTCCCCATTAAAATTTAAAAGATGAAAGGCTTAGTACACAGGAAGCATCCTTGAAGGTGCACACACTTGCCATATAGAGAGGATGAAGTGGTTCTAAGTCATCAGGCAGCAGCCCCAGGATCAGACAGTTCACATTCTCCATCATCTGGTTCAGGGGAGCCCCACCTGTACTCTGAATGTTGCCTGGGAAACTGTGGGGACACACTCTTGATATTTACAGATGGGCTGCCTCTGGGAATAAACCTGGGGAAGAATAAGACTTCGGAGGATGCTGCTGCAGACTATGTAGAGGGTGTTCGTGTCCTGGGCCCCTTGGCTGACTACCTGGTGGTGAATGTGTCCAGTCCCAACACTGCTGGTCTGAGGAGCCTACAGGGAAAGGCTGAGCTGCGCCGCCTGCTGGCCAAGGTGTGTCATTACACCATCACATGCCTGTTGTCCTTACTCCTTTTCATTCTTCAGGTGAAGATTCAGGACAACTGAGGAGAAACTGTTCTTCACAGCTGGCCTAGGAGCCCTCATCACACATTTTCCAAGTACCCTCTCATGTCTCACAGCCCCGGTCATACACAATAGACAGTTCACTGCTTTAAAACCACAGGCAAGCAGAGCAGAGCAGGCGGGGCTCCCATGTATCACTCTGTCCCCAGAACTGTGAATGCTCAGCACTTGTGACACACCTCCTTGTTTGTTTTCAGGAACAAAATCAAAACCCTTGAGCAGTTATCTCGGCGGGGGGTGCGGGGGTGGGGGAATTGCTGGCGCTTTAGTTGACCTTAGGTGAAAATGCTGGCCTGCACTGCGGGGCTATGGGCTGGGTCCCCATCTCTGGCTTGTCAACCTAGGTGCTGCAGGAGAGGGACGCCTTGAAGGGAGCGCAGAAGCCAGCAGTGCTGGTGAAGATCGCCCCCGACCTCACGGCCCAGGACAAGGAGGACATTGCCAGTGTGGCGAGAGAGGTTTGAGTTGGGGTGGTCCAGGGCAGGGTGGGGGTAGCCTTCATCGTCCACTGCTGCTGGGATAACACAGAAGGGCATGATTGGTGACTTCCTCTGTGTGAAGTGGACAGCTGGTTGATTGTCTGTCATTGTATAGTTCATCTGGTAGCAAACAGTGAGTTTGAAAATGTGTTTGGTGAGTCTTTTTCTTGCTTCTGATCTGTCTTCATCCAGAAAGTCTGAGGCCTGTGCTAGTCTCTGCCAGTCTCACCTGGGACTTAGAATGGTGTCTGTTCCTTTCCAGCTGGTGTAAACACCAGGCTTCTCTGGCTAAAAAGGTAGTAGGAACACAGTCTGCTGTTCTGGACTTCAGTCTTGTTCTACTGTGTACTCCCTGAGATACTCACAGACAGCTTGTTCTAAGGGTCAAACTCTGTGTAGGCACTGTGATGGGTTCAGCAGGAGATGCTGCTGTGTCTTCAGCATTGAGAGGCTAATTCTGATGGCTTCTCCAATCAAGATGTAGGTGAGGCCTGTGAGGGTCTTGCTCTGCAGAGCTGGCCCCTGGCCTGGTGGCTGCTTCAATCCTCAAAAGACAGTTTCCTTGAGTACTTCAGATCCATGGCTTAAGGCTCTTTTTCTGTCTTGTGCTGCAGCTGGGCATTGATGGATTAATTGTCACAAACACCACAGTGAGTCGCCCGACTGGCCTCCAAGGTGCTCTGCGTTCTGAGATGGGAGGACTGAGCGGGAAGCCACTCCGAGATCTGTCGACCCAGACCATCCGGGAGATGTACACCCTCACTCAAGGTAAGGCTTTTTTGTTTGTTTGTTTGTTTGTTTGTTTGAGGCAGGATTTCTCTGTTTAACACCTCTGGCTGTCCTGGAACTCACTTGGTAGACCAGGCTGGCCTGGAACTCACAGCCTCCCTAGTGCTGGGATTAAAGGCATGTGCCACCATTGCCTGGCTAAGGCAAGACTTCTTTGGACAAATGTGAGGTCCTGGATCTTCCCTCATTCACTGTGTTTGCTGAGAACTCTGGTTCTGCCCTCATCGGCTGTGTTTGCTGGGACTGAGGCCTGATGGAGCCCTGGGTCTTTAGCCCTCCCTTCCCGGCCTTGCTATGTGCTTCTCTCCAGGCAGGATTCCCATTATCGGGGTTGGTGGTGTGAGCAGTGGGCAAGATGCGCTGGAGAAGATTCAGGCAGGGGCCTCCCTGGTGCAGCTGTACACGGCCCTCACCTTCCTGGGGCCACCCGTCGTGGTCAGGGTCAAGCGTGAGCTGGAGGCACTTCTAAAGTGAGTAGGGTTCGATGCAGCTGAGACGTAGAAAGTGACACTTGTCATCAGTCTATTGTGTACTCCCAGAGGGCCGGAGGGAACACTGAGGGCAGGGTGGGACGATTTCTCTGCTGCAGCTTTGGCCAAGGACAAACAGTGCCAGAGGAATTCAGAATGCTTCTGAGGCAGGGCTCATTACAAGGCAGGACTTGCCACTTGCCCAGGGGCCGGGCATGGAGGATGAAGTAGTAATTTACATTGACTCAGTGTCTGGAAGCTGCAGGTTATAAAGTCACTTCCCTTCCTGCACAGAAGGCCTGGCTGTACATATGTGCAGGGGCCTGGGTGAGGGCAGAGTAGCAGTGGTTGTAAGGTGTGTTGGGTGGGACGGTGTGGTAAGCGGTGTGCTCATGGTGAGTGTGGGCTTCCTTAGGACAGGCTATTTGTTTTCTGTCCAGAGAGCGGGGTTTTAACACAGTCACAGAAGCCATTGGAGCAGATCATCGGAGGTGACGGTTCCTGCCAGATGCCCCATCCAGAACGTGCCCACCAACTCAAGCAAGCCTTGTGGCTGCATCATAAGAGGAAGATCTGTCTCAAGCTATGTCCCTTGACTGTGTGACCTGGCTGGACTGCATAAGCCAGTCACGGTTATCACTAGACAGTAAAGGCTTTCTCTAATGAGACCATGAACTCTACAGTCACTTTCTGGATCTAAGTCCTGGGATCCCTCAGTATTATAAGGACATTGGCTCTTTGGGAGGAAAAATCATGGAGAAAATAAAGCCATTTCAATCTGTTTTCAAATCTTGTCCCTCCCTGGGGGGTGGGGGGGTGGGGGGGGCAGATCCCTGCCCAGATGCTGAAGGTCTTTCTGGGCCTCTATTCCCTGGTGGTGGTGGGGGTGGGGGTGATCCCAGGACTCTGTCATTCAGTTGACTTGATTTATTTTACATTTCTGACTTTATTTTGAGAATATTTCAAACATAGTTGAAAGTTGCAGGAATAGTCAGTGAAGTCTGGGTCCTTCATTTTGATCTACCAGGGGTCACCATTTGTCACAATGGCTTCTTTATCCTTCTCTTTCTCTGCACACTTTCTCTGTGCACGCACGCGCGCGCGCGCACGCGCGCGCACACACACACACACACACACACACACACACACACACACACACACCATTGCTAGTGTATACTATTGTTGAAACATTTGATTCGGTGAATGTCACCATTACTTTCCCTCATGAGTGCTTCTGTGTGATTCTCCAAAGCACATCACATTACTGCTTAAATTTCAAAAGCACTATGTGTCTTAGAGTTTTGTTTTGTTTTGTTTTTTGCTGTGATAAAACACTATTACCAAAAACAACTCTGTGAAAAAAGGGTTTATTTTGTCTTATACTTCTGTGTCACACTCCATCACAAAGAGAAAGTCACAACAAGATCTCAAGCAGGGCAGTATTCAATGCGGAGACCATGGAGGGCTGCTTTTTCCTGGCGTGCTCCTTGTGGTTTGCTCGGCCTGCTTTCTTACAGTACCCAGGACCACCTGCCCAGGGTGGCCCCGCCCACAGAGGTCTGGGCCCTCCTGTATCAGTCAAGAAAATGTGTCACAGGCCAATCTCATGGGGGCATTTTTCTCAGTTGAGGTTCCTGCTTTTGATGATTCTAGGCTGTGTCAAGCTGACCTAAAAACTAACCAGGACACTATACATTGTTCTCAAGATAAAAAATACAGTACTGTGCCAGGTGGTTTTGGTACAGGCCTTTAATCCCAAAACTTGGGAGGCAGAGGCAGGTGGGTATCTGTGAGTTGGAGGCCAGTCTGGTCTACAGAGTGAGTTCCAGGGCAGCCAGAACTATTACATAGGGAAACCTGTCTTGAAAAACCACCACCACCACCATCACAAAAATACAGTACTCTCCCAGCTGGGGGGAGGGGTGGTGCATACTTAACCCCAGCACTCTGGAAGCAGAGACAGGTGGATCTCTGAGTTTAAGGCCAACTTGGTCTACAGAGGAAGTTTCAGGACAGCCAGGGCTATACAGAGAAACCCTGTCTCAGAAAAACAAAAAACAAAACAAAACAAAACAAAAGAAACAACCCCAAACAAAACAGTACTCTCCAATTTGTAAAAGTTGCCATTCCTCCTAACCTCATTCTGCAGAAATGACTTCTGTTTGTAGTATGTCCTATCAGCCTCCCCTAGGTTAGCAGGGAAGCACCCACATACGAGTCCACTGTGTTGTGGGTGTGGCATGCCTGCCCTTGTCTGTGTTTATAGCAGTCTAGGCAATGCTATAAACTGCTTTCAGTTTCAGGCGATGAACTCAGGACACTTCTGCAGTTCCATCACTGTTTTCAGATGGTGCTGATGCTATTAGTCTGGCTTGTCTATCAGTAAGATGTATTTAGCCAGTCCTCTCATGATGACTTAATGACTTCCAGCATCTGATGTCTCCTAGAGCCCCAGTGGACATCCTCTCCTCCAGGCTCCTGGGCCCTGCCTGCTTGGGTGTTAAGTTAAGCTGGTTCAGAAAGCTGACTGGTTGATCAGCACAGGTGTGTTTGACATTTGGAGAAAGTCAGCTGACTCCCCATTTCTGCTTCTGATGTAGTTCTGTGGCCAATACTTTTTTGTTCAGTTTCCCATGAAGAGGAACAGGAAAACATGCCATCCAAATATGGATAACGTAGACAAGTGGAAAATGACATAGTGTGGAGCGGTTTGGAGATCTAATCTGGAGAGCACAGGAGAACACTCGTGTCACCCTGGGCCTCATGGCAGGCCTATCGAGTGTGAGCTCTTTGGGCTCTGCTCTCAGTGGGGAAGGATGGTCAGCCAGAGGCTATGCTGGAAGAGGACCATGCTGTCTAGTTGCAGCTCTTCTGCCTTCTGACCAGGTAAGAGAAGGCCAAAATCTTCACGCCTGACATGGCATCTCCAATTTGCACAATATGTGCTGATGTGCTAATTGCTTAAACTGGCTTATGGGACAGATGCAAATTTAGGTTTCCAGTCTAGGTCCATTCCTACTCTTGGCAGTGATGAGCCAGGAGCTCCAGGAGGGCACAGAACAGTTCCCCTCAGCTGTGTGCTGGAGGTCCCCGGATGATTCATGCACCATGGCTAGGACTTTAGGGAGACATCGCATTGCCCATTGCACAGACTGACTCCAGAGTCGCCCACCCACTTTCATCAGGGGCCTCTCAGCCTCACCATGAGAAAGCCTTGGGACAGCCAAACCAAATTCAAAATGACTTCCCCTAACCTTTATAGTAAGAAATTTTAGATGTGCAGAAAAACAAATAGGATAACACTCGTCTTCCATCTAGACTTGGGAATTCTGTCTTTTCTTGTATGTGTTTATTCTGTCAATATTTTTAAACCTACTTATATACTGTATTTTAATTTACTCCTAAATAAATAAAACTTGAACTATTTGAGAACTATATATTTCTGAATTGCCATTAATCTGTAGCTCTAAGAAAATGAGCCACAATTCCCTAACATCTTCTATTGCTCCTGCATATTCAAGCGCCTCCTATTGGCTCCGCATTCCGTCCACAGCCAGTCAAGTTTCACCCATGTGCTCTCTCTTCAGGAATGACCTGAGGTGGCACCCTGCTGGGTTTTGAGAGGCCTGGGAAATAACACAAAGGCAGCTTTTCAGCAGGGCTGTGTAGGACTTGGGAACTGACACACAGGGCCCACTCTCCAAAGGGCTGACCCTATGGGAGGGAGGGAGTTTAGCCATTCACATTCCTCAAATGACCAAGAGGAGGTTCCTGGATGTGGAAAATTCCAGCTGGAGAATATACTACAGGAAATCAAAGAAGGGACAGTGTGAGGGTTGAGTCGCTGCTCCTCCTGTGGTCCTGCCAACCACTTGGCTCAGGCCAGAAGCAAAATGGTCCAAAGGATCGGAACTGGCTTTTCCTTTTGGGCCACAAACCAGCTCCCAAATCATGACACAGAGACTTATTATTAGTTTTGAATGCTCAGCCTCACTTAGCTAGTTTCTGACTAGCTCTTTCAACTTAAGTTAACCTGCTTCTCTTTATTTACCTTTGGCCTTGGGGCTTTTTACCTTTCTTGCATCTGTATATCTTACTTTCACTGTTTCTCTACGTCTGCCTGGCTTCTTGCCCCATTCTCTCCTCCTCCTTCTCTCATTCTTCTTTTCTCCTTTTTGAGCCTAGATTTCTCCTCCTATTTGTTCTCTTTGCCTTCTAGTCCCGCCTATCCTTTCTCTGCCTGCCTACTGGCTGTTCAGTTCTTTATTATACCAATCAGGTGCCATAGGCAGGCAAGGTGAAACAGGTGCTTTTCATAATTAAACACACATCCTTACATCATTAAACAAATGCAGCATAAATAAAAGAGCACAGTTAAAGTAATATTCCTCATCATAAACAAAGTAATACATCTTTGCCTAGTTAAAATACTGTTCTACAACAGGCTCCTCCTGCCCCAGTCACTGAGCAGTGCCCTGGCTGTGGCAATTTCAGTTGTTTTCCTGGATGTTGAATCAGGTTCCTGTTCATTCTTGTTGTTCTTCTTTTTCCTCCTCCTCTCCCCACCCCCTCTCCTCCTCTCCCCACCCCCCCCTCCTTTTTTTTTTTTTTTTTTTTTTTTTTGAGACAGGGTTTTTCTGTATGTAGCCCCAGCTATCCTGGAACTCACTCTGTAGACTAGACTGGCCTTGAACTCACAGAGATCTGCCTGCCTCTGCTTCCTGAGTGCTGGCGTTAAAGGTGTGCACCACCATTACCCAAAAATGAATCTTTCCTTTCTTTTCATTTTTTATTTTTTGAGAAAGGGTCTCACTATGTAGCCTTGGCTGGCCTGAACCTATGTGGATCAGACTGGCCTTGATCTCAGAGATCTGCCTGCTTCTGCCGATCCCCCCCTCCCCAGTGTAGTTCTTAACAGCCTGGTGTGGATCCTGAGTCTTGGGACCCAAATATATCAGACTGGTGGGATCAGAATTTCCATTCTATGTGAGTCTCTAACCATTAGAAAGAAACACAAATGTGTGTATTCATGGAGCTGAGCTGTGCCCCTTTCCTCATTTGTTGTTGAGACCCTGCTTGTCAGTGGCTGGACTTTGTGTTGGGGATGGAGATAACCATGCTTTGCTACTCTTCGTCTCTGCAAAGCCACACATGAACACAAGGGGTGGAATCCTATGGCTCACACTGCATGTCAGGAGGAGCCTGGGCTCCACAGTGGGGAGGGAGTCACTTCTGCATTAACAGCTGTGTGTGGTCTTATTCCTTGGACTGACCCTTCAAAAGTATAGTCCTTTGCTAATTCTACCCCCTCTAGAGATATCTGTCAGTGGATTGGGCTGTGTAACCCCTCCCAGCTCCTCCCAGTGACAGATCCCTGGTTGGCACTCAGGGACTCTGTTGCCTGAATGCAATGAGGCCATTTGCCCGAGTTCTTGCCTAATAATGTACTTCCTAGCCATGTTTCCACGGTCTGTGCTAGCTCCTCACAGCTTTTCTGCCAGTGTCCTTGGATGTCCCTGGAAACCTGGGCCAAGAGGCCCCAGCTCTCAGAGCTTCACTCTCTTCAAAGTACCAGGTTTTCCCAGATTTGGGGAGTGGCAGTGTCCTAGTGGCCTTCCTCCCACTTTGCTGGGTGTCAATGCCATGTTCATAGTTTTGATCTGATATAGAGATTTCCTCAAAGCTCACATAGTTACTGAGAAATGACTTCAGCCTGGCCAGTGTGGGTAAACACTTCTGGGTAAGCCACATCTTAACCCTGGATCTGAAGGCTCTGCTGCCCCATGACTCTTAGAGGTGGCTCTGGTGGGAACTGGGGCCAATGATACAAAGGACCCTTACTCCCAGAACAGATCAACATGTAGAGTAGCCCCCTAGTGTGATCCTGGGCTTGGCCTATGTTCCAGACCCATCTCCTCTGCTTACTGTTTCTTACTTACTTTGTTGCTCTGAGTGAATTCCTGATCTTGTATCTTGGCTGCGAAGATAGGCTTGTTAAATGATGATAGGTCCTCCTGCTTTGGAGACTTGAAGAATCCAATCAGTAAGTGCTCAGAGTCCATGTAGAATAGTGCCTGGCCCATGGTAAGGACCCTCGCATGTGGCCTGTCATTACTGTGTGATGACTGCCTTTTCTGTTAGGGGCTTGACAAGCTGGTTCTCTTCATCAGAGACAGAGCAGGTGGCACTTGGTCATGGTGTTGCATCATTTCTGCTCCCACCCCAAACTTTGAAGGCAGAGGTTCTGTTTACCCTCTATTTAGTTCAGCAAATAGAACTGATTTATGTGCTGGCATTTCTGGGGACACTGATGACAGAGAATAAGCAAATGCCAACATGTCACACTAGTTACTTAGGCTCCAGAAGGCCACCTGTCCTACAAATTGAAAGTGAAGAAAGTAAGCAAATCCGGTATGGTTTTTGGATACAGTCTTTAGAGTACACAATCTCTCTCTCACCTTTGACCAGTTTCTTACCAGGAAAGGCAGACTTTATTGACTGTTGTGACAGACTTTGTGTGTTTCCCACACTTGCTTGTCTGTCCTTGCTGGAAGGGGTTGGCTTGAGGATCATGTATAGTTTGGCAGCTGGGACCTTGGGAATTCCTCATTTACACAATGTTTGGGAGGAGGTTGCTATTTTGGATATGTTTTTCTAAAAGCTTGAAACTTTGGTACATATGGTACAAACATCAGCAAGTTTGTCTGCCAGTGGCCCAGTGTTTGAGAACAGAATTTCAGGCACTCAGAAGCATGGCTGGGAAGAGTGCCTGTGTTCCTGGCAAGGCAGTTCCTCGTAGTCTCTGATAGCTGATTACAGGGTGATATTCTAGAAAGGGGTGTTGTAATAGGAATGCCTGTTTAATTTTCATATTGAGACAAGTTGCAACTTTGAGCAACATGCTCTGGGCTCCAATACTCCTTTTTTAAATCTGCTAGAAAGCCATGTGTACTCCCAGGAAAACATGTGGTTCTCTGATCATGCTGCTCATGTTTTTGCCTTCCCTATCTCACCAATTCTGAGATGCTGATTATCTTTCCATTTTAAAATATTTATTTATTTTATGTATATGAGTGACCTGTCTCCACGCACACCAGAAGAGGAAATCAGATCCCATGATAGATGATTGTGAGCTACCATATGGTTGCTGGTAATTAAACTCAGGACCTCTGGAAGAGGAGCCAGTGCTCTTAGTCTCTGAGCCATCTCTCCAGCTCTATCTTTCCATTTTTAATGTCTCAGAAACTGAGATGCTTCTTACAAAGATGGTATCTTTATGAATTTGTCAGTTTGTTGTGTGCATGTAACACACACACACACACACACACACACACACACACACACACACACACACACACACACACACACCACTAGCACCATCACCATCACTGCCAACAGCAATACCCAAAATAAAAAGCCTGATGTCTGGGAGCCCATCCTCTTACAATCAGATATAATAGAGAAAGAGTGTCCTTGGCATTGGGATTTTAAAAAAATCTCCCCAGGAGAGAAAATAGCAAAGCATATGAGCTGCTAAAATACAGCTCATCTGCTGTAATTGTTTCTGTTCCTAGTTTTCACGGTAGCCCCTTCTAGATTCTGCTTATTGTATGTCTTGCATTCTTATGTCTCCACTAAAGATTCCCACTCACCTGCATGCATTAGTCATTCTTAAATCTCCATGAAAATGTTGGCTCTTAAAGGGCAAGGCTTTCATCTGATCTAGTCTCTGCTGGAGCTGGAAACTCACCACCTAAAACACCCAGGCACACTGAAGACACCAGAGCAACACTTGGCCAGTGCATGCATGGTTCTTTTGTAGTTAGCTTCCTGATAAACTCATTCCTCACACACTTTCTAGCCAAAGTGTTTTCTGCTCAGCCAATTACTTTTCAAGCCTTCCTTTTCAGCAGTCTTTTGAGTGCTAACATTGAAAAAAGTTGAGTTTAGAGCCAGAGTTCAATACCTCTTCACCGGCTCCCAGCACTGGTTTCCTCTCAGCTATGAGGCAGCTCTTTCCTTTGTCTTCTTCACTGTTGCTACTTTTTTGTAATTTGTTTCTTTGAACAATGTCTTGGATTTCCCCTTTCTTTTAAAATTCTTCAATAGTAAATTTGTCTTAAATTCATTTCAAGTTATTGTCTATTGTTAGAGACTGTGTTTTATAAAGTGTTTTGGGCTGGGCATAGGCCTGTAATTCCAGCCATTTTGTAAGCTGAGGGAGGGGGATGACAAGTTAAAAGCCAGATTGGGGAGCTTAAAGTGGCCCTGTCTCAAAATATAAAATGAAAGAGGCCAAGTGTAGGCTGAAATTTTTGTCCCACCAGCAACTCCCAAATAAATACACGAGACTCAATAGCTCAGGCTTTTTTACTAACTAGCTCTTACAACTTAACCTATTTCTATTAATCCATGCACTGCCCTGAGGTTCATGACCTTTACCTCTATCCCATTTTGTGTGTCCAACTCGTTCTCCATCTCTCTGGTGTCTCCTGATTCTACCATTCTTCTTCCCATCATTCTCAGTTTGGTTTTCCCACCTGGCTTTATCCTGTTCAGTTATTGACCAGTTGGCTTGTTTATTAAGCCAATCACAGCAACAAGTCTTCACAGTGTACAAAAGGATTTTCCACAGCAGTCAAGGATTTAGCTCAATGGTAGTGCTTGCTTGGTTCCATTCCCAGGATCATCAAATAAAGCCTTTATGGGATGGACTAGTTATTTTTCTGTTGCTGTAACAAAATACCACTCACAAGAAAGATTATTTTGGCTTATGGTTCCCAAGGGGAAGTCCATAATGGCAAGGAAAAAAACAGTGGCAGGTGGCAGGAGCAGGAATCTGGACAAGAACTTTTTAAATACACAGGAAACAGGGAGCAGGCAGGAAGAGGGGCCAGGCTAGAAACCTCAAAGCTCCTCCCCAGTGACCCACTTCCCTAAGGAAGACTGCACATTCTAAAGGTTCTATAACCTGCCCTGAAGTGCCACCAAGTTTTCAAATACAAAGTCTGTGGGGGATGTTCCTTACTCAAGCTCCGGCATTCTTCCCTGGCCTCTGCAGGCCCATGGCCATTTCATAATGTGAAACACATCTAGCCTGGCTGAAAAGTCCTCATTGCCCTTAAAGTCTTAACACTGTTCAAGAGTCCAATGTCTCTTCTGAGACTCAAGGCAATCTCCTAGTTATAAATTCCTGTAAGACAAAACACAAAGCACACACCCCCAACACACAACTGTACAGCAATAGTGGACTGAACTGGCCATCTCCTGTAATCAGATTAGTGACTACCCTAATTGTCATCAGAGAGCCTTCATCCGGTAACTGATGGAAGCAGATGCAGAGATCCTCAGCTAACCTGAAGGAGTCCTGTTGAAGAGAGGGAGGAGCCAGCAGGGTCAAGGTCATGATAGGGGAACCCACAGAGACAGCTGACCTGAACTTGTGGGAGCTCATGGACTCTGACCAACAGCTAGGAAGCCTTGCATGGGACCGACCTAGGCCCTCTACATGTTTGTAACAGTTGTGTAGCTTGCTCTACTTGTAAGGCTCCGAGCAGTGGGATCAGGACCTGTCCCTGGGTCATGAATGGCCTTTTGGGAACCTGTTCCCCATGATGAGATGCCTCACCCAGCCTTGATGCAGGGGGAGGAGCTTGGTTCTGCATCAATTTGATGTGCCATGCTTTGTTGACTTCCACGGGAGGCCTGCCCTTTTCTGAATAGAGACATGGAGGGGGAGTGGATGGGGAAGGATAAAGGGGGAGCAGGAATGGAAGGGGAAGAGGGAGGGGAAACTGCAACCAGGATGTAAAATAAATGAAAAAATGTAATTAATAAAAAAGTCTCAGTTCATACATGTACTTGTTTCAAGCTTGAAGTTCATTTTGTCAAAACTAGTACAAGGCCTTAATCATTTAATGCATGCATATTTGCACGTATGTGAGTGCATGAGTGTGAATGCATGTGTGTGTGAATGCATGTGTGTGTAAAAGCATGTGTGTGTGTGAATGCATGTGTGTGTAAATGCATGTGAGTTTGTGAATGCATGTGTGTGTGAATGCATGTGTATGTGAATGCATGTGTGTGTAAATGCATGTGAGTGTGTGAATGCATGTGTGTGTATGTGTGTGAGTGAGTGTGTGAATGCATGTGTGTGTGTGTGTGTGTGTGTGTGTGTGTGTAGGCCTGAAGTTGACACTGGATGTTAACATACTTTCTGAATTGGGATAGAGTCTCTGGCTGAACCTGGAACTTGTCATTTCCGGCTAGCCTAGCTTGCCAGCTTGTTCCATGGTTTCCCTGTCTATAGTAGGTAATTACCAATATGGAGTCAGGTAGAAATATTAGGGTATTTAATAGGGAAAAGCCTTACTTACAGAGCGAACCAGCCAGCCGGTGGTAGTCTGTACAGCAAGAAGCAAAGAGAGAAACCGAAACCAAAAAACAGTCCCCCACTCACTCTGACCACACCCTCACAAGCCCTCAGGTACTCCTGTAGCCAGCCCCTAAGAAGGCGTGGCTACAGCTTCCCCTACACCTGTCTCTGCCTCCAGAGTGCCAGGATCACAGGGAGGGCCCATGACTGTCTGACTTTTGTGCGGGTGCTGCAGTTCCTAACTGTGGTCTCTAAGCTTTATTCATTAAGGCTTCTCCCAAGCCCTCAATAAAATCTTTTTTAAAACTGAGTATGGGCCAGAAAGATGTTTCAGTAGTGAAAAGTGAGCTCTATCCCTGGACCCATGGACCCATGGATCCATGGACCTTCACATGTGTACTGTGGCATAGCGTGTGCATGTGTACACATACACATCTATACATATATGATAAATGAAATAAACTGTAAAACACATGACCATGATACCCCTCCTAAAACCCAACAAAACAAAACAAAGGAAAAAAACCAAGTAATACAGATGGAGTAATAGAGACAGGTATTACTGGGCTTATGCCCAGAATTTGGGAGATGAGGATTGCCACTACATTATGGGCCACTTAATGAATTCCAGGTAGCCTAAGCTACAGTGTGAGACTCTTTCAAAAAAAAAAAAAAAAAAGAGAAACCCTCCCCAAAACATCACTTAAACCAACAATAACTGATTAATATAATAAAGGTAGGAGCAGGGAAATAAATAGAACTTGTGGATTAAAAACAACAAAAAAAAAACCAGAACAATGGTAGACTTAAGAAATAACCCTACTTGTAATTACATTAAATATAAATGAACCAAATATTCTAACTGAACGGAAAAGGGTGGGGAAGTTCTCTAGGTAATTTGGTAAATAGGAAAGATGAAGCACAGAGACTAGTCAGAAGAAAGTTCTAGCATTCAGAGACTTTGTGGCAAGAAGAATTGCTAGAAATAAGTCAGGACATTTCATAATAAGTGGTTGATTCCAATGGAAGATGCAATAAGCCTAAAACTGACTGCACCTAATAATAGAACTTGAGAAGAGACAAACCAGTTTTTGAAATTACATGGAATATGTTCAGTGAGCACAGCTAGAACTGATGTCAATACGGAGAAATCACTAGAACTTCCATGTTTGCAAGTTTAGCACCATGTAGTATGTACATACATTCACATAAATAAAAAGTATGGAGCAAACAAGACATGAAATGAAAATTGCAAATATTTTTCAATGGCTGAGTAAAGTGTATTAAAACATGGGACCTAAGTAAAGGGCTTCAGGGGAAGGGTGTGGCTTTTAAATGTATGTATCATTCGTAAAACGCTTACATTGACGTCAGTTTCTACTTTAAGAAGTTCAGAAAATAAAATACACCTAGGAGAGAAAGGGGAGGAAAAGAGATGGCAGAGGGAACGGGAGCCACTAGGCCAGGTGTGGTGTATAGACCTGTAATCTCAGCACTTAGAAAGTAGAGGCAGACTTTGAAGGTCAGCCTTGGTTACACAGCCAGTTTGAGAACACCCTGGATCACATGAGACTCTCTTCAAAAAACCAAAAAACAGGGGTTTGGAGAGACAGCTCAGTTGTTAAGAATGCTTATTACTGTTGAAGAGGGCCCCGTTTCAGTTCCTGGCTCAAAACTGATTGTTACTGTAGCTCCGGGAGACCTGAAACTCTCTTCTGTCTCCAAGGGCACCTGCACATGTGTGCATATATGCACATATGCAAGCACATACATGAATAAAAATCTTAAAAAGCAAAGCAAACAAGCCAAACCAAAATAAACCAAAACAAACAAACAAACAAACCCCAGAAAGTTACTGACATAAAAAAAGAGACAAACAATATAAGTCAAAGTCAGGAGCCACCGACTCTGCTCCGTGATAAAGGCACCTGCTGGGAAGCCTGGACCTGAGTCCTATCCCATATCTACATGGTGCAGGAAGAGGAGCAACTCCTGCAGGTTGCCCTCTGCCTGCTACAGGCACATGTGCACATGCACACTTACACACACACACACACACACACACACACACACACACACACACACACTTGCCCTCTGCCTGCTACAGGCACATGTGCACATGTGCACATGCACACACACACACACACACACACACACACACACACACACACACGAAAAAAATATAATCAAAGCAATGTAAATATATATCCAGACCTATTGGTTACCTTGATATAGAGAAATAATATGTAAATTTTATTTTATTTTTCTGTAGTGGGCAAACATCTCAAGAATTTGTGGCTGAATGAATTTTTCTTGTTTTTGAGACAGGTTCTTGCTATGCCTGTGGACCAAGCTGGCCTTGAATTCCCTGTGTAGTCTAGAATAGGCATGAAACCCCAGCTTTCCGGCCCCTGCCCACTGCATGCTGGGATTATAGGTGTGGGCCACTGTATTGGCCAGGATGCACCCTCTTTTGGAGAAGCGTTTCACTGCAAGGGGCAGCAGGCTGGCAGTCATTAGAGTACTTTTTAATGAACCTTTAAAAATGTCTTTCCCTTCTAAAATTGAATCTTTGCCTCCAGACTCCCCTGTCAGCCGCTGTCCTGACTTGGTACTTTCAAACTCTTGGGGGTCTTCATTCTCTACAAAGTGCACAGCCACCCCCAAAGCAGGGGGGCTGTGGAACCTAAGAGGAGCAGTCAGTCACAAACAGGCTCTGAGATGTGTAGGGCAGAATGTCAGTCTCACCCACTTGCTTGGGAGGCAAGGTGGGTCCCAGGCCAGATCCCTCTCAGGTAACTACCACCATCTAGAGGAAGCCACCAAAAGCCAGGCTCTCTATGCTGCCCTGGGTCCACAGAGTCGCAGAACTGAATAAGAAGAAACAACACCAGGTGGTGATACTTGCAAAATTTGAGGTGGCCGGAGACTGGGGTTTGCTGATTTCTGAAAGGGAAGATTGATGGGTTCACTGTGGTGGGAGGCAGAAAAAGAGGGCGCCTCAGGAAGGAAGGCCCCTGGCTTAGAGCCACTTCAGTCTGCAGTGAGCCTTCTCTTTAGCAAGGCTCTGAAGTGTACCGGGAAGTAGGTCTCTTTTTTGGCTGTTGAGGGCACTGGGTGAGGAAGAGCTGGCACAGGCAAACTGTGATGGGCGGTACAGTGGACCAGGGGCTTGAGGCAGCAGCCCTCTGCCTTCTCTGCTTGTCTGATGCTGCTGAAACAAGCTTTCTCCAGCCAAATTTAAGAACCTCAGCAGGCCTTCTGGACTTGTGATTCTGAACATCATCCACTTGGCCTGTGCTGAGCTACGCTGAGGTCTGAGCAGGTCTCAGCTGGGTCAAGTGCTTAGCCATGTTTACCCTAGAGAGGGCTTCTGAAAGGAGGGGTCGGCTGACTGTGGCTGGGACTCCTGTGTTCTCCTTAATTCTCCAGCAGTACATGCAGGGATAGCACAGGTTCCTCGTGCGGTGGCTTCTGGATTCTGCATGCAGTAAAGAGAAGGCAAGCCCAGGGGCCAGCTGTATTTCAGGTCTATCCCCGAAGGTTAGGGAAACAGGGTCCCCTTAGTAACAGGAAAGCATCAGAATTCACTGCATGCATGCCACACATGGGTCAAGACCTGGCTCTCCAGACCCTGCTCACATGGGTCACTCGGTGAGACACAGGGCTTGGTGAGTTTTCCTCCACCATTGTATTTGAAATACAAATACTTAATATTTTAAGAATATTGTGTGTGTGCATACATGTGAACAGATAGTAAAGCACTGGAAAATATAACCCCGTGAACTTACCACCCAGACCACAGTTGGGCCACTGACAACCACTTATTTGTATTATTTTTACCAGGTGCTTTCTGTAGTAGTTTCTTCTCACCTCCTCAGGACAGGTAACACTTTACAGTTTGTGTTTTCCATTCCATTCCATTAAGAACTTGAAAAATAAAGTTCTTTTATCCCTGGAGTGTATGGCTATACAATTTACAGCTGAATTTTGCTTGCTTTTTCCCCATGCAGTGAAGTTCACTTACTATTATTGACTTCTTAAGCTTACATTGTGTTAAAAATATATAGAATGTACAGCTTGAGTTTAGCTAGCTGACATTTCAGCAGCATGGATCACAGAAGCACTGTTGCACAACCATCACCACTGTTCCCTAAGCATCTTCACCACCCAACCAGAAGCTACATAAATATTAACCAATAGCTCCCCTTTCCCAGATTCTGTCAGTTTCTTACCTTTTAAAAATATTTTGTGTGTGTGTGTGTGTGTGTGTGTGTGTGTGTGTGTGTGTGTGTGTGTGTGTGTGTGCATGCGCGCGCATGTGTACATGCTTACGGTACATGTAGTTCAATCCACCATGTAATGTCTGGGAGTCCAACTCAGGTCATCAGACTGAACCCTGTCCTTGCTACTCCTGTCCCCTGGCAGTTTCTAATCTACTTTATGTTTCTATGAATCTCTCTTTTGGCTGCTTCCATTTAGTAGGCTTCCAAGATTATGATAGTGAGAGGACCAGGGAGTCAGACCAGAGTCATGACAGGTGCCAGGCCTTAGTTTCAGTTTACTGGAGCTCAGCAAACAGTTCTTGGGAAAGCTGTAACCCAGGGGAAACCGATCAGAGGGCACCCCACAACCTTGTGCAAGCTTAAGAGAACTAAAGGAAGCTTCTCCCACCCTGCAGCTGAAAGGCCCCTAACCACTGAGAGGAGCCAACCAACCTGTAGCAACCCATAAATTATTTGTTTAAAGCCACCAACCAGTCTCCAGACTAATCTCTCCTTCATGGAATTCTCCTAATCCAGTTAAAAGGGGACCCTGCAAGCCTCTCCAGTGGTTGCCATGTGTCACCCCAACATGTTGGATTTAATAAAGCACTCTTGTTTATTGCATACCGTGGTCTTTTACGGGACTTCTGGTGGACCCTAACAGATAGGAGGCATCAACCAGCTCCATTCTTTTCTGTAGGTGAGTAACATTCTTTTGCATGTACAGATCACATTTTGCAATGTTCTGTTGATGGATACCTGTCTGTTTCTACTTTTTGACTACTGTGAAGATGCTGCAGTGAACACTGCTAGAAAGGCCCTTGTTTCAGTTCTCTTTGGTGGCCACCTTGCTGTATAACAAAATTTTTCCTGGGGAGATACAACACACATGTCTCCTCACCTCAGATAGGGATCTCACGACAGACCAAAGTATGTATACCATCAAAGTCCAATATGGTGAGCCAGTTGAGTTTTATTTGGGGTCGCTTATAAGAATACTGATGAGAGGTTACTTAAAGCAGCAGAAAAGACAGCTGCATCACCAAAGCCCACTGCAGAGTAGGAACCTGGAGTCCACTGCACAGCCTGAAGGTATTCATCAGGTTGGAGGGTGTCTTTTCCAAGTGAGACTGGTCTAAGCCTCTTCCAGGCAGTTGGTCTGGTCTGAGTCTTCTTTGCAGCTTTATTGCTTACTCTGGCAGGGAGGGGCCTAGTGAATATCTTGTTCAGTTTCAGGGACTTCCTGAAGCTGTTTGGAGTTGTTTATTTTTCTGCTTAAGGAGCTTCCCTGAAGTATGGAATGTTTCAATCTGGGTGGGGGGACCTGTTGCACGACACCCCTACAGGTGGATTTTCTGGGGTACACAGTGATTCTGTTATTATCTTTTGGACAGACTATGGAGCTATGCCTTGGAGCATGCCCCATTCTACATTCCTACCGCAGTGCACAAGGGTTCCAATTTCCCCATCTCTTCCCTAAGTCTTGTTTTGCTGTAGGAGACTTTCACACACATTTTGGGTAGAAAGTCTTTATCAAGTAGAATATTTGCAAACATTTCCTCTCTTTTGGTGGATTTTTTCATCTTTGGTTTTATGTGTTATTGTTGTTTCCAAATTATGTGTAGGTGTGTGTGTGTGTGTGTGTGTGTGTGTGTGTGTGTGTGTGTGTGTGTGTGTCTTACATGTGAGTTCAGAGGCATTGGGCACCACCCTGGAGCTGGAATCTAAGGCTATTGTTGTGAGCCACCTGATACTGGGGACTGAACTCAAGTCCTCTGGAAGAGCATGCTGCGAGTGCTCTTAACAACTGAGCCATAGCTCCAGTCTTGACTTTTAACTTTCTTGATATTGTTTGTGTTTTGGGTGTCATATTTAAGAATCCTTTACCAAATTGTGCTTGGTTTTGAGCTTTATAAGAGCAGAATTATTCCCAATGCAATCTCCTGTTACTTTGTGCTTTTCTTTTTTCAAAATTATAAGATTATCTCTGTTCTCTGTTATCCAAGCATTTTCATGGCTTTACAATATTCCATCAGGTGACCACACCACACATTAGTTCCCAGTCCCCCGTTGATAGGTATCTGTGCTCTTCCCAGTTGTTTTGATATTGCATCGATGCCACTATAAACACATGGTTCTTTGGTATGATCTGATTTAAAAACAGCTAACTTTTTTTTAGTTGCTATGTTTGAGTGAACAGCATACCAGGGCAGGCATTTGACTGAAACATTGATGTTTCTCAGCTACCTATTTTGACTAGCAACTGGACTATGAAGCTATAGGATGTCAGGATATTGAGCTTGTTCTCGTCTACACTAACCAGGTGGTGTGGTTTTTTGCTAAGAGCAATCAGAGGAGACACAGCAGGTTCATTCACTGATTTCAAATCATAACACTTAGCAACAGGAAGATGTCCACACAGGTTGGGGGGAAACTGTGAAGTGGAAACCCTTTCCTTACCCACCCATCTTCCCTGGGTGAGGTTGCAGGGGTCTACACCAGAGCGTCTATCTTGAAACCATCCCAAGATAGACCGTTTTCAGCACTGAAGACTCTGGAGTAAAAAGCCAGCATGAGGGTCCCATGTCAGTCTACACTACAGCTTTCATCACTCTGAGGGGAGAGAGGAAAGGGCCAAGACCCAGTAAACCCAGATTCCAGATCCTTCCGCAATCAGGAAGGGATGCCCATGCTTGGGCAGCACGGTTGAGAAAAGGAAACACTTTCTTTATAGTCACAGCTAGATTGGGTCACAGGGGTGTCCCAGAGGGCTTTGAAATAACTCAAAGAAAGGTCCCCTCCAAAAAAATAAAGTGTGAGATTGACAGCCCCTCTTCTCCATCCCACCCTTGTGCTTGGTTTTGAGCTTTATAAGAGCAGTATTATTCCCAATGCAATCTCCTGTTACTTTGTGTTTTTCTTTTTTCAAAATTATAAGATTATCTCTGTTCTCTGTTATCCAAGCATTTTCATGGCTTTACAATATTCCATCAGCTGACCACACCACACATTAGTTCCCAGTCCCCCGTTGATAGGTATCTGTGCTCTTGGGAGGTTACCCTTGGGAGGTTACCCACCATGGTGGTGAGTGGTGGTGGGGGTGTGATAAAGTTGCCAGATTTCTTCATGATTTGTAAAATAATACCATGGGAGAGGCAAGCATGAAGCAAGAGTTCAACTCTTGACAGGGTTTGGTTTGTGGTTTGATTACTGGAACAACTGGTGACCTTGACTGGCATTGTGCAAACACAGAACTGGAAGAGGAGGAGGTGGGGGTAGGATGTTGAAGCATAAAAGGCTCAGCAGGAGTCACCACAGCACGGACCTTCCAGAGATCTGCAAGAGACGCCCAAGATGAGGTGAGTCTCCAGTGCACATCTCACGTTTTGGGTACTTAGTGCAGAAGTCTATGGGAGAGGTGCAAAATGGAAAGGGGCCAATGTGTTAAAGTTCTAGGTGAGCCAAGCCTTCAGGTCACAGGCTGCTGTGGATGGCTGTGAACATAGCTCAAAACAAAACTGTAAACTTACTTATAGCATTATGAGATTTCCTTCCTTCCTTTCTTCCTCTCTTTTTTTTTCCAACTTGATTGTGCAGTTTGAGTTGTGAATTTTGTAGGTGACAATGTTATGTTGAAATGTCAAAAGCAGGATGTGCCTGGAACCTCAGTGAGTGAAGGGCCAGTGACTAAACCCCTTCCTCCTGCACCCATAAGAGATGGACTTTCAGTTGGGCTGTCTATCTCTAAGGAGGACCTTTCCTCCTAAGATTATAAAGGTTTTGTCTTGATCAGGCATGAAACGGCCTCCTGGAATATTGACTGTGCCTATTAACATACCTACTTTTAATGAAAGAAAGACAATAGTCACACATTTTTAGTGACACAATAAAGGCACCCTGATTTTTATCAAAATAGAAAAACTTTGAAGGTTAAGAAAAGACTGGAAGTGGAATATCACCAAGAATTTCCTGACTGGCCAGCATCTGCTGGGATTTGCTTATCTTTTCTGTATAGTCTGCACACCTATGATGGTCACAGTCATGCCTTTAGGAAGCCAGTTTTCTCCAGGTAACCATCTGGCATTCTTGGTCTGATATAGCATGCTTTAAAGGCAAATACTCACAAAGTAATAGGAACTTATGAGTTCCTATAGGAATATATGAGTTAGGGCTGATGATGCACCCAGAAGCTGAGGTAGGCTGAGCCTGGGAGTTCAGAAGTTTGTGACAAGCCTGGGCAATGAGTGAGACTGTGTCTTAAGAACAATGATAACTATGACAAATTATACATTTAAACAACCTTTTCATTATGGGAAATTTCAAAAAGAGTAAGACTGGCAAACTAAATCACAGCTGCCATCTTTAAGCGAGCTAACAGTGTCTTCGTAGCCCAGTCCTTCATGGATGGACGACATGGACCATCACTAGAGAAGAGGCTCACAGCTCTGTGCTTCCTCTCCACTCTACTCTCTTCTTGCCCCACCTTCCCCAGCTGTTTTGAGACAGGCACTTGGGATGTAGCATAGGCTGTTCTCAAACCACTGATCCTTCGGCCTCCACCTCAGAGTTTGGAGAGTTGGGATGGCATCTATGCTACCACACTGGTGGTCTGGTGGTGCCTTCCTGCCTCTGTTTTGGTGGTCCCTTTCTGAAGCTTGTACAGAATTCCCAGTGACACAGAGCTTGCCTGGAATTTGCTGAACCCAAGGGGGTAGGGGTGGTGGGGGATAGATGAAGCTCCTTTCTTTACTGACTGATTAATGGAAAGTGTGTGTGTGTGTGTGTGTGTGTGTGTGTGTGTGTGTGTGTGTGTGTGTGAGTGTGTGTGAGATGCATGCACACACGTGTGCAAGGAGACCAACTTTACCCTCCTTCTTGCCACCTCTCTTCAGAGCCCTGGGAACTGTTGTCGCTCTCCTGCTCTGGGGACAGCTTTTTGCTGTAGACTTGAGCAATGATGCCATGGATACTGCAGGTGAGTCTCTGGGCTTTCCCAGGAACTGTGCAGCCCAGCTCAGCTGTGCCCTGGTCTGGCCCTATCAAAGCTGCACTGTGTTAGGGAAGATCCAGTTCGTCTTCCTGTCCTCTTATTCCATACATCTTTGGGGCCTCCCTTCCTCAGCTTCCACTCGGGGGTGAAAGGGAGTCTGGTGTGCAGGGCAGCTCCCTCTTGGCTGGCTTTTTGTAGGGAGTCATCTGGGCATCCACACCCTTTATTAGCTTCTTTTCCTTGGCAGATGACAGCTGCCCAAAGCCACCAGAGATTGAAAATGGCTACGTGGAGCACTTGGTTCGCTATCGCTGCCGCCAATACTACAGACTACGGACTGAAGGCAACGGTAAGGCCTGGATGAGCACCCCTCCCTGCATACCTGGCCCTGTTTGGTATTCCCATGATGGATCGATTAGGACTGTCTGGAGCCAGGAGAGTTAGATTTAAATAAAGTTTCTGTCTCCTGTTGGTGATCCTTCCATCAAACTGAGTTGTCTCATCTTCCTGTTCTGTTTTGTTAAGGGGCAGCAATTCCATGGCCCCTGTTGCCCAGCAGTGCTGTCTTCACCTATGACATTGGGCAGCCTCATTATATTCTTGAGAGTTTCTAAGAACTTCACTGCATCACTCTTTGTTTCAATTTTCTGCCGAGAAAACTAAGGCACAGAGAGGGGCAGAGTCAGTGTCTGAATCCTGACTTCTTCCTGTCTCACACTACCATATGTCATGACTAACTCCTGTTCTGCCAGGCACAATGTGACCTGAGGCACGGTACTCCGGCCTTCTTCCCCTCCCTGTCCTCCAACTTTAACCCTTCTTGTTAGAAGTCTCCTCATGCCACACTGGGGCCAGATTGGCTTTCTCTGAGCTCATCTCCTCCTTTTGTTTCAGGAGTGTATACCTTAAACAGTGAGAAGCAGTGGGTGAACACAGCTACTGGAGAGAGACTCCCTGAATGTGAGGCAGGTGGGTGCCGTTTGCTTATTGTTGGGTGTAGAAGCAGCAGTGGCTGATGCTTCCAGGGCCTCCGCAGGTGGGGCCTGCTCTGAACTTCTGCTCACATCCCTCCCTCCCTTTGCAGTGTGTGGGAAGCCAAAGCATCCTGTGGACCAGGTGCAGCGCATCATAGGTGGTTTTATGGATGCCAAAGGCAGCTTTCCTTGGCAGGCCAAGATGGTCTCCCGGCACAAACTCATCACAGGGGCCACACTGATCAGTGACCAGTGGCTGCTGACCATGGCCAAAAACCTCTATCTGAATCACAGTGAGAATGCGAAGGCCAAGGACATTGCCCCTACCTTAAAACTCTACGTGGGAAAAATGCAGCCGGTGGAGATAGAGAAGGTGGTTATCCACCCCAACCGCTCTGTGGTGGACATTGGGCTAATCAAGCTCAAGCAGAAGGTGCTTGTCAATGAGACAGTGATGCCCATCTGCTTGCCTTCCAAAGACTACGTAGCACCTGGCCGTATGGGCTATGTGTCTGGCTGGGGGCGGAATGCCAACTTTAGATTTACTGATCGTCTCAAATATGTCATGCTGCCTGTGGCTGACCAGGACAGCTGTGTGCTTCACTATGAGGGCAGCACAGTGCCCGAGAAGAAGACTCCCAAGAGTCCTGTTGGGGTACAGCCCATCTTGAATGAGCATACCTTCTGTGCTGGCCTGACCAAGTATGAGGAAGACACCTGCTATGGAGATGCTGGCAGTGCCTTTGCCATTCACGACATGGAGCAGGACACTTGGTATGCAGCTGGGATCCTGAGCTTTGATAAGAGCTGTTCTGTAGCTGAGTATGGTGTGTACATGAAGGTGAATTCCTTCTTGGACTGGATTCAGGAAACCATGGCCAAGAACTAGTGCAATGCTGACTAGAAGGCTTTGCACAGTCAGACTGGCTGAGAGCACTGTTCACCATGGAAGAGGGGGGAGGTGGAAGGACAGGACACGATCTGATGGTGCTAGCCCTGCACTGCTCAGTCAGTAATAAAGAACTTGATTCTTATCCATTTGCAGTCCCTGTAGTCTATTCTCCTTTACAGTACAGGGCAGCCAAGAAGCATGGTGGGCCAGAAAAATCGGGACCTCCCACTATTCCAAGGTGCCAGGAAATCCCTAGGGTACTGTAGACTGTCTGCCTTGGGGAGTCATGTTTATGATATCCAGGTCTCAGGGAGATTACTGTGACCCTTGCTTTTTAGTCAAGGGAAAAGACTTGGAGAAGCGAAGTGCTTTGGTTACGGTCACTCAGCTACTTAACCGGGCTGAACTTGATCTTGGGTCTGCTTGAATGCAAACTCTGAGCTCATCTAGCATATCCGGTCACCTCTCTGAAGTGGGTGAGGGAAGCCCCGACCGAGCCTTTTGTTTGTGCTTCCATCTGCCAGTGCCCCAGAAACCAAAACAGGCACAAGCAGGCAGGCTATGGATTTAATGGGTCCTCACCACAGCTCAGCCCACAGATTTGCCCAGTGACGTAAGCTCCTGGTTGTTACTTGCCCCCAGATCTTTTCCATTAGGGATGAACATTAGTAACTCTCTAGAGTCCCCTGGCTGGAATGCTCTGGACTTGGCTGAGTTGGGGTCTCTTCCTCAATGGCTCCTCTTCACAGTGGAGAAACTCACCCTGCATTGGGGTTTGGAGACAAGCCACATGGCCTTCAATATCAGAGACAAAGGGGTCTAGGGAGACCCATCAAGAAGCTCTTCTCTCTGAGCACTTCCTTGCCCCAAGCCTTCAGTTCAGTCCTCTTGTCTACCTTCTCATTATGCCAACCTCGGCCTCTCTTTATGGCACATGAGGCCACCAGGGATGGGCTCACTTGCACCCTCAGAGTCACTGGGGCATCTCCCCAGGGTAGAGCTATGGGATCAAGGGAGACAAAGATCTACCTTCTAGAACCTGGGAGAAAACAGCCAGAAACAGAAACAGCACAGTTCCATACTTACACAACACCTGTCTGCTCCCCAGCAATGCTTCTCCCTTCCTGCACAAGGACTGTCTCTTCTCTCCTGAGACCTCTCTGTCTAGGAGACATTTATAGTTACACAGTATCTAGCACTGGACAGGGCATACAACACAATAAATACTAATGGGAGGGAAAGCACCCAAGACAGACTGCAGAGGCCCCTCTGCCCTCACCCCAGACTTCAGGAGGAATGATGACAGGAATTTCTCCTTGCAGGCTTGGAGATTTTGCTGGCACCTGAGTACTTAGGCTAAAGGACAGAAGACCCAGGTGACAGTGAGTTGGACAAAGAAATTTTATTCTTTCATAGAGATTTGGAGGAAGGTTAGAGTTCACCTACGATTCAGTAACATTAGGGGTCTGATTCTTATGATCTCTGCACACTAATTTTCCATCTCTTGGGCCTAGGGTGGCTGCCATAGCCCCATGTATCATAAGGAAGGGATGGGAAGGGACATTTTCCCCATCCCCTAAGTGGCTCTCAGTTTTAAGTGGAGGGCATAGAAAGCCCCCAACAAGCTTCTTTCTGTGCCACATTAATCAGAACTGGGTCCCATTTCACTTTTCCCTGAAGGACAAGCTTAGAAAAAAGCAGCTGAAACAGGGCTGGCCCTGAGGTGACAGTGCTGCTGTGTCAAGCCTGGGCCTCTGCTGGCAATGAGTCTCTTGCTGCCCAGCAAGTCACAAGCTGTTTGACCATAGACCTCCAGCTCTGTATCTATTCTCTCATTCTAGAGGGTCGGGAACAACAGTCACCATGAGGTTTAAGAGAAACACAGATACTCTGAGGTTGGGCCACGTGACCCTGGAAGGTTAGCTATTCTTCAAAAGCCACTGGAATCAGCAAATGCCATCAGCATTTCCCCCTAGCAATTCTGATAGACCTTTGGTCTTGAGTCTTAGAAATAAGGGGTGGTAGCACTGACTGCTGAGGAGCTCTGTCCCTCGCTTGTTGTTTAGCTTGAACTGTGCTGGATGTGTCAATTTAATAGCCTCCCAGCTATAAACAACAGACTAGGGCAGTGCTTCAGTCCGGAAAACAAAAGAGCTCACCTGCAACTAATAGAATATTAATTACTTCAAGAGAAGCTGGGATAGGAGGGAGCAAAAGGGGCAAGAGAATGAAGGCATGGGGAAGGCTGTGTGTGTGTGAGTGTGTGTATGAGTGTGTGTGTGTGTGTGTGTGTGTGAGTGTGTGTATGAGTGAGTGTGTGTATGAGTGTGTGTGTGTGTGTGTGTGTGTGTGTGTGTGTGTGTGTGTGTGTGAACATGTTAATCAAGTTGTTCAGACAGTGTTGAGGATGCATGACTTTAAGGGTAAAGACAAGTCAGGATAAAGGGAAGTTACAAAACCACCGAACACTATCCCCTGACTGCTCTGAGGCTCTCAGGGAATGGACACTCAGGCACCTGGATTCTTGGGAGTACTGGGGCTTCTGCGCAGGGGCCATTGATTACAGGCACATCAAACCTCTTTGCTGGGGCAGTGAACATGTCTCTGAGGGACTCCAGACCACAGGCCCTCTGGGTTCAGGTCCCATTTCCACCCATGACTCTTTCATCTCCAACAGCCAGATGTTGCTAAATGTCTTGATAGAGGAGGTCATATTTGGGAATATTCTTGGGATCAATAGGACTCTGGACAATAAGTTTTCCCCTCATTGCTCCCCGGTAGATGACTTCAATCAAATCCATGAAGTCTTGTTTGGTTTTGAAGCTTCCTACAAATTTAGTGTGATCTGGAGACCTGCAGTAGAGAGAGAAGTAACCATGGTCAAAGCTTTCCAGTGTGTGAAGCCTGTGTGGTCAGCAGCAAGCAGTAGCCTTTTTCTCCCTTCTTGTCTGGAGGCTCTCCTCCTGTGGCCTGACCACTGCCTTTTCCCAGGTAGAGTATACAGGACTATATCCAGGGCTGAGATCAAAGTTCAGGTGTGGGGAGACTCTGTCTCTTCATCACTTCCCACATCATTACCCTGTAGAGGTAG
Source organism: Cricetulus griseus (assembly GCF_003668045.3). NCBI lineage: Eukaryota > Metazoa > Chordata > Mammalia > Rodentia > Cricetidae > Cricetulus > Cricetulus griseus. The sequence continues at coordinate 185,942,002 of NC_048596.1, read as the reverse complement.
AGGTCTCTGAGTACTAGAGTGGATAGGGTTGTCTCTTTAAAAGCCCACTAGTTCATCACAGTTTCTCAAGTTCTCCCCACTGACACTTCTGAGTTGTGGGTATTAATATAATATAACCTACAAATTATTTTAAACATTAGGTATATTGCTTGTAGAAACTTTTTTTTGTCATTTTTTTTATTTGAATTAGAAACAAGATTGTTTTACCTGTCAATCCCAGTTCCCACTCCTTCCCTGCTTGTAGAAACTTTTAAAAAAGAAACAAAGTCAGCTATGAGGCCAGAAGCCATCTTTTGATGTATATCCTTTCAGGTCGGTGTGGGGGTGTGTTTCCTGTTTATTTTGTTAAGATAAAAATCATGTCACAAACAAGTTAATGATGTGGTTTTGCAAGTAATATTTGCCCCATATGTAAAATATGCATCTACAATGTACTATTAAACTCCTGGAAATGTAATTATTGGATTAAAAGACGAAGCACTTAAAAGGTGTTTGATGCTGTGTCCTGGATTCCAAGTAAGAAGGTTGTACTAAACTAATATAGTAACTGAATCCTAGGATAAGCAACTCCAAGCTCACCTCTACCAGGTAATGAGAAAGCAGACACACCTCTTCAGAGTAAGGGATGACCACAATCTTGGATATAGCCAATAGTACTCATACAGGGGTGTGAACAGGATAGGTGGAGGGCATTACAGAAGATTCCATGTGACTTATTTTGACAAACCTTGAAGAATGACTTCAAAATTCTCTGAGTGGCAGAAAACACTTGCAAGAGAGAAGCGTGTCTCCCTGGCATGAATGCTTCTTTTGCAAATGCCAACTACCAGCTCCCAAAGCTTAGAAACCAGGGATTTTCTTCCAGCAGAGTTTTTTTTTTTTTTTTTTTTTTTTTTTTTTTTTTTTTTTTTTTTTGGTAAAATTATTCTATACTCAGCTAATATGGCTCTTCTATATTTTCTATAACTAAGGATGGTTAGTCAGTACTTCAAAGCTATACTGCTTTTTCATATTTAAGCAAGAAATCACAATTTTCCAATCACACCTAAAACACTCTCACTTTGCACTAAAGTTTCCCATAAAGAGACAACACTCACTCACTTGGCCAGACTCAGGGAGCCAATAGAAAAGTAAGTGAGCTTCTGAACCTGCCCAGATAAAACCAACTTCCCAGACTGGAGAGTTAGCTTACCCATAATCCACTTTCATGTGCTGTCCATTGAAGAAAAATACAGTAGATGGAATATAACTGATGTCAAAGTACTGCGTATAAACTGGAGTGTGGTCCACATCTACCAGGTAGATAGCAGCCATTTTACTTAAGTCAGCAGAGGTCTTTGAGAGCTGTGAATGACAAGATGGATGGAGGTTACACTATACTATTCCAGGTGCATAATGCCTCTTTTGTGAAATGTACTAGAATATTGTATGTGACACTTACTATAACATATTTTGGGGGAAGAAAAATTTTGTTCAAGAAATACTTGAAGCAAGAATCAAGCCCATTTGAATTCCTCATAAGACACCATCCTGGATCTTGCTATGTAGACTAGGCTGGCCCTGAGTTCACAGAGGTCCATCTGCCTCTGCCTCCGAAGTACTGGCATTAAAGTATACACTGCTGTGCCCAGATAAACATACTATTGCTGTTCAGAGGGTGGATCCTTGTTGACAGGGTCAGGAGAAGGCAGTGTGGTGGTTTGAATGAGAATGGCCCTGATGGGCTCATATATTTGGATACTTGTATCCCCAGTTGGTAGCAAGTGTTTGAGAAGGATTAGGTGATGTGGCCTTGTTGGAGGAGGTTTGTCACTGTGGACAGGCTTTGAGTTTTCAAAAGCCCATACCGTTCCCAGTTAGCTTTCTTGTCTTTTGCTTGTGTCAAGATGTGAGCCCTCAGCTACTTTTCCAGCCCATATCTGCCTGCCTGCTGCCAAGCTCCCTGCCATGATGGTCATGGATCCAACCCTCTAAAACTATGAGCCCCAAATAAACTCTTTCTTATATGACTTGTCTTGGTTATGGTGTTTTATCACAGCAATAGAGAAGTAACTAAGACACACCAGGGAAGAGCCCTTACTTGCTGAGCCGTCATCCACATGGGCTCATGCTTGATTACTTTCCAGAAAGGAATCAATACTCACGTAGGGTGAGCTGAGCATGAGGTCTAGTTTCAATGCTCGGAACTTCAAAACAAAACTACAGATCCTGACACACCCACCTGCAACAACTCAGGAACATTCACATAGAGCTGACTCTCCTCAGGCTCTGTCCTCTTAGGAATAAAAGTTAGAGAAGTGCCTGATGCCACCTCCCACAGCTAACTATCTTCAGTGCTTTATACCTGCTAACCCACTTAACAGTTAGTGTATGAGCTGTGCCCATTTTACAGATGACAAAGCTGAGGCAAAAGAGTTAGTTCCAGGACACATAGCTCCTAAGCAGCAGGGGTGGGATTTGAACTTTGGAGGCTTAGTTTCAGAATCAATTAATCTGTATATATCTATATATCTAATTGTTTTGTTGGCATTGGGAGTTGAATTCAGGGCCTTATACATAAGTGGCAGCTGTTCTACCACTGAGCTACACTTCCAGCCTAGAATCTATACTCTCTCTCATAGCTATTTCTGATCATCTTCTTCCAGGTTATGATATCATTCTTACTTATTGACTGGTGTGTGTGTGTGTGTGTGTGTGTGTGTATGTATGCATGATGCATGTGTGAGTATGGGTATACATGGAGGTCAGAGGACAACTTTCAGGATACAGTTTTCTTCTTCACTGTGGGTTGTGGAGACTGAACTCAGGTTGGCAGTCTTGTGCAGCAAGCACTTTCCCTGCTGAGTCACCTCACCAGCTCTGTACATTCACTTTAATGACACAATGCTATTCTGACATTTGGTCCCCAGTTGATGGGTGGGAAAAGGTGCCAGTCCTTGGTTCAATCTCCACGGTAAATAAGAACAAGAAAAAAAAATACAGTAACTCTGTCTCCTAATTTCCCTTGTTACTAATTTGAGTGTGAAGACATACTGTGAAACTTGATCTCTCCACCAGGCACATTCAAGGAGCAGCAAACAAGTAGAGACTTGGCCACCAGGGAAACAGTTCAGAGCCCGCTTTGCATCTTCTGCACCCTGGAGGGTGACTGTTGTTGTGACTGATGAAAGCGCAATGTTCAGACACCTAGGGCTGGCATTTCTTGCTCTTCCACTGCCTGAATTTTCAATTAAAGCTGCTCATTCAAAAATTCACTTACCTGCTGGAGAGATGGCTCAGTGGTTAAGAGTGCTGGATGCTTTCCCAGAGGTCCTGAGTTCAATTCCCAGCAACCACATGATGGCTCACAACCATCTGTAATGAGACCTGGTGCCCTCTTCTAGTCTGCAGGCATACATGCAGGCAGAACACTGTATACATAATAAATAAATAAATAAATCTTTTTTTTTTTTTTTTTTTTTTTTTTGCTTTGTTTTTCGAGACAGGGTTTTTCTGTGTGGCTTTGGAGCCTATCCTGGCACTCGCTCTGGAGACCAAGCTAGCCTCAAACTCACAGAGATCTGCCTGCCTCTGCATCCCGAGTGGCTAGGATTAAAGGTGTGCGCCACCAACGCCCAGCAATAAATAAATCTTAAAAAAATTCACTTATGGCCTAATTCACTTGTGGACAGGCAATGGTGGCACACGCCTTTAATCCCAGCACTCGAGAGGCAGAGACAGGCCAGCCTGGTCTACAGAACGAGTTCCAGGACAGCCAAAGCTACATAGAGAAACCCTGTCTTGAAAAACAAAACATAACAAAAACAAACAAACAAACAAAAAATTCACTCACTATATCATCCAGCTGTAGACAGACAGGGTCCTCATCCCTCCCAAACCTGAGAACCAATACTTTCTCTGCAGTACTTTTGATCGCCTGGTCCACTTCTTTTTTGCTCGTCAGTTTCGGCAAGAGGAAACTCATCTTGAAGAAAATTTCAGTGTTAGTGTGCACGACCAGTTCTACAATGTTTACAGGCTGTTTAGATGAAGTTCATGAGTCCTAATGTAAAGAACAAAACAACACCATTTAGCATCAGCCATGTAACAGGCAATTTAAAAACAAACCTTTCAGGAAAAGTATCTGTGAACAGGCCCCACCCGTGGCTTGCCATTCTTGGGCCCAGCTTCCAGAACTTCATGTGCCATCCTGAATCATCCACCAGGTAACTGCTTTCAGTAATTTCTCTTAGAAATACATGAAAAATTATGTACCATACCAGAAGAACACACACATGCTTCTGTATTTCCACCCCCCTTTTACACAAGAGATAGAATGTATTATAAGTCCAGCAAGTAAGAGATGACATCCTCAAATGTGGGGACTGGATATTTAGTTAGAACAGAACAGGAAGACAAGGCAAAGCCTGTAACTTCAAAGCGCTGATCCCACTCAATAGTCTGTGGAGCTGTGCACAACTGAGTAGGAAGGTAGCTGCACAAAGACAGGTTGGCCTGCCACTAAAGGATACTGCTATCCCCACCCTCAATATCACTGCCTGACTCCAAATGGAACCAGAATTTATGGGAAGTGCTGAGGCAGACAAACTTGCTGATCTCAGCATTCTAGGAGGACGAGCAGTTGGGAATAGCAGAGGCTCAGTACATAGCTCACCCATCTCTCTGCACTTTGCATTGTTTTAAATCTAACATTTAATGAGATTCCCATAGCCCTACACAGAAAACGTCCAGATTTTTATCACGGTAGCATACCATTTCATATGTGGACCACACTTTAGTGGTCCTTCATTGATGGACGTTTGTATATTCTCGTGACCTGGCTTAAGGCGTCTTCCTAGGTGCACTTTATCACATGGCAAACAGATCAGTTATGAGTGTGTGGAGCCAGGCGCTGTGGCACACACCTTTGATCCCAATACTTGGAAGGCAGAGGCAGGCAGATCTCTGTGAGTTTGAGACCAGCCTGGTCTATACAGTAGGCTCCAGGACAGCCTGGGCTACATAGAAAAACTCTTTCTTGAAAAACAACAACAACGAAAGTGTGTGGAAATCACAATTAAATAAATATTCCAAGATATCATCAAAGGACATACTTGAACATGGACAAGTGATTATTATTTCCACTAAGGGTCTCGTTTAGTAGCTCAGGCTGGCTTTGAGTTTGTGGCAATCTTCCTGTCTCTGCCTCACAATTGCTGGGATTACAGGAGCGTGCCACCAAGCCAGGTAGATAACTTATTTACTCAGGGCGGATATGTCTACTTTCCAAAACGTTCCGCACCTGTGTTTTACAAGATGCGGGCGGTTGGGTTACTCCTGGTCCACAGGTGCCAGGGAGGACACAAACCACCTGTCAGCAGTCCGGATTCCTTCACCGATAGCCAAGGCACAACTGTCTCCTTCATCGGTCCCAACCCGGGAAAGGACCTTAACCCCAACTAACCTGGGCTGTTGCTTAGAAACCCTTCTTTGGCCTGCAAACCCGAACAAACGGAAGTGAAAATGAAACACGGACGCAGAAAATGAACGTACCATCGCGCGTCCCAGTCAATAGCCCAATAAGCAGACGGCGTTATTATAGTTCTCGCCCATTTGGCACTGCCCCAACAGGAAGTTATGTCATTTCCGCCCTTAGTAAATATGGCTGACCTCGGTCTGTCTTGCCTCTCACGCCCACAGGCCAGAGGCGGGGTATCAGCTATCACTCTAAGCACGATTGGTCGCAAGGAAACCTGGGGCCCAGAGGAAGACACCGTGGCTTTGAAGGCGTGTTCACGTTGTTTCTCTCTGGCGTCCAGGAACCTTGTATTTCTGGGCTACTCTCGATGGTATTTTTGGACGGATAGAGGACCCCGCGCAGGGCATTATGGGACAATGATGGCCGCTTTCAAACAGTGGAATTTACCTCTTTGAGACCCTCAGACCGAGCAGTGTTCGCGCTGGCGTCCCCAGATCAGTGGCAGAAGGTCCCGAGAGTCGTGCTTGGTGAAGTGAGTATCTCTTCCTCTTTCCAGATCCGTCCTTCGGCCGCCATGGTGGCTCCAGGCGGCCGGGGTCGGTTCGCGGCTTAGGTTTTGGGCCCTGGTTTCAGAGTTCCTCTTGTCCTTGTTACCCAACTTTCTCTACTCACTTGAGCGGTCTTGTGTCTATTCAGCCTGCTCCGGACTTTGTCCCCGTTATGGTCACATCCTTGTGTTTGGGAACGGCCCCCTGAGATCGAGGCATCCGCCCTGCGCCCTGGTTTATTTAGGACGGTGCCCTAACCTGTTACCTAGAGAGTCTGGATAGGGCTCCTGCTGCCTTCCTCCTTTCTCACCGAAGTGTCTCCATTAAGTCTGGTGGTTAATCTATAGGTAGAATATTAACCGCAAAGGGCAGGGAGTTTTTGGTTTTTGTTTTTAAAATCGGTATTGTTGAGAACAATTGACTCAAGGACACATGCAGTTGCTGCCCAAGAAGTCCTTTGTGGCTTCTGTGTCACTGATCTTTCTCCATAATCTGGCCCTGGAATTCCTTGTTTGCTATTTTGAGCGGACAATTAAATCCTTCCTTGACCTGTGTTGTGGATAAACTTCTTGTTGTCCAGAGAAATGTTTGAGTTCTTGTTCTCTTTTAATAGGATATATTTATTCATTTGCTTTAAAATTAGACTTTCATTTTGCCATTGCTGGGTTATAGCAGTCAACAAGACAGCCTCTCGCTTGTATGCAAATGACATTTTAGGACATAAGTCATCATTCAGGTAACTGCTGAGAGTCTGTGTACCTCAGTCTCCCCGTCTGGATTTCCTCATGTATATTTACATGTAACTTTCTTTTTCTGCTCCACCTGATGGAATTTCCAAATGAAGCTCTTGTTTGTTCATCTACATCATGTTTGCAGTACTCCTTGGTAGAGCTGTGCATGCCGATTAGAATATGGCAAAAGAAGTGTAGATTCCAGAGGTACAGTTCTTATGCTTTAACGACTTACTGGAATGAGAATAATTGTCTGTGTGTCCAACATAAGTTCATGCTTCTAAGTAGATGGTATCAGTTAAAGACGAGTGTGTTATCAACCAGGAGATCTTGCAGTCTCTTAAACACTTTCCTGAAATACCACTTCCTTAACTTAGCATTTCTCATATGCAAGTTTGGTAAATACAGTTTCTTATTCAAGAGATTTTTGCCAGCTATGGGCAGCTTTTTTTCCCCCCTTTTTGCACAAAACACTACTGATCACAACAAAAGTCACCAAGTGTGTAGAATATGGATGGTAAAATTATGTCCTTACACTTACACTTTGTGGAACCTGTGGCTTCAAGGGGGAGGGGATAGGTGAGTAGAAGAATGTATATAAAATATTAGAAATATTAGTAAGGAAACTAGTCAGTATACAGGGGCATAATAGCAAATGTGTAATAATTACACTGACAAAACATCTATGGTTCATGTACAGTTGTTAGATTCTCACAGTGGTTCTGTGCAGTGTATAGAGAAGTAATAGCTAACCAAGCCTGCTGCTTACTCTCACAGAAGCAGAAAATGCCAAGAGCCTGGGTATCTTTTTTATTTTTATTTTTTAATGTCTGTTACTAAAGAAGAGGGTGTGCTGCTGCAGCTGACATGAAAAAGGCCAGCGTGTTTGGTTGATGTTTGGAGGCAGTAAGCCAATGGGGATCTTAAAGGTGATTATTGTGATTCTTAAGTAGAGAAAGTAGAAGGGTGAAATTACAGGAGAATAAATTAAATAATGGGTAGGGAAAATCTATGAGTGAGGGCCATGGGCATGAATGAATGAATATGTCACTAAATAGTCTAGCAGTTATGAAACTCACTATGTATCTCAGGCTAGCTTCAAATTTGCCATCCTCTGGAGCCTCCTCAGCTTCTCACCTGCTAAGATTACAAGTGGGTGTCACCGTGCGTAGGACCAGAAACTGGATTTTAATTGAGGTTTCTGACTTACATCTAGTTCCCCTTCTAGTCCCTTTTTGTATTCCAGTAAGAAGTCCTTACTGAAGTTTATTCTTGTCTGGATGATACCCTCTTGATCCTACCACTTGCTCTGTGTATATGTGTCTCTGTGTCTTTCATATATGTTGAGGTGGGAACTGGGAAACTTTTTGAGATCGTCACTGATTTGGTGGGAAAGTCTTCGGAAGTAGCAAAGGGGGCTAGAGAGATGGCTCAGTTGGTGAAGTGCCTTCTCACAAGCATGAGGATCCGAGTACAAGGAAAGCTATGAGTAGAGGCACTTGTGTGCTGAAGAGGCAGACACAGGCAGATCCCAGGAGCTTGCTGACACCCTAGCTTGGCTGGATTTACTCCCAGTCCAGTGAGAGACCCTGTCTCAAAAAGTAAGGGAGCAACTGAGAAAACACTTGACATTGACCTCTGGCCTCATGTGCACACAGTGCCTGTGTACCTGCATGAACACACACACACACACACACACACACACACACACACACACCCTCTGATAGCAGAAGATGCTTTGGGCTCAGTGTAGGGATGGGGTAGCCACTTAAATTTACTAGTTATTCTGGGGTGCGGTAGAACTGAGTTTTCTTATGTTCAATTCTAATGATTCCTGTTCCTTCCAGAGAAATAAGAGCCTGTGATGGAGGACACTGGTGAGGATGCCTCCATCCATCGACTGGAAGGCACCGATCTGAACTCTCAGGTTGGTGGTCTTATTTGCAAGACCAAAAGTGCAACCAGTGAGCAGCATGTCTTCAAAGCCCCTGCTCCTCGCCCTTCATTGCTTGGACTGGACTTACTGGCTTCTCTGAAACGGAGGGAGCGAGAAGAGAAAGATGATGGAGAGGACAGGAAAAAGTCCAGAATCTCTTCTTACAAAGACTGGGAGGAGAGTAAGGATGACCAGAAAGATGCCGAGGAGGAGGGTGATGAGCAGGCCGGCCGGAGTGGCCGCAAAGACAGGTAAGGAAAGAGGGTAAACATTGGTGTCAGAAAATAGTAGCCCAGGTTTATCTCAGTTCCTGCTGGACACCTAAGAGCTTTAGGATTTTATTGTTTTTCTATAATACTGGTGGCGGATAGGAATTGGTAGAGATTTGTGGGAAAAATTCAAAGGCATCTAAGAAGTGGATGATGGAGTTTAAATGCCTGGGTTCTTGCCATGTGCAGGCCTTCAGCACTGGGGAGATGCATTGGAGAGGAATATTGCTTGTTGGCATACCCAGAGATAGAGGGAAATGTTTTCTTCCATGGAAGGCCCTGTCCCAGCTGGTCTCCCTGTTTCAGGCATTACCGATCTGCTCGGGTAGAGACTCCATCCCACCCTGGGGGAGTGAGTGAGGAGTTTTGGGAACGCAGTCGGCAGAGAGAGCGGGATCGGAGGGAGCATGGTGTCTATGCCTCATCCAAAGAAGAAAAGGATCGGAAGAAAGAGAAATCCCGGGATCGAGACTATGACCGCAAGAGAGACAGAGGTAAACTGCCTGTCACCAGTTCTGTTGCCCTTCATCATTTGAACCAGCAAGCCATTCTTTCCCTGTTGCAAGAACTTTTACAATAATGCTCATTAATTGCTTGTAGTACAACTGCTTTGCTTGAGTATGTGGTTCTTGTTTTATTGTGAAAACTGAGGATAAAGGAAATGATGGGTAATCTATTTAAGAAAACAGTTTAGAGTAGCATGGGTGATGGAGAAAGGACAGTGTTGTGGAACAAAATGAGACAGTCCAGTACCAGCCTTGATCATTATGTCTGTAGCTGAGGTTGGCTACACCACTAAATTCTTCATGATAGACATGTAACTGTTCACTTATGATTCTTGTTGGAAAGCAGCTGTTGTGTGAGTTTGACCCTTTCTATCCATTGAGAGGATGTGAGTGTGTGAGTTTTAGCCCATGGATGATGGGGTGTACCTGTGTGAGTGGGGAGGTGTGTGCTTTCTGTCCATGCGTGTGCATATGTTTTAGCATGGAGTACATATCTTTAAGCCCCATGTGTGACTCTTATAGATGAGCGGGACAGAAGTAGGCACAGCAGCAGATCAGATCGAGACGGAGGCTCAGAGCGCAGCAGCAGAAGAAATGAGCCAGAGAGTCCTCGACATCGGCCAAAAGGTATTCTGAGCTCTGTGGTGGCAGAATGAGCAGTAGTCAGCTGTGTTGTCAGGCAGTGAGTTGGAAGTCCTGATTATAGTGTGACCCTCTGGAGTTAGGGGGCCTGAGCACGGTGGGTGTGGTCCTGTCCCTTGCTTGGGTGGATGTACTTCCCAAGGGGATAGGTTGTTTGCTGCAAAACAGGTGTTTCAGATGTCAGGAAACTAGAGATGTGGTGGATCAAGAAGGATTTATTGGAAAAGAACTATTTGTTTTAAGATGAAGAGGTTTGCAGAGAGAAATTGATTCAAGCAGTGAAAGCTGAACTGTTAAATTCAGTCTTTTTAAAAATTCTCATCACACACACACAAAAAGAAAAATTCTCATCACTGCCAGGCAGTGGTGGCGCACACCTTTAATCCCAGCACTCGGGAGGGAGAGGCAGGGTGATCTCTGTGAGTTTGAGACCAGCCTGGTCTACAGATCGAGTTCCAGGACAGGCTCCAAAACCACAGAGAAACTCTGTCTTGAAAAACAAAACAAACAAACAAAATTCTCATCACTATCTTATCTATAGTAAATAAGTACAAGGTTATGAAACAGGGAAATAAGTTGCAGCAGTCAGGATATCTCCTCTGGTGAAGGCATTTGTTGCTAAACTTTATGATCTGAGTTTGTTACCAGGACCCATATGGAAGGAAGCCAACTCCCGAGAATTGTCATCTGACCTCTACATTTGTGCTGTGCCACATGGATACACACAGTTAAATAAATAAATGTAATTAAGAAATAAGTTAGGAAACTAGTTATGGTGGCTTATGCCTATAATCCCAGCACTTTGGAAGCTGAGGCAGGAGGATTGTAAGTTTGAGGCCAGTGTCACCTACATAGAGATACACTGTGTGAAGTCATGCCTCATTGACATTGGATGTTTACTGTGGATGTCTCTGGCCCCAGATGCAGCCACCCCTTCAAGGTCCACCTGGGAGGAGGAGGACAGTGGCTATGGCTCTTCAAAGCGCTCTCAGTGGGAATCACCCTCCCCAACACCTTCCTATCGGGACTCTGAGCGGAGCCATCGGCCATCCACTCGAGATCGAGACAGGTGATGGATAGGTGGGATGTGGGCAGGGAGAGTTGCTGGCGGCGGGGAGGACACAGTTCAGCTTAGTGACAGCTGACCTTGATGTTTCCAAGGACTGTGAGGAGCAAGTACTCAGATGACACCCCTCTGCCGACCCCCTCCTACAAGTACAACGAGTGGGCTGATGACAGAAGACACCTGGGGTCAACCCCACGGCTGTCCAGGGGCAGAGGTAGGGCCTGGAGGCAAGAGCAGAACTGGTTGGTTCAGAGGGGGTTGGGGAGATGGGGGGTGAGGTGGGGGCTGCTGAGTGGAGGCCGTACGCAAGAAGCTGTGCAGTCTTGCAGTTCTTCTGGTCCCCAGGGTTAGCTGGAGTTGCATGGGCCGACCTCGACATTTGCTTTCCTTTAGGAAGACGAGAGGATGGTGAAGAAGGGATTTCATTTGACACGGAAGAGGAGCGGCAGCAGTGGGAGGATGACCAGAGGGTAAAGGCGACATCTCTAAGGGGCTGGACAGGAGGTGGTGCCTATCCCTACAGGTGTGGGTGAAAGGAGGTGTTAGAACCAAGGGTTCTGAGGGGGCCCCAGCAGGACTGGGCTTGAGGAAGGAGATTAATGCTGGTCCGTCCAGGGGCCTGGACCTTTGGAGAAACAGGCTGCACAGTGATGCTTTTGTACTGATGCAGCTAGTCAGATGGGGCTCCTGCAGTGGGTGCCTCTGTGTGCTAAATGTGAGACATGATGGCATGGCAGCCTGCCCTGTGAAGTCAGAGCTGTCTGGTCTCCTCCTGGCCTTGTCCAGGTCTCTTGTGCTGATCACAAGCTGCTCTTGGTGTTCTTGGACTTCTTACCAGATACTGCTTTGCTCCTGTGTGGCTGCATCTCCCACATGCATGTGGCCTGTCCCTGTTCTCATGCTTTGTCTCATCCCCTGCAGCAAGCAGACCGGGACTGGTACATGATGGATGAGGGCTATGATGAGTTCCATAACCCCTTGGCCTACTCGTCTGAGGACTACGTGAGGCGGCGGGAGCAACACCTGCACAAACAGAAGCAGAAGCGCATTTCAGCCCAGCGTAGACAGATCAATGAGGTGAGGCTGCAGCAGTGGCTGGTGCCAGCTTAGAGCAGAGGTGGGATGGATGGGAGGAGTCTTCAATTTGCCAAGTGATGATGTAACACAGCCGGCTGTTTATAGACAGAGCCAGGTCAGATAGGCCTCTGTGGAACAGGAACAAGAGCAGGAAGCTTTCGGTAGCTTAGAACACCCGGCTCCTCCTCCTCTCTCCTGCAGTACTCTGTGAGGGCCCCGTGGGGAGAATGGTATGGTGATGACTGCCTCTGGGTGTATTTGTGTGTGTGTTAGGGCTGGTGCCCAGCTGCTTCTTGGGACAAAGTACTGCAAGTGCCTCAGCTTTAGTAGTGACTTCTGAATAAGGAGCTGCAGGGTGTAGAGTCCCACTAAGAGTCTGTCACGTGTGGACTGGCCTGCTAACCTTTCAAGATCACCTCTTAGTCGCAGGCTAAATGTGACTCTCCTTGTATCCCCACAGGACAATGAGCGCTGGGAGACTAACCGAATGCTCACCAGTGGGGTGGTCCATCGGCTGGAGGTGGACGAGGACTTTGAGGAGGACAATGCAGCCAAGGTGCATCTGATGGTGCACAACCTGGTGCCTCCTTTTCTGGATGGACGCATCGTCTTCACCAAGCAGGTAGGGCTTCTGTGCCAGAGACTTGGACGTTAGAAAGCATTGAGGGGGAGAGAGGGTTGGAAGAAGGGGTTGGTACAGTCACGTGTCCATTTGAGGGGTCGGGACTCCTTTACTGGGGCCCATCCATGTACAGCAGGGCCTCTGGTTGACTTCAGTGACCAGTGGGAAATTTTTTTTTTCCTTCCCTACTTCCTGCAGCCAGAGCCTGTAATCCCAGTGAAGGATGCCACCTCGGACCTGGCCATTATTGCTCGGAAAGGCAGCCAGACAGTTCGCAAGCACAGGGAACAAAAGGAGCGGAGAAAGGTTGGTATCTTGCCACCCGGGCTGAGGTCCTTGTGTTTCTTTTCTTACTCCTGTTAAAAATCTCAATATGGCATATAGACTCCCACTGGCAGTCAGAGGGTGTACTTGCATGGATCAAGAAGCAGCCCAAGGAGAGTACTGCGTTCTACTCAGTCCTTAGTTAAGGCAACTATAAGGCCTGGTGCCGGGTGTTGGAGGCTTGAGATGTGTGGCTTGGTGCTACCGTTGCCTTGTGGGAGTTTACTGCCTGCCAGATGAAGCCTGCTCTCCACCAGAATTGTTTCCCCTGCCTATAGTCTTGTCAGCGGATGAATCAATTTCACTCGTGTTGTCTTCTTCAGGCTCAGCACAAACACTGGGAACTGGCAGGGACCAAACTAGGAGACATAATGGGTGTCAAAAAAGAGGAAGAGCCAGATAAATCTGTGACAGAAGATGGGAAAGTGGACTACAGGTGGGTAGTGTTGACAAGTCTTCTGATCCCTTCCTTCAAGTCTCTTGTCTACTGACTTTAGATTTCCTTGGGCTTCTTTCCATTGTCACCCCTGTTGCTACAGTGATGGCTGTGTAGACTGAGACTCAGGGAGGTTAAGGAATTTGCTTGAGGGCACCCAGCTAGGAAATGGTGATTTAGTTTAGCACCAGACAGTCCTGTGGGGAGCCCCTGCTCTTTGAGCTCTTCCATGTGGGAAGACAGGATTTCTTTCCTTGGTTGGATTTCAGTACCTTATAGTAAGGAGGAACTGGTTTTCACAGGGCTTTTTCAATACAAGGGACTCTGTTTTGGTAGTAACGTCTCTGTTCATAGAGGTTTTATGCAGCTGTTGAGTCACTGCTTTGTGGAGTCCCTGCATTGGGTAGGCACTAGACTCAAATGTCCCTTCTACTTCTCCTAGTGGTTCTTTGTACCTCTGTGTGAAGTGTCCCAAATAAGAAGTTGGTATTACTGGTCAGGCCTTGCTGGTCTCTGGGTCATTTCGTCCCTTCCGTTTCAGTTGGTAGGTGACCAGGAGGACTGAGTGAAATTAGAAATAGAAACTTGAAGGAGCTTGGGCAGATCTGGGGGAGGAAAGGGCTCTTGGGGAAGGTGGGTAGAAGGGTCTTGGGACATGACCATGTATCAGACACTGATTGCTTATACAGAAATAAGGCAAACGTAAGTGAGCTGTTCTTTGAAAATGAGACCTTTACACTGTGCAGCCCTATCAAGGGGAGAGAGGAATTCTGATCTATGTCCTGTATAGCTAGCACCTGGAAGACCTCTGTGGCTTCGTAAAGTGTGGTGCTGAAATTGCCTAAATTTCTGTCTAAATTAGTGACCTGCTGGCTAATTTCAGTTCCTCTTCTGGCCACCTTTTGTTTAGGACAGGCAATCTGCCCACTGGAGAGTCTGCTCTCTGATCCCTGTCAGCTGTTTGATCAGGGCTCTGGACTGTGTGTGATGGATGGATGATGGAGTGGTCTGCTAGCACCGTAGGCCCACTGAGATGCAGTCTTGGATGGCCAGGCTGCTTTGGTGTCTATGAGGTTGATTGCTTCTTGTCACAGTTGTTCACATTCTTAGGAGCAAGAGGAGGGCAGCTAACTTACTCCTGAGGGACAGTGTGGGGAGGTCATCCATGCTGTCGTGTTTCCCAGGACAGAGCAGAAGTTTGCGGATCACATGAAGGAGAAGAGTGAGGCCAGCAGTGAGTTTGCAAAGAAGAAGTCGATCCTGGAGCAGAGGCAGTACCTGCCCATCTTTGCAGTACAGCAGGAGCTTCTCACCATCATCAGGTAACGTCCCCAGACCCTGTGTTCCAGTGTGGGACATCTAATGGGGAAGGAAAATATTATTTTTCCCTAGTGGATTGGCTTAGGCTATGCTGCATGAAGTAAGATGACATTACTTCCTTTAGTGCTTCAGGTTTACCTTGGCTGAGTCCCAGACTTTTCGTGTGGTGGCTTCTTAAAGAGGCTGGTTTTGCATGCTTCTCTAGTCAAGCATGCTTCTTGGAGAGCTAGGCTTTACTAGAGGCAGCAAGGCTTCTTAAGGCTTCTAGGGGGCGTTTTCTAAGATTGCTTTTCCATTCAGGCTGCTCAGTGCATTGCTCCTCTTCCTTGTAGAGACAACAGCATTGTGATCGTGGTTGGGGAGACAGGGAGCGGCAAGACCACTCAGCTGACCCAGTACTTGCATGAAGATGGTTATACAGACTATGGGATGATTGGGTGCACCCAGCCCCGGCGTGTGGCTGCCATGTCAGTGGCCAAGAGAGTCAGTGAAGAGATGGGGGGAAACCTTGGTGAAGAGGTGAGTGGCCATGAGGTCTGAGCTTTTTCCTGACAGCTTCTGCCATTTTGCTGGAGGCTGTGGTCTGCTTAAGCTGGACTCCATCTGTGGGGTTTAACAATGGGTAATGGTCACTTTCTGAGCTGTGTCTCTGACCCCCAGGTGGGTTATGCCATTCGCTTTGAAGACTGCACTTCTGAAAACACCTTAATCAAATACATGACTGATGGGATCCTGCTCCGTGAGTCCCTCAGGGAGGCTGACCTGGATCACTACAGTGCCATCATCATGGATGAGGCCCATGAACGGTCCCTCAACACCGACGTGCTCTTTGGGCTGCTCCGGGAGGTAAGGGCTTCGGGGTCTGTTCCTTGTGTGGCTGAGGTGCCTGGGTGAGTTCCTCTGAAGCTCCCATGTCACCTGGTCAGCTGAGTGACTTGCGGTTCATGCAATAGTTCCATTACTCAGTCTTGATTAGGATTGATAAACCTAATGCACAGCTCTGCCAGCTGTGGCTTCTGCTTTCTCTGTGGTAAGGAGCTGAGACTGGAGGTCCCAAACCCACCGGAGCCTCTGTTGACCCCTTTTCTCAGGTTGTGGCTCGGCGCTCAGACCTGAAGCTCATTGTCACATCAGCTACTATGGATGCAGAAAAATTTGCTGCCTTTTTTGGGAATGTACCCATCTTCCACATACCTGGGCGTACCTTCCCTGTTGACATCCTCTTCAGCAAGGTACTGAGGCCTCTGTCCTTTGGCATGCTCTGATGAATAGACAGCTGGAGGAGGTGGGGTGCAGAGTTGGGGAAGATGTAGTCAGTGCCATGAGGCAAATGGTGCAGTGTGCAGCTCCAGAGCTCATATGGACATAGGTCTGTGCTCTGAGGAAGGTTTTATGTCCTTGTTTCTGAAGTAAGGTGCCCGGGGAAGTACAGCTGTAATTGTAAGGGCCACAGCATTCAGGCTCTTCCTGAGGTTGGCATCCCTGAGTCCAGTGCTGCAGTCCAGACAGGTGACAAAGCTGTGTGTCCTCTGGGGGAAGCTGATCTGCGATGCCATTGTACCCTTCTCACTGCCCTCTACTGGTGTTGCAGACCCCGCAGGAAGATTATGTGGAGGCTGCAGTGAAACAGTCCTTGCAGGTGCACTTGTCTGGGGCCCCTGGGGACATCCTTATCTTCATGCCTGGTCAAGAGGACATTGAGGTGCGTGCTTTGCTCACCACTGGGGTAAATGGGTGAAACCTATGCATTAGAGTTTTGGCCTCCAGGGTCTCATGACTTCTTGTGCTTTAGGTGACCTCTGACCAGATTGTGGAACACCTGGAAGAACTGGAGAATGCACCTGCCTTGGCTGTGCTGCCCATCTACTCCCAGTTGCCTTCTGACCTCCAGGCCAAAATCTTCCAGAAGGTGTGATGGGGGAACTTTGGTTTTGGGTGTCTCCTGCTGCCCCACAAAGGAGGGCAAGAGGAGGAATGTTCCTTTCCTGTAAGAGCAGGTGGAAAGTGGGCATTTCTTGCTTGTTCAGTCTTTCTTTCTCAAGGGCTTACCTTTCTTCCTGCATGTCCTGGTCGGCCCTAGGCTCCAGATGGCGTCCGGAAGTGTATCGTTGCTACCAACATTGCTGAGACATCTCTGACTGTTGATGGCATCATGTTTGTTATCGACTCTGGCTACTGCAAGTTAAAGGTAAGGGATGATACAGGAGGCAGGGTTCTGGGTCTTCACCTAGAGCCAGTTCAGCACAGAGCTGCCAAGTCAGGCCCTGGTCTGCTCTGTCAGGTACACGAGAGAGTGGCAGAGGTGTCAGGTTAACATTTAGTGAGTGCTGATCTTGCCATGTGTTTGGTTCAGCTAATCCTTGTGGCAGCCTGATGCTATAGATAATTCAAGTAACTCTAGTGGTCGCAGAGCTGGCATTGATGGAGAAACCCTAAGACTTTCTTGAATCTCCAGGCTCTAAAACGATGGCCGCTTGAGTTGCTAAGACACTCTCTGTGATGAGTAGTAACTGAGTGTTCGATTGTCTCAGTGCTACTTTTCTTTCTCCTTACTCTGTCCTTAATCAGTTCTTTTGTGTCCCCTACTAGGTCTTCAACCCCAGGATTGGCATGGATGCTCTGCAGATTTACCCTATTAGCCAGGCCAATGCCAACCAGAGGTCAGGGAGAGCTGGCAGGACGGGCCCAGGTCAGTGTTTCAGGTAGGAGTCCTGTGCTAGCCTACTCCTTAGGGCAGTGCTGGGACTATGGACCAGAACACAGGCGGGGCCTTCTGTGGTTTCTGGCCCTCCTTAGAGCTGAGGCTGGGTGCTGCTGAGGACTGCCACTTGGTGGTGCTGATGAGTGGAAGGACTCTTTCCAGGGATTTCTGTGCTCTCAGGTAGTGCTATATGAAGGGACCTGTAGTGAACAGCAGCAGGAACAGCAGACCAACCTCCAGAGTGGGGGTCTGAGTAATGGTGGTGCTTTTTCACTTGCCTGATTACTTTTTCTCCTCTGTTTTTATGACTAAAAAAGAATAATGCATTCATTAGAAAATCAGCAAATGCATACAGATGTTAAGACAGCAACAAAACCTTGCTGTAATTTTATCTTAGACACTTTGGCTCCCACAGGCATTTAGGGGGCTCCAGCAGAAGACAAGGTTAGAAGACAAGGGTTGAGCAGATAGAAGTGAGTGACTGAGAAGTGGGTGGGGCAGGTCCCTGCTTGTAGGCTTTGTTGGCTGTTGGGATGAGACTCTTGAATAGTTTCTTCTGACATTCTGCTGTGTGAATGGTTCCTAAATGTGAGGCTGGCAGGCCCGCAGAGGGCAGGTGCAGCCCAGTCATTGGCTTCTCCCTGGCAGACTCTATACTCAGAGTGCTTACAAGAATGAGCTCCTGACCACCACTGTGCCTGAGATCCAGAGGACCAACCTTGCCAACGTAGTGCTGCTGCTCAAGTCCCTGGGAGTGCAGGACCTCCTGCAGTTTCACTTCATGGATCCACCCCCAGAGGACAACATGCTCAACTCCATGTATCAGCTCTGGATCCTCGGAGCCCTGGATAACACAGGTGTGTGGCCAGGAGCTACTGCTGGGGCCTGAGGGACTGGCACATTAATTCTTTTCTATCCACTGTACACTGAATTTCTGGCTCTGGTTTCTACTCTTAGGTGGTCTCACTTCCACGGGGCGGCTGATGGTGGAGTTCCCACTGGACCCGGCCCTCTCCAAGATGCTCATTGTGTCTTGTGACATGGGCTGCAGCTCTGAGATCCTGCTCATCGTCTCCATGCTTTCAGTTCCTGCCATCTTCTACAGGCCCAAGGTAGGAATGCAGTGCTGGCTTCTCTCTCCCCAGAGGGCTGGAGGGATCATTGGCAGGGAAGTGGTCTGTCCTCTGTGTTATGGGCATGGAGATTCTGCCTTTGCTGTCTTCTCATAGTGGGAAGTGGAGGAGGAGGTAGGAGGGTTGGCCAGTGGTTCTTAGTGTTTTGGAAATTTGCAAGACCATCTTTGATCTTGTAGTATGGTTCTGCCTAAGACCCAATGTTTTAGTTTATTTTATTATTTGTTAGTTTGATTCTGTATTGTTAGGCATATTGATGTGTGGGCAGGTATAGTGTGAGAGTCCTTGGGATATGCCCTATGGGTCTGGCCTCCCCATGCCTATATTTAAGGGTCCCTGTTTTTTTTTTTTTTTTTTTTTTTTCCCTAGGGCAGAGAGGAGGAGAGTGATCAAATCCGAGAGAAGTTTGCTGTCCCTGAAAGTGACCATCTGACTTACCTGAATGTCTACCTGCAGTGGAAGAACAATAATTACTCTACCATCTGGTGCAATGACCATTTCATCCATGCCAAGGCCATGCGGAAGGTGGGGTGGCAGCCCTGAGGGGCACAGTCTAGAGGAAAGGGTCGTGTGGTGGAGGGTAAGGCTCCATCTTGTCTTGCTTGTGTCCTGCTCTAGGTTCGGGAGGTGCGGGCCCAGCTCAAGGATATCATGGTGCAACAGCGGATGAGCCTGGCCTCGTGTGGCACTGACTGGGACATTGTCAGAAAATGTATCTGTGCTGCCTATTTCCACCAGGCAGCCAAACTCAAGGTGAGCCAAGGAGCCACAGAGCCCTGGCCCTTTTCTTGACACCTATGTGAAGGCAAAGTCCTTTCTTATGCAGGTTGTAGCTTGTGTCAAGACTGTTGGTGATGTGGCCATCTTTTTTCTCTTTCAGGGGATTGGGGAATATGTGAATATCCGCACAGGGATGCCCTGCCATTTACACCCCACCAGCTCCCTCTTTGGAATGGGCTACACCCCCGACTACATTGTGTATCACGAGCTGGTCATGACCACCAAGGTGAGTTCTGATATTGGGACCCACTGGCTGGAGCTAGGCCTTTGCAACCCTCTGCTGCCTTGTGTAGAGCTCTAGAGACTTGAGGCACCTGGTTTTTCTCTGTAGGACCTTTCAGGCTGCTTTTCAGCTTAGGGTTCTTGCCGGAGTATTAATCAGGGTAACTTGAAGAGTATGGTGGCCACAGCTGTGCCAGAGGATTATCTCCTGCTGGCTGCTGGCAAGAGCAGTCCCTGCTAGTGCCATCGAGGGGCTTTCTGCATACCTGCGCTTTCCTGTTGAATGCTGAGGGCTGTTTTCTCAGCATAGGGGTTGGAGACGGAGATGGGATGACAATTCCAGTGTCCCTTGCATTTTCCAGCCTTACAGGACTAGCAGCAGGACCCTTCTCATGACTTTCCTGTGACCTCTACCTTGTTGCTTTTCTGCCCACAGGAGTACATGCAGTGTGTGACCGCAGTGGACGGAGAGTGGCTGGCGGAGCTGGGCCCCATGTTCTACAGTGTGAAGCAGGCCGGCAAATCTCGACAGGTAAGGATCCTAAGCTTCTGGGGAAGTGCTGTTTGCCCATGGGAAAGATTTTCCTTTCATCTGCTATAAAAGGCTTGTCCTTGTGCGACCTCTCACTTCTCTCCCCAAACGTAAAAACTGACCCAGCCAACCTGCCTGTCTGGTTTTCTGCACTCCTCCAGCTGGTGGGTTGGTTGGGCGCTTTTTACTTTTTAAACTTAATCAAGAACTTCAGATACTCATAAAACTAGACAAAATACTATGAAGAAGCTGCTGTAATTAACTAAATTTCTTATCCTCTGTAATTGACATGTCTATTTTGCTGATTTTTTTTTTTTTTACCCACACTCTTGTCCTTTCTCCTCCTAAGAGCATTTTAAAGTTTGCCTCCAGAGATTGTTATTTTTATTCTTAAGTATTTGAGAATGAATAGGACTTATTTCAACAAAATCTCCTCTATGCCAGTGTCAGTCCTAACAGACCATCTTTTGTGTCACTAAGTCTCCAATTCCTATCCAACGTTTCCCATTTATCTCAGAGCTGACATCTCACTATTGATTTAATTGAATTAGGGTGGAACATTGCAGGGGTGGTTTTGTGCGTTAAGACCTTTGTTCTGGTACAGGATCTACTTGCTTTCTTTATGACATCGATTTATTGGAGCAATTGTCATCTGTTGCATAGAATATTCTACAGTGTGCATTTGGCTGATTACTTCCTTTAGTGCTGGCTAACTTGTGTCTTTCTCATGTATTCTTCACTAACTAAGGCCTGATAGGTTTGTTTCAGATGTTATGATGATATGTATACATGGCCCAATTTGTGGTCCAGATTGTATAAGCCTGCCTCTGTTCATTTCCTCTACTCACGACTCCATTTCAAGGATTTGTTAACAACACTTTAATCTGTTATTTAGGGGTGCAAAATGTGACTCTGCTTTTGTATTCCCACTTTTTCACATAATTATCTTCAGACTAAGACAAACACAGGTCCTTTCTAGCCACATGACAGTGTCTTCATGATTTCTGTGTACCTCCTGGCATGGCTGTGAACTTAATTAGAAGAACATGTGTATTGGGCTGTGGTTGTCGTTGGGTATGAAACCACTAGCATGCATTCAATCTTCAGCACTGCTGAGGAAAGTGAAACCTTGATTTGAGGTTGCCTTGGCAATTCTTGGGGTTGAGGAGAAGGCTCAGTGGGGTAAGCATGAGAACTGAAGTTCAAATCCACAGCACCCATATAATAAAATCTGGGAATAGCCATGCATGTCTGTAACCCCATTGTTGGGAATCAGAGTCAGGTGGGCCCTGGAGGCCTAATAGCCAGCATAGCTGAAGGTAAGCCTTGGTGAACTTCAGGCTCAATAAGAGACTCTGCTTCAAGGGGATAATGTGGAGAACTACCAACAACTACCATCCTTCCTCTGGCTTGTGCATGAGCTCATCCAACCACATATGTGTACACACACACACACACACACACACACACACACACACACACACACGAAGAATGTCAGTACTTGCTGGCTTGTGTGGAGTGCTGAAGGGTGACTGACTAAGACTGCATTATCCAGTGTCTATCTTGAATATTTTCAAACAGTCCTGAGCTGCAGAAGGAAAGGTGCCCTTGGTGCTGGGACATAGAGAATCACAGGCCTGGGTTCTTGGAGCTGTCCCCAAGCACAGATGCAGCCTCTGCAGCTGGTACCCCCTGCCTTTTTCTAGGAGAATCGTCGTCGGGCTAAAGAGGAAGCCTCTGCCATGGAGGAGGAGATGGCCCTGGCCGAGGAGCAGCTGCGTGCCCGGCGGCAGGAGCAGGAGAAGCGCAGCCCACTGGGCAGTGTCAGGTGAGGCCTTGGGGAAGCCCCCAGGGCCAGGCAGGTGGTAGGTCAGGTTTTAAGAGAAGTTGTTGGTTTAAAGGGGACATTGGTACAGAGGTAGCTTTGTGCTGGGTGGTCACCTATGGAGGTGGTTGTTGGACAA